>NC_133365.1:40424173-40611371 GCF_049309525.1 Garra rufa | reverse complement strand
GCGAGAACGAGTCTTCAACTTCTGTGAAATTACCACATCAAATGAGACGTGCAAACATGGATGCAGTTATGAAGCCGCTTCAGGGCAGGTGCGTGCATTGTTAGACCCTTTTTACTGGGGCACGTGTCCCAGTGAAAATCTGCTGTGCCCCAGTAAAATCTCAAGTTTGAGTTATAATTTACTTTGATAATCCCGAAATAAAGACATTAAACTATATGCAACAACTGAACTGACGCTTCTAAAAGCAACGCAGTTTAATCGAAGCACGGAGAAATCCATGCCTGTGCGCGTCTGTGTATTTACCGGCAACGCGCACGTCGCGCAGCCTTTTGCGCAGAAGTACTTGTCTTGGTTACACAAGTTTGTATAGTTAATTATGTTGTAAATGCAATTGTCAAGCAGTTTTTGATGCATTTTGGAAACAGGAGATGAGCGCCTGATCTAATGCGCTACCTGGCCCGTTCTCGAAGACTTACTTTTAGTCATTATTTGGGTAGCACACATATTCTGAAAATGCCTTCAGCAGAATTCAAATTAGCCATTTTAATCTAGATTAATCTAGATTAATTCCAAGATTTAATCTAGATTAATCTAGATTAAAAAAATTAATCTATGCCCATCCCTAATATATATATATATATATATATATATATATATATATATATTTTTTTTTTTTTAAGGTATACAACCAGGTACATAACTTTACAACCAAATTAACAACATTTTTAATAGTCCTATTTGTATATTGCATATTTATTGGATCCATAATTGTTGTCTTTTGTGATTGTGAACAATTAAATATGGTGTCCACCGTAAAAAGGTCCATACATACTCAAAACAAATGCTGCTGACAAGTCAAAATATGTATTGATGAACTGTCCTTGAAACATGTTGGATTCACAATCATTTTCATTCGCTTTTCGCATGTACACAATAATATATTCTGAAAAATAACAAAATGTATATTCTATATACTTACTGTGTTCCAAATGTAAATCCTGTTCGCTCATCTCAAATGTTCAAATAAAGCTGAAATCGTGCCCAGCAGCAGTCGTCTTTTCACTTATGACGAAATACGATGAAGTAATGACGCCATCACTTTACGTCAGTCACGGACAGGACGCAGTTTCCGGTGCGCCATTTTAAGCTGTCTGGCGCAAGTTCCACTGGGAAGATGGCGGGTGAAACTGGTTGAGTTTTGTGGTTCGCGAAATATGAATTTATGGTGATAACCGAAACGCTTTGCTGCTGTTTGTTGTGCTAAAAGCTCGCCGGTGTGTTGAAGCGCCGTGCGCGGGGAGGCGATGTCTGCCGAAGTCCTCAGGTAAGGCGCCCTGTTTTCTTTCTTTGCCACTAGTTACTAACGTACAAGCTGTGGTGCTTGTTAATATTTCTCGACAATAAATCATTAAAATCCATTCGCTGTTTAAATTAAATCCTTGTTTAATCTTTCCTGTTTAAAGTACTGTTAGGTTTTGCGTTTTGTCTTTACAGTTTATTACTTTATCAGTAACATACCAGACAAACAAAGACTCGGCGCTGAACTCAGGAAAAGATTTATGAGCCCTGTTTGATTCATAGTATCTGAGTGGGCTTCTTTCTATAGTAACCATCTGTGCTTGTAGGTAGTTTGGTGTAGTAGGTTTGTAAAGGGCTTTTCAGTGTTTTTAATGCTATATAGAATTACAGTAGGATGCAGTTGCCATGGAAATGAGCTGTGTCGTGTCTTTGCAGACCTGGGCCGATGGCCGGTGGAGGCAGTAAGCTAGGTGAACTGATCGGGAAGCTCCATGAGTACTTGGCAGCAGCCACGGACGACAAGACTGAACCTCCTTTACCCGGACACTGGAATGGTGAGTACAGTATGGAAGAGAAATTAGTTATTACAGTCTCATCAGAAATGGAACCAAAAATAAGCTCATTATTCAAGCTACTTTATTCAAATTTTTGTAATTTCTCATTCACAGGAACTACGGCCAAAGAATACTTGGAGCAGCAGGCTCATGCCCAGGTAGAGATTATTTAGAGTGCATCAGGAATGATAAATTTTTGCCAGAAGTTGGCATCACCCCGGTTCCTTCGACAAAAAGCCAATAGAGGGTTTGCACTTGCGTCACATTTTGGTCAGTTACCTGGATGCACGGCCATATTGGAGATATTCGGATGTAACAACAGCATGGATTGCACGGTTAATGTATTGCTGAATACATTGTTATGCTAATGTATGCTGTCTAAACCACCAAATAAAACGTGTGAAGGACTAAGTAAGCAGGAAAAGGCACAATATTTTGACAAACTGAAGTTTATAGGTGGTAAAGATATGTATGAGCAATATTAATTAGGATATTAGCCTAATATTTCGCCCACCTGACCAGAAATGATAAGAACAAACACAAATGTTGTCAAGATTCTTGCCCTGGAAATCCTGGTTCAGTTTGGCCAACCACAAACAACTTTTGTTCCTCAGACAGTTTTTTTGCACTATTCTCCTTGATTTGTTAGAACTTTTGGCAGTCTATAGTACTCCAAATGTTTTTCCCAGTCTGACCGATTAGTGCAGCCCAGTTCTGTTCGATTCAGTGGCATTGTTTGCGCTCAGTGCCGCCAATTGATGACGTGTTGTAAAAACACTCTGAATAACAGCAGAAAATAAGCTTTGTGACCAACAAAATCTTTTGCTCATTAAGATAATCTTCACAAATAAACACAAGTTCTAAATGTAATGGTCAGAAGTAAAAGAATAAAAATAGGCTATAAACAAATTACACCATGGTCGCATAACGTAAAGGTGACATATAATGAAAATCTGACTTTTTCCATGTTTAAGTGCTATAATCGGGTCCCTAATGCATCTACCAACCCAATAGACGTAAAAAAGCCTGCAAGCATGTGAAAAAACGAGCCGCTCAGATTTCACTCCCTCTGTGATGTAGGAAGGGGACCTTATTATAATATTACCGCCCCTTAATCTGCACGTTTACACCCTCGGCGCCGCCATATTGCTCTTGCAAGTGACAATGGTGACAACACCATGACAAAGGTTCAAGCAAAGCATGCTAACTGTTCTGTCTTTGGCTGCACAGATGAGCATAGAAAGCTACTTAGACACCCAGTGTCAGAGAAGACAAGAGAGTATTTATTAATTTATTTACTGTATGTTACGCTGCTGCCACACAGATCTAATATAAACATGTGATTTCTTTCTCAGCTGTTTACCTTCACAGACATAACCGACTGTTTGATGTGTGTTCCTAACATAAACTTGACAGTTTAAGCGCAATAAGATGTGAAAGAGAACTTGGTTTATTTTTCAAATGCCATGTGAGAGCCGCTTTCTGTGTGCGTGCTTCAGATGTTTGCATTTAGAAAACCGGAAATAAGAAGTTTAAACTGATATTGGTTAAAAGAGCATGATTTTTGCGTGATAAAGATGATAATCAAAACCAAACAGATCTTTTTGATATACTATCTGAGGTACAAACTATAAAGGCTTAGTCCTATTCTAGAAAAGGAGGCTGGGAGCAGCAGGTCATTTGCATTTAAAGAGGCAAGGGTGTGTTCACACTTGTAGTTTGGTTCATTTGGTCTGGACTGAGCACTGCTTTAAGTCGACTGCACCTTGTTGTGTGTGTATATGATTTTATTTTTACCACCTGCAAACTTACAAAGACCTTATAAAAGGCACTTTACCTGCTCGTTGCTCAACGTTTGCCCTTTGGATGCACCGCGTGTTCCCTTCCTGAAATCATGTTGCATAGCGTTGCATCTTGTCATTACTCCCGTTTTTATGCTTTATTTATAAGTGTTTGGTCCATGTCGTGTTCATATTTCAGTCGAACCGTACCAGAGTTCGTTTGGAAGCAGACCGAGACCCATCTTTTTAGCAGTCTCGGTTTGCTTATCTGGTGCGAGTTTGTTTTAATCGATCCAAACATTGACAAGTGTGAACACACTCTTATATTACATGTTGTAAAAAGGGGCACAACAGGTTTTCTTAACAATACTAAGCTTCTGACAACTCTTTCAGGATTTATTTAAAAGCTAAGTTGGAAAGCTAAGAGTAGTTTCAGGAATTGAGGCTGTAAAAGCAGTCTAGAGACTAGATGGTATTTCTGTTTAATGTACCTGACAACTAAATCTATAAAAAATCACAAGTGGCAAATTACTGATGTATTTTATGTTGTAGAATAAAACATAATATCTCAAGATATGCTTGAGACATTATTTCAAGCATTTAACCAAAAGCTTTTTAAAAACCCCATTGAGTCGATGGAACTTGAAGTTCAAAAATGGGTTATGGGACTCATTCCTGCAGCGCTGTTGCATAGATTAATAAGAACTTTCATTGTAATTATCATTTTATATTGCTAAAATAGATTGTTTTGCTCCATTCATCAGAATGCTAGAGTTTTGTTTGTTGAATATGTTTTGTGTCTTTTCTTTTCAGGCCAGTGGCGCCTCAGAATTGGGAATGTTGTCATCTCGTTCGAGAAGGTCTGACTCAAATAATGCTGAGCTGGATCTGTAATTCCTTTGCGATCTGACAGAATCAACTCATTTGTAAATCGTTACTTTTACAGGAAACCAGCTGTTGTCACCAAACACAGCGGGATGAACGAGTCAGATGCTTCGTCTGAGAGTGGAGCAGAAGATGTAATGTCAGTCCACTCCAGCGACCCAGACTCCAACTTCCTACCCAAAGGTGCCACTACCATTCTCTTATTCATTTGGCTGATTCAGATGATCATGCCCATGTGATGAAGTTTTTGTGTTGTGGTTTCTGTTATTGAATACGTTAAGGGAATACAAACTGTTTTTGAACCCCATTGTTATCTGACACAGGAACGATGTTTGTGCTGCCGGAGCCGGTGGGTAATGAAGCTCGTGATGATTTCCGTGGACCAGAATTCCGCAGTAGGCGAGTTTACAAGCAGCACAGAGATGGTTGTGGTGACAGACGCAGAGGTAAGAGATTTAGAGGCAGAAATTTTAACTTTGATTAGGGCTCTCTCAGACAGAATATGATCCTGAATTCAATTCTCATTTGCACCCTATTATGGTCAGATACACACAAAAACGTCTAAAAATCTGCCTTTGCAAGAATTCTCACACACAGTCTGTTGTGTCTTATATGGACATAAACAGTTGTAAAAGACTTTGTTTGTGTCAGGATATGAGATCTTAAAGTAACAACTGCCTAATATATACCATATAATAATATATTAATATACTAATAATATACTCTCTGTCTGTTAATCCAGCAACAAAAGACAAAAAGAAAATCACTCAGTGCTCCATTGATGTTTAATTCATACAGTAAAGACTGTGCAGTGTTTTTTACATCATTACATTTAGCGCAAATTAAGGTTTAATAAATTTAAAATGTGATCTATATAGGGTTACTGTTAGATAAAACTACTTGTATTATAAAATAAGATTTTGGTTTAATCGCCCATCCCTTTCTTTAATTAAAATATCCTTTTATTTGATTAAAACTGAACTCATAGTGATGCTTTTGTTAATTATAAGAATTCCAAGGGAAAAAAAATGTTCCCAATCTTGGAAGTTTATAGCAGGAATGAAACAAAACATTCAGTATCCAGACAAGGCTTATCAGCTAACCTTGAAACCTTGTCATGCAATCTTATACAAAGTGTTTTTTCTCACAATAGAGAATTCAGAAGGTTCTGTGTGAAACTCCGTTTATAAATGTTGTAGCTGAAGTGTAAGAAAATAATACTTTTAGCTGTGTGTGTCAGGATATAGGGGTACTCATTTGTGTTTCTGTGTGTTAGGAGGATACGAGATGGAGAGGGTAAATTGTACAGCGTGTGGTCAGCAGGTGAATCATTTTCAGCGTGACTCTGTCTACAGGCACCCTATGCTCAAAGTTCTCATCTGCAAGGTATGTATATGTGAATCTGTGGATTAATGTGTTTGTAAATGTAAAGCTGATGAAACCAAAACGGAGTGTTATTTTTCATGACTGCCTTTTGCAGTAACTTGCATCTTTGAATGACAAGTAGATAATCCTTCTGCAAAGTTTTATATGGATCTGTTTGCTTTCTTGTAGAGTTGTTATAAGTATTATATGAGTGATGACATCAGCAAAGATTCAGAGGGAATGGATGAGCAATGCAGGTAAATGGATGGGATGATGAAGGGAACATCATATTTGTGTTTGACAGTTTGGTGAGTTTGTATGCATTTAAATGGAGTGAGTGTGATTTAATGTATACATTGTGCTCATGATGTACATTGGATGTATTTGAAAAAATATTTTGTCAAAAAGTTGAGTGTTTCTTACTTTTATCTAGAGTGAATGTTATGTAGCAGATTAAAAATTAATGCCACCGTGTACACTCTACCAGTCAATATTTTTCATGTTTTTGATTCACTGCTGAAAATGACGGCTTAAAATTCAGTGAATGATCATAAATACCTGCTGGTGGAAAACTGTGTGGTATTGTCTCACAGTTAATAGGGTCTACTACTTTGTAGTAGGGCTGGGAAAATAAGTCGATGCATCACAAATCGAGAAATGATTCTGAGATTTTCAGAATGCTTTTGTAATTTTTTTCTCAAATCGATTCTAAGCTTAGTTTTTAATAGTAGACTGTACTGCCTGCTTTAGAAACAGCCGTACCTTACAGTTCCAATTCCTTACACGCACTTAAACCTAAATTTATCATTCATAAAGTTTGAAATGTTTGAAGTGAATTTCAAGGGTGTTTACATTAATCTTGCGTCATAAAAAATATTCGGAGACTCTTCGTGAGCATTTCAGTGTGTGGTTAAAAATAAGAGTGGCATCTGCTCAGAATCAATTCCAAAGAGAATCGCGATGCATTCGGAATCGATTCATGAATCGTGATGCATCGATTTATCATCGCGGCCCTACTTTGTATCCATTTTTTGGTTGTCTTTAAAGTAAGTGCTCTAATTTCCTGTTCATTCAGGTGGTGTGCAGAGGGAGGCAGTCTGATTGGCTGTGATTACTGCAGTAATGCCTTCTGTAAGAAATGTGTTCTGCGTAACCTGGGGAGGAAGGAGCTTTCCACCATCCTGGAGGAGGAGAGGAAGTGGTACTGTTACGTGTGCAGTCCCGAGCCACTGGTGGATCTGGTTTTGGCCTGTGATGCGGTTCTAGAGAACCTGGAGCAGGCTCAGAAACGCGTCTCCCGTTCTGAGCCAAACTCAGTCCGGGGGAGGGCTAGTAAGGGTGGTCGTGGTGCAGCCTATCTAATGGGAGGGGTGCCCTCTGCAGGCCTCTATCAGCGAATGCAGCGGTTTGTAGATGTTACCACATCTCTGAGCCATTCCTTCAAGTCAGTCGTGCAAAGCGAAAGAGAGGAGGAAGGAAACCGAATAGAGAGAATTGGGCAGCTAAGGATGTTTCGTGCTGTGTTGGATGATCTGCAAGCTGCAAACAGTGCATTACAGGTAATTTCAGTCCTAAACCACATTTTTAACAGTTTAATGATGGTTGTCTTAATTATTACATTTTATTTAGGGTGGCGTATAAGCCGATGATTATTGTTTCAATGTTAAGACTATTAAGCAAAAGAATTGTAGTTGTTAAATGTGGTTTTAATAAATTAGTAACAAAACACAAAAAACTGAAAATAATCTTTTCAAATGCTAGTAAAAATGAATTGAGGCAGGTATTCATTTTGAGATTGGATACCGATTACATATACATATTTAATACATAATACATAATGTATTTTATATAATAATTATAGTAATGTTTTTTAGTCTCTTTGTACTTCTAAAAAAAAAAACTGAAAACAATATTGTGAAATATTATTAATTTTGAAAATAACTGTAATTTAAATATAATTTATTCCTGTTTTGGCAAAGCTAAATTCTGTTATCATTATTTTAATATGCTCATAGTGTGTTTAGAAAACATTTCTTCTTATCACAGATGAAAATGGTTGTACTGCTAAATATTGTCATGGAAACTGCAATACATTTTTTGTCTGTTTCTTTACAATTTGGTCATATGAATTTATTACAACATGTAATTCATAATTGCAGGAAGCCCTGGACCATGAGCTGAGAGGGTCCAAACGTGCTAGTGGAACGCACAAGCCAAAAGCGAAGAGCAGACGGAAAAAGGGAATGGCATCACAGAGCCCAGAAGTCACTAAAAAGCTAGTGGTTAAACTCACTCCTGTACCGGTCAGCCCAAAACCCATCAGCAGTACGTGTCTTTCCATTCATCCATCACCTGACAGACAAACGATAAAGAGTGGGGTGACTGATGGCGCACTAGAAGAAAGCGGGACCATGGTGGAGATGGCGAAGGAGATGGAAATGGAAGAAATGACTGAGAGAGGAGAAGATGTGGAAAACTGTGTTAATAATGACGAGGAAGAGGAGGAGGAGGAGGAGGAAGATGATGACGAGGAGGATGAGGAAGAGGACCAAACTGACCAAAAAAGTTTGTCTTTATCAGAGGAGAACAAACGTTCTCCACGTGTGAAAACCACACCACGTCGGCGGCGAACAAACACGAGCACCACAGCAGAGCACGCTGGTTTACCTGAGGATGACTCTGATTCTGACGAGGTTCCTGAAGTGCTGCTCCAGACCGCCGCTACCATGGCGAACAGTGAGGAAGAGGGGTTGGTAGGTAGCAGCTGGGACGGAGACGAGGTAAACCAGCAAGTCAGAAAGCAGCGTCTCTTTGGACTGGTAAAAACCACACCTCCGGACAGAGGCTCTCGTAAGCGGAATCTCAAAGAGAGATCTTCTTCGTCGTCGTCATCCTCTTCTGCATCCTCAAGTAGGGGCTCCCAGGACCAAGGGTCATCTGTCAGAATGACCAGGGGAAGAGCCCGCAAAGTTGCCAGGATGACAGGACAGAGCGGGAGTTCGTCAAGTGAGGTGGGAGGACAGGAATTGGAGAGCGGGCCGAGCAGTGACTCTGACGATCAGAAAATCAAACCGCTGACAGAGGGCGTCACATTGCTGGGCTCTGGAAATTTCCAGCAGTCTTCCGGTGAGTTTGGTGTAAAAAGCCAACATTGACCCTTAAAGGGTTAGTTCACCCAAAAAGGAAAATTCTGTTATTTATTACTCACTCTCATGTCGTTCCAAGTAAGACCTTTATCTTCAGAACGCAAATTAAAATGTTTTTGATGAAATCCGAGAGCTCTCTGACCCTCCATAGACAGCAAGGGTCGTTCCACGTTCAAGGCCCAGAAAGGTAGTAAGGACTGGTTAAAATAGTCCATGTGACATCAGTGGTTCAGTCGTAATTTTATGAAGCTACACAAATGCACGAAGGTAACTTTTTAATTCTTCTTTGCATCACCCAAGCACCATTTTGGAGAGTATCATGAAGCATGCGCACACTTTCCTCTTCACTTAAACAAAACGCGGCACACACTAGGGGTATGCGATATTGAGAAAAATTATATCTCTAAATTTTTTGGGGGATTTTATCGATAATGATAATTTGACGATATTTTTCTGAGTCTGTTATTGTGCTGGAAATTAATCTTTTCCAATAAGTATAAATCGATTTTTACCTTTTATGGGCATTTTTTTTCCTTTCCTTTAATTTTTTTTCTGTGCATCATTTGAGTCAAATTCTTACATTAAATTAGTCAATTAGAATAATAAAACAAATGCCTAAATAATGTTTCGATATTTTAAACCTAAAACGTTGAATACTGGTATTTAAAAAAAAAAAAAAAAAAATGAAAAATTAAAAGACTTTAAATGTAAAATGAAAACTGCCAGTAGGTGGCAGCAAGTCACTCTGCGATTAAGCAGAATCATTTAAACTGTTGATTCATTCAGGAACAAAACACCGTCATGCTGCTTAGAAATGCAAAACAGTGCTGTGTCTGTGTTTGGAATGATTTTTGTTGGTGAAATAGAGCAAAAACAAAAAATATGCAGTCTAAAACGTAAGTCTCTTAATATTAACTTCATATAAAATCAATATCATATGTGACCCTGGACCACAAAACCAGTCTTAAGTCGCTGGGGTATATTTGTAGCAATAGCCAAAAATACATTGAATGGGTCAAAATTATTGATTTTTTCTTTTATGCCAAAAATCATTAGGAAATTGAGTAAAGATCATGTTCCATGAAGATTTTTTTGCAAAATTCCTACTATAAATATATCAAAATGTCATTTTTGATTAGTAATATGCATTGTTAAGAACTAAATTTGGACAACTTTAAAGGAGATTTTCTCAGTATTTTGATTTTTTTGCACCCTCAGATTTCAGATCTTCAAACAGATGTATCTCGGCCAAATATTGTCCTATCCTAACAAACCATATATCAATAGAAAGCTTATTTATTGACGTTCATATGATTAACGTTCATTAACGTTCATATGATGCATACATCTCAGTTTTGTAAAATTTAACCTTATGACTGGTTTTGTGGTCCAGGGTCACATATTTGTAATCAAGCTGATTTTTGGAGATAAAAACGGCACTCTTCATGTGAAATTTATTAATTATATGAAATGATGTAAATATATAGATTTGTTGCCCCTATATCTTGAATTTGGTGGTCATTCTAAATACATTTTATTGACTAAATCATGCAGTGAAAGAACACACTCAAAATGCATACGCGCACTAGTTTTACCTAACTTACTAGGCTTCATCGCGTAATAAATGCGTGCACTCTGTAGTTGTTTTCTTTTCGTAATATAATCGATAATGTCGTCACACATCGTTAAAACAACAATTACGATATTATCACAGATGATATCGCACACCCGCGCACACGTGTTCTACATCAAAAGCACAACATGTACGTATGTCATGGGACAGATGTGAAGAATTAAATAAATGATTTATTACATTTTTTTTTTGAGCACAAAGTATTCTTGTATCTTCATAAAATTACGATTTAACCATGATGTCACTGGGACTATTTTATTGATTATACCTTTCTAGCCCTTGAACATGGAAGGACTCTTGCTGTTCACGAAGAAGAGCACTTGTGCGTTCAGCTGTGTAATTTAATTGGTTAAATGGGTTTCTGTGCATTTATGATGTGAGATTAATGTGTAAACAGCCCACTGTGAACACTCTTTTCGAACTTCATGAAAGATTATTTTAGGTTCAAGTGGGGTGTGTGTAAGGAATTGGAAGCAAGCAGAATACTGCCATTTCTAAAGCATGCAGTACCATCTGCTGTTGAAAATTAAGCTCAGAATGGATTCAAGAAAGAATCGAGATGCATTCATAAAATCACAGAATCGATACACCAGTCGATTTGTGTTCCACTGAGATTTGGTCTCATCATCATCCAGTCTGTCTGGAATAACAAGAAGAAACAGAACAAACTGAGACAGAAATCCAGAAGAACTGTGGCAAAGTCTCCAAGATGCTTCAAGAGACCAAAGTTATAGTACTGTTAAAGTTTTAGGCACTTGTATAAAGATGCTGTAAAATAAGGATGCTGGCAAAAATAATTTAGTATTTATTAATCTAATAATTTATAAATCGATTTTCTGCATTATTTAACTTCAATTAACTAAATTAAATCAACATTTGGTGTGACCACCTTTTGCATTTTAAGCAGCTTTTGCCCTAGGTGCAGTTGCACATAGTTTTTTTTGCAGGTAGGTTTCTTGAAGCATCTTGGAGACGTTGCCACAGTTCTTCTGGATTTAGTCTGTCTCAGTTTGTTCTGTTTCCTCATGGCATTTCAGACAGACTGGATGATGATGAGATCAGATCTCCGTGGAGAACTGGCTGTTGTCAGACTCCTTGTGCAAACAAAAATCTCACATTACAATTAGTGGCAAAATGAATGTTTGGAAATGCAAACTGATATTTCCTACTGACGCACTACAGAAATAACTGACTCAAAACCACTTTTTAGCTGGTGAAAAAACTAGTGTTTTAATAATTTTGGCCACCACTGTATATATACATTTGAGAAGCAAAATGCGTGTTGTTTTTGATTTTAATCATTCTTTCTCTCCGTGTCTGTCTCTAGGTGATGAGATGGACATCCAGCCAGGTCCGTCTTTGTCTGTGGAGGACGATGATTTAGAAAATAGGTACGATTCTGTCTACATCAGGGCCACACACACTTTCCCATCACAGGCCTTCTCCACTGGACTTCGGCTGTCCCAAACTCACTACAGCGAGAGCTTTGATCCAAACCTCGTTTAAAAGCACGCAAGCATCCCGTACATCCACACGCACCGCCGCTAGACAGTGCTTCTGAACATGTGTCTAACTCAAACACGCTTTTTTTGCTCGATCAACACTGTCCGATTTTTATTTCCCCACAGTTTCTTCCACATGCAGTAGAGAGAATCTGTAACCGTAGACACACACCGCCCATCAGTGCTGAAGCTCTGAGACCTCACTGTCTAACGGAAGTCAGTGAACCAACTCTGGAGAAGCTCCTGTGTTTGAATTTGACTTCACTGACACAGAACATTGCATGTCTTTGGCAGTATTTCTGAAAGCCAAACTCTCTCCTCTTTACTGTCTGTGCTGCTATTAAAGCTTTTAAGAGAGTAGAACGAGTTTAAACCTCTTTGCTCGGATCTGATGGATCCTGTGTTCAGTAAGACAGACAACTTCTTGTGTGTGTTTGTGTTTTAGGGCTCAGCTTCCGGGTTCTCATGCTGTAATGTTTTCGGTCAGTCAGAACAAAGGCTGTGTGGTTTGCTAACGGTAGGTGTTACAGTAGTTTCACATAATACTTTTGTTATTGGCAGTCAAATGTTATTATTGGTGGTATTCAAGTGAACAAAAGTTTCTTAGGCAGATAGGGGATGCAGTAGTGCAGTGTTAGCGTTTGTGCTGAATGCAGTTGTTTGTTCTCTTTCAGGACGTTAATTCTTCCACAGCCGAATTTTCTACATTTAAGGTGCTTAAGCTCAAGATGCATTTGTCTTTGTTTAAGCTGCGATTGTTAAAGTTTTTGTATTTAGTTACCTACGTATTTTTTTATTGGTTCAATATTTCATTTTCAAATCACATGCACAGTATATATGTCCTTGTGAATTGGCGAGAGGGTCAAATGTTCATCCTGTTTTAACATAGGGTGATGGATTGCAGGGTTTGGAAATATAGATTGTAGATTGTAGATATTTTTGACTTGGTGGTTCAAAATGGTAGCTTAAATCGGAGCCATGGCCCAGCAGTTGGTGTATGCGCTTTGACACATTACTGGTGCACGCTCATGCAATGTAAATTCAAGTCCGGCTTGCTTTTTCCCCCTTTTTAAAAAATATCTATATGAATAAAAATGGTTAAAAGGCTGAATAAAACCCCTAAATTATTGCTTTGGTGGACCTGGCTTCCATTTGCGTTAGCATGTTCATGGGGCAGCGGCAGGTGGCAGTGATGATGCTCTTTCAGGCTCAACATGCAGTCTGTAAGCTTTTGTGTAGTGTGTGTTTGAGCATAAAGAGTGTAGTCTTCACTCACATTAAGGGTCCTGTGTGTTATTTGCATGGTTCTTAAAGAGAGGCAATAAACACTTATTTATTCTTTCTCTTGTTCTCTGTTTTTTCCCCCCGTTTCGTCTCTTTTTCTGTAGCTTAACAGGGTTCCCACGCATCCTGGAAAACCTGGAAAACCTTGAATTTTGTAATGCGATTTTCCAGTGATGGATAAGTCATGGGAAATGTGCCTAAATGTCCTGAAAATGTGATTACTGTAACCTTTTAATCAAACTGGTTCACCGTATTGACAACGTTTTTGTAAAATGAAGAAATCCTTGGACCGTTCGGGACTCGGAACTGCGGTCAGTTCTCATGTGTTCTGTCATGAACGACGTCGCAGAATCATATCGTTTTGCTTTACCATTTGCGTCTGGCTGTGTATTGTCATGAGCAGGTACACGTCATAGTCTGCACACTCACTGTCTTTTCTGTTTTCCGCTCAGATATCACTCATCAATGTCAAGTGATGTTGATATCCCACACATTGCAAAACATTATTATTATTATTATTATTATTATAATTTCCTTGTCCAGCTATTAGAGTGGGCAGTTCTTGAATCTTCCGGAAGCTTCTCTGGTCGCAACAGCTAGTCTACATGAGCTGTGCATTTAGAACCATGCCAGTAACCACAGTACCTCAATGGGTGTCACCTCTAATTTTTTCATGTTTGATGAAATAATAATAAATCACAGAATCGGAATCTGTGGCCTGCAGTCGATTACCACAGAAAATGACTTGACTCCTCTCAATAACCACAAAACTTACATGCGTTTAGCATGAAACTGGTGCTATCAAATCAGAATATGAAATTCTGGTTAATGTATTTTGTGATTGTTTAGTGTATATAAGCTCAGTCAATCACTGAACCTTGAACTTAATTCAAATTACAAACATTTTTACTGATGAATTCATATAAAATCAACTTAGCCCTTCTGCTTTTAAACGCTTATACCTATTAGACTTCCATTGTAAGTGCAGTACTACTACCACAACGGGTGAGTCAACTTTATTTTCTATGATGACCAACAGCAGGCCACCGATGTGTTTCTTAAATATTAGAGATGTTAGTCACACAAAGAAGAAATGGAACATGTCTTGGACAGAGTGGGAACCCTGCCTAACCTTAATTAACATGCTTCCGATATTAACCCTTGCCATTTATCACCCATCTTTAAAAGTGTCCTTTTCTGTTTGTTGTCCTTTTCTTTTCTTTACTTTTCTTTTTCTTGTGGAATCCTCTCACGTTCATTGGATTTCATTGGACTTCAAAAACCCTAACGCTTGAGTATTTATTGCATGCTAATGTTCTTTTTTGTTTGGAAGTATTTATTGTTGTTTTATTGAAACGTTTTACGCAGAAACGTCATTTTCATCTAAAAAAAAAAGCATGCGTGATTTTGCATCTTTGAAGAGAAAATGTAAATAACTGTGTAAGAACTGTATACGAATTTTAGTTGTAATAAAAGTTTATACCCCAGTCACAACAGCCTCTGTGCATTTTGTATGTATATATATAATACATTTAGTTTGTCATATTCAGAGGTGTCAAGTTCAAATGTCCACATCATGGCCTCATCTAAGTTTTTTGTTGTATTAATTTTCTAATGTAACAGACCATTTAACGCTCCTTTAAATCTTTTACACTTTCCAATAACCTGTTTTAAATTCTTTTGTATATGTATACATTTACATATTTATGTCGTTTTATGTGTAATTAGATTTACATTCATGGTTGATATGGAAATTCTTTTAATGACTTTAAAAATGTTTCAGCATAAAAATAATTTTGCTACTATTTGAGTGCAATTTTGAGAAAATTAAAGGGAAAACAGTGGGAGAAAGATGCTTTGTTTAATGGATCTGAATCCATCTGTCACCCACCTCACATTTTGTCCCTCTTTCTTTTCTTTTCATCCCTCTTCTCTTCACTTTCTATTCTTCTTTTCTATTCTCTCACTCCTGCCTCATCCCGTCACTTACTCTATAAAGAATTGCGAAGAAGATTCTGCTGGCTCAGATTAGAGCTAACCTCTCCTCTGCTTCTGAGCTGGACGCCAGCTCCGATGAGCAATCGGACAGCACGAGAGCAGAGCAGAAGAAGAGCAAGACCAAAACATCAGATACAACAGAAGATGAAGGTGAGTGATTACCACTGGTCCCATGGGAAATCTTGCAACTCAATATATAAATGCCATTTCTGATGAATACCTACATGACCAGCCTCTGAAACTCATATGAATTGATTGTAAATTTAAAATAATTTTTATTAGTAATGATCTGCAGCAGATTAGTCAGTTAAAAATGTTACTAGACGTTGTAGTATTCATATAGTTTTATTACATGAGAACAGTTTTTCTGCAGATAACGATGGCACAGATTGCAGTGGGTCACAGTCAGGGTCACGGCACCGGCACCGATTGCTTCGACATGGTCTTACTTTATCAGAGGCTGAAGCAAAAAGTCACAAGCAAGCGGTGAAGAAGAAGAGCGAACGAGAAGTTCAAGATTCAGAATGTGTTGTTGGTGAGTCAGAAGTCTTCATGTATTCATCCATCAGTCAAACCAAAATTCATTCAGACACCTTCAACATTTCTCAGATTATCAGTATATTCGCTATGGTTTAGAGTTAAACTGTGTCAGAACAAGTTCGTCTTGGCAATGTCTGATAACGTTGATAGAAAGCTATGTAATGGATTACAATCAACTAAAAATTCAGACATCTGTTAATATGACTATTTACACAACTATCAATCCTTTGTTGACCAGTTACCAAGCAGTTCTTAATTTTGTTCTGTCTGCGGTGTAAAAAGGTCACATTAGTAATTGAAGAAAAAACACTTAAGCAAACCATTTTCAGGTCAAAGTGTCCGAATAATTTTTGGTCTCAGTTTTACTGGGAATCCACGTTATGAAGAGTTTTTGGGTATAATATATCACATTTTATATTGCTATCCTCACTTACATAAATGAACTATAGCTTGCACCCACTAGTAAAATGGATCTAGTGTCTGAATAATTTTTGGTTTGATTGTATTTTTACTCTTCAGACACTACCTATGTGATGATACTCCAATCAGTTATGGTGCTTTTTATTTTTATCGTAGTGAGTAGCGATGAAACATGCGAGACAAGCATATCGAGTGGCGTGTATGACGAACTCAGCCATTCAGAGTGTGAGGAAATGGGGTAAATCTCATATCATCAGTTTATTGCAATCTGCCCAAGGCATTACACACTTACAAAATAACTAATTCTCAATTACTACCTACTAATAAACCTAAATGTGTGAAGGTTCATTTTTCAAAACTGTATGTTTTGTAGGTCCCAGTCACCCACTCATAATGAGACGTTTCAGAGTCCACCACGCACACCTGACAGAAGCATCACTGCTGATGTGTGTGTTTGTATTTGTACACCCTTTTATGTCATAGATTTTGTAAATGTGGATTCGTAGGTATTTTAAGGTTTATTGTTTTTGGGGGGTTTAATGTGTAGAATGATGACTCTCCAACCACTGAGGAACATTTGAGGGGCACTCCGCGAGGGCGGAGGCAGATCAGGCCGCTTCTAGAGGTGGGTCAGCTGGCTAAGGAGACACAGAGCGCTTTGAAAGAAGAGGAGGAGCGCAGGAGGAGACTGGCAGAGAGAGAAAAACAGAGACTGGAAATTGAGAGGAGAGAACGAGAAGACGCAGACCCAGAGGTGATGAACTGCATCTTATCTATTTTGTAAATATAAAAAATAAATTACATACATTTTACCTGCATTTTTCAAAAATATCGTCTTTTGTGTTCTCCAGAAGAAGTAAGGTTTTTAACGCTTGTGTAAATAATGACAGAATTTTCCTTTGTTATTAATGTTTTTTAACCTAAATGAAAAATTATTTTGTCTGTTGTAAAAATTTTTATTTATTTATTTTTTCCCTCTCACCTGCTTTAGGTCATCTTAGTGTCTGAGAAACCGGCGAATAGCTTCGCACCATTGGTTCTCGAGCAAGATGATGTAACACACAAGCCTGTGTTGCAAGTGCACATGTACTTTCTGAGCAAACTCAAACCACACCAGCGAGAAGGTGAGAGAAAATTTGCACAAAATTGCACACCCATTTATTCAGTTATGTATTAGAATGTAATTATGCACAGAGATCTAATCTCACCATCATCAAGTCAGTAAAGGATTACATAAAGAGACAGAAGCAGTCAGGACAACTTAAGTCAGAGTCCTGCAAATTAGTTGACCAATATTTGATGTAATTATTTAAAAAATGATTCAGCATTTGTGGTGCAGATGTTGGTCGAGAATCAATGGGCGATCAATCTCTATGTAAAACTGAACGGGCAGACCAAACTGATTCATAGAGACTTGAAACTTGGAGGGATGGTAGTAGTGACAACATCTACATCACCAAGGCTTTTCCCAATCTGCCTGACAGGGGCGCTACAGTGATCAAAAGTACAAAATCGCTCATAGCTCCTAAACCGTTCTTGCAGGCTTAAGTGTCTTGAGTGTGGTTTTAGTCCATCACCCTGGTGAAATTTTCGGGTGTTTTGCATTTTTTGAAAAAAAAAAATACTTTTGCCTGATTGGAACCAAATCAGTACAGGAAGATTCTCGTCAGAGTGAATATGAATAATTAGCAAAGAAAAGTTAAACTTTTGACTCTCCGAAAACCAAAAACATTTGAAAGGGGCAGGTCCGCCTTTACTAAAACAGCTATAACTTTTGAACCGAATGAGTCAGAGCTGAATCTGAGGTCACATAAAAAAGTTGTGGAGCTTGGCCACTTGGTGGCGCTATAAGAGAGAAAAAAACACATAAGAACTGCCATAAATATAAATATGCAACCGTTTGTCCTATAGATGTGAAAATTGATATGGTCCAAAGTGCCATACGCATCTATAAGAACATTTGCGTATCTATCTTAAAAAACATGGCCACCATAGCTTGTTGACATTTGAGCACCTATTAGACAAGCTTATTACACGGCTCTTTGGAATGCTTGATTCTGATTGGTCAGTTGAGACATTTGCAGGTTCGTTCTTTTCAAATAATCACCGCTCCAAAGTAATAACGCATAGCCGGTACTACTTGTATGTTTAAAATCCCTCCGTGCCAACAAAGATTACCGTTTGGCGCCATCTTGTGACAAACACTGGACAACCACAATTAACAATGGAAAATTTCGACATTAATCTATTTAAATTGTCTTTCTAACGTACATAGTTTGAATGTTAGTCACGTGGTACTATATCGTTTCGCGGAAGGATAAAAATGTTAATTTAAAACAAATATGCCAATAAAAGATTTCAAATTCATATTCATGTCCAGTTTTCTTCCTTATGTGGCAAGTAGCCGTGTAATAAGCGGGATAATGTACAGGCAGCCTGTAGTTATCGCAAAATAAGCCCCTTCAGTGTGATACAAGACTGTCGGGGCTTATTTCTGCGATAACTACCGGCTGCCTGTACATTGTCCCTTACTTAACAGGTCGATCGGAACAAAACTCGGTGGGCCTGTTTGACTCACGGCCCTAAAGGTCTGTGAGAAATTTTAAAGAAATTCGGCCACTGGGGGGCGATGTTATATTTTTCAAGGGCGTAAACTATTGTATATTGCGCAGTTTTTCACGCATAGGCACGATATATGTATCATACAATAAACCTCCTCATTCCAAACAACTTTGCCTCTAGAACCACTGCTGTCAATCAAACCGTTTGTTAAATGATCAAGATGTAAAAAAAAAAAACCTACTTTTGCCAACTAGTCTTATGGTTTTCGCTAAATCGGGATAAAAACACTGCAGTGCAATTCTCTAGACTCTCTAAGTCAATAATTATCAAAAAATTTACCCTTTGGGAAGCTATAACGTTTAGAAAAGGGGCCTGTCCAAATATACCCAGAAGGCCTATAAAGCCTAAACGAAAACTCAAAACTTCAAGAAACTTGGTGAGCACATGCAACTTGGTGATTCTAAATAACCATGCAAAGTTTTTTTTTTTTTTTTAGGTAGATCAGACCACAGCTGGCACTATAACAGTCATAAACCTTAAAAACATTATATTTCTGTGGTAAATTACCACAGGTTTTTTTTCATTGAGTTAGGTCATTACAGGCTTGATAAATAATATGTAATGTCTTTATTTCAAATGTACTTTAATCCTTTAAAGTGACTAAACCCTGGTAATTGCTGCTTGCAGCTATATTTTTTTTATTTATACCTATGTATGTAAGTGTATGTGTTAATTTTTTTTTATTAGGTGTGCGGTTCATGTGGGACTGCTGTTGTGAGTCCATTCAGACTGTGAAGACGACTCCAGGCTCTGGCTGTATTCTGGCCCACTGCATGGGTCTGGGAAAGACCTTTCAGGTTTGGGCACATGACTATTCTCCTTTTTTTTTTTGTAAAATCTGAAGTATGAGTTTAAAGGGATAGTTCGAGCATTTAAGACATGAAGTTGTATTCAATCCTTATCAGCACTATAGTGTATACACACTGACCCACACTGCGTTCACCTTCCTGGTCAGAGTTCTGGCCGCTGGAAGTTTTTCAAGAAAGTAGTCACGGTTAGTTTCCGGGGCCTCAAAACTGTGCGTTTTTACGTGAAAAAAAATATATGCGTTTCAAAGCTTGATTAATTTACATCACAAAAAACACTCCTGACAAAAATCATACCTCAGTTTTAATCGGCACTATATTCTTTCCGTTTCCATCAATCCGCGCTGCTGTCAGTTCGCACGTTCCGATCAGCTGTTGATAGCGCGACTCGCTGACAACATGTCTGACTACGAAACTTCTGATGATGAAACCAATTTTAGCACAATGTCAGACGGAACAGACGATATATATATTTTTATATTAGACTTCGTTTCACGTGATTTCCACAGGAGTCTAAACATCAGATTGTTTACTGTACAGTTTAGACATGGGATCTCCAGTCCTCGTGAGCTACTGTCTTGCTGGTTTTAGTTTTTCTCTGATGCAACACACCTGACTCAAATCAACGGGTAATTAGCAGGCTTGTACAGAATGTCTCATTTGAGAAAGGTGTCCTGTCATAGGAAAACATCGCGCTGCAGGAATGTAGCTCACGATGACCGGAGTTGGAGATACCTGGTTTAGACCTACCTGTATGTGACTTCAAGCACACTTATAAACACGATGATACCGACACACGTTCCGCATAGTTACAGACAATAACGAATATAGCAAAGCATCATATTTTGTTGTGTTATATAGATTCAATTAAATTCATTAGTTATGACATTTGCCGATTTTCTCACCACATAGACAGTCGATTATTGTCGATGCTATCACTGCCCCGGTTAGAATATTGTCAGTGTAACGTTAGCCTAAAAACCGACGTTAGCTTCAAAATAAACCTGTCGTATGCGACATAAAGTTAGTAAATAGAGCTTACCCGTGGTACTGGTACAGCAGAACTCTTTAAAATCCGTTTTTTGATTTTTCCTCCTTGGTTGGGGATGTAATCGTCTTCGCTGAAGTGAGCATTGCACACACGAAAATCCTTGATACTGGACATTTTAGCTCCCGCAGAGTAGCCGATGGCAACCAGCCAAAGCTGTCTCATAACTATATCCGAAACAGGAAAATGATGGAATCTGAACGGCGATCCCTGCACATTCTTGTGGTCACAACCTGGGAATTTACAAGTTCGCACCATTGTTAATTTTCTACTTTTTACGTCGTTGTCATTTGAGTGTGTAATGCAACAGCTGATCGGAACGTGCGAACTGACAGCAGCGCGGATGGATGGAAACGGAAAGAAAATAGTGCCGATTAAAACTGAGGTATGATTTTTGTCAGGAGTGTTTTTTGTGATGTAAATTAATCAAGCTTTGAAACGCATATATTTTTTTCACGTAAAAACGCACAGTTTTGAGGCCCCGGAAACTAACCGTGACTACTTTCTTGAAAAACTTCCAGCGGCCAGAACTCTGACCAGGGAGGTGAACGCAGTGTGGGTCAGTGTGTATATACTATAGTGCTGATAAGGATTGAATACAACTTCATGTCTTAAATGCTCGAACTATCCCTTTAAGAAAGATTAACTGTGTATGCATGTGTTTCAGGTCATCGTGTTCCTTCACACAGTGCTGCTATGTAAAGAACTGCCACTGAAAAGGACTCTGGTGGTATGTCCTCTCAACACAGTGCTCAACTGGAAGAGTGAGTTTGACCAATGGCAGAGAGGCTTAAGACCCAACGTACTGAGGGTCAGTAGAATTCTCTCACTTCCTTGTTCAGGTGACTTTAGTTTGTGTTTTGACCTAGGTCATGTTTATGTCTGATATCACTGAATTTTCATCAGTCATTACTCCAGTCTTCAGTGTCCCATGATCCTTCAGAAGTCATTCTAGTATGCTTGATTTGGTGCTCAAGGAATATTTCTTAGTACTGTCAGTGTTCAAAATGCTTTAACTGCTTTTTTCTTGCTGAATAAAAATATTAATTTCATTCTGACACTCAAAAGTTAACAGTTCTGTGGTTAGTGAGTCAGAGTTTCAGAACTAGCTAACATATGGGCTTTTTTCAGAGTTAGGGTTAGGAATCTTTTTCTGTGCAGCTCTGTCTGTTTTGTTTTGTGGTGGCTTAAAGAATAGTTTGCCCCAAAATTAAAATGGTCAAAATATTTGTTCTGTTTTAATTTTGTGTTTTTGCTTTAATTTATCTAGACTCTGTTTTAATATTTAAATTAAAAAATATATTAATCCAAAAGCATGTCTAATTAATTAAAATTATGAAACTTACACAATTTAACAGCAATTTATCAACAAAAATTAAAATCTTAAGGTGCTATGAAATCCATTTTTCCCCCCTCAAATTCAGTTTTATTATTTTTTACCAAATTCTGTTTTCTCCATTCTTTTTCTGGATTCAATTTTAATGGTTTAGTCTTTTTACACTACACATATTGTAACCATTTTTTAAAACCCAGGTTAAGGCCACTTTTAATCATTGGTTAAGCATTTGTATTATGTAAATGCCAGTGCAAAGGTATAAAGTTAACCCAAAGTTACATTGATCCACAGTTAAAATAATCCTTCAATACAATTTCAAATAGGCAAAACTTTTATGGGGCTTTTTAAACACTTAAGCTCACTGAGCTCTTTTATAGACGAAGCCTAGACATTCTGCTAAGCATCATCTTTTTTGTATTGTATAGAAGAAAACAAAATGCAAACAATTTAAACAAAATGAGAAGGACAAAAGCTAACATTTTTGGATAAATTACTTGTTTAATGTTGCTGTATTGATCTGAAGTATCAGTGTAAGTGTTCCTAATTATGCCTTATACAGAGAATTTGGCAAAAACATCTAAACATGCGGAAAACTGTCAAATAATTAACGCAAACATTAAGTTTTAAGTTCACTTTGTTGAATCTGATTATTTTTCCAATTATATCTGCCTTCTCTCTCGGGTCTTTCACACACAGGTGTCAGAACTGGCTACGGTGAAGTCTGTCTCTCTTCGTATTGAGCTCTTGAATGACTGGTTTACGAATGGTGGCGTGATGATCATGGGTTATGAGGTTTTTCGTGTTCTGACGCACACAAACAGTGCAAAATACAGCGAACACAAAGAAGCCATCCGCTCAATGCTCCTGGATCCAGGTAAATTCGTCTGAACAATCAATCTTCATTAAATACAAAGAACATATATCATTTTTTAAAAATATTTTTTAAACCATTGATTGGTGTGTTTGTATATCAGGCCCTGATCTGGTGGTATGTGACGAGGGTCATGTCCTTAAAAACGCAGACTCCAGCATCTCAAAAGCCATACGAGCTATACGTACACGTAGGAGAATCATATTGACGGGAACACCGCTTCAAAACAACCTTACTGAGTGTAATCACCTTTCATCTCCATATCTGTAATAAGCTGCTTGTGAGGTTGTCTGATCTTTAAGATGAAATGTGTATTTTTTTATGTTTGTTATTTTAGATCACTGCATGGTGAACTTCATTAAGGAGAACCTGCTGGGTTCTCTAAAGGAGTTCCGGAACCGTTTTATTAATCCAATTCAGAACGGCCAGTGCGCTGACTCCACCCCTGCTGATGTCAGATTGATGAAGAATAGATCACATGTTCTCCATCAGTTGATGTCAGGATTCATACAGGTGATGAAGAGAGAGAACGAATAGAATAGAGCTGAAAACCATGAAAAGAAGTCTAAATGTTCTGTGTTTGTGTTGCAGAGGCGGGACTACTTAGTCTTGATGTCCTGTTTGCCACCAAAGCACGAGTATGTGCTGTCAGTCAGGATGACACCTCTGCAGTGTCGGTTATACACACACTATCTGCAGAACTACACAGGTCAGCATCTCAAAAGCACAAAGTAGAGCTTAACTAGTACTGCACTAGTAGAAAATATGTTAACCTTTAGAGATTAAGCCAATAGTTGTTTTCGAGGTATGGCTGATACTAAAAATCAATTTTTTTTATAAAACACTTCAAACTAAAATTATTGCAAATGTTGCAAATACAGATGAAAAATACAAAACACAGGAGAAATGAGCATTCATAAATAAATATTTTATATTGGTGATTTATTAATCCAGTGTTGCATAAAAATAGCCTTAGATACTGACATGGCTTATAATTGCTAAATGGTTCTTATATATCAGATGTTTTAATGAATTTCCAGTGTCATACCACACTGAGCCAACGGATTAGTAGCATACAGTCACAAATGATGTCTTTGTTATAGGGAAAGGCGCAGGTGTGAACAGTTTGTTTCAGGACCTTCATGTTCTGAGTTTGATATGGACTCATCCCTGGTGTCTTAAACTTGCTCAGCTGAGCAGGAATAAGGTACATGCATGCACTCATCCAGATAACACTACTGTTCAAATGTTTATAGGGGTGTGCGATATTGGCCAAAAAATATTGTAATATTTATTTGGATTTTTCTGATAATGATAATTAAACAATATTTAGCTGGGTGTGTTTTTGTGCTGGTACATTAGATTGTTCATGCCTGTCATGGATAAATATGACACTAATAGGGCCCTATGAAATCTGTTTTATTTTTTTCCCAGATTCAGTTTTATTTTTTTCCAAACTCCATTTTTTCCATTTTAATGTTTCTGTGTTCCATGTTCTTTGTTTTATTTTTTCTAGACTCTGTTTTAATGGTTAAATAATAAAAAAATAGTACAAAAATGTTGAAACCTACACCATTTAACAGCAATTTAATAAAAGTTTAACAAAAATTACATTTTTAGCGCCCTATGAAACCCTTTTTACATTTATTCAGTTTTATTTTTACCAAATTGTTTTCCATTCATTTTCTGGATTCTATTTTAATGGTTTTATTAAATTTTAATAACCAAAAGCATGTCTAATTAATTGATTAAATTATATATTTATTATTAATTTATTTTTCTAGAAATACTGTGTTATGTATTTATTTTTCTGGTAAATAATTTTTGGTAAATAATTTTTCTGGTAAACATTAAAAATAAAAAATAATGTTTTTTTAATAATTAATAATGATTTAGTAGTAATAGTACTATCATTACATTCAGTAACATGTTACCCTGGACCACAAAACCAGTCATAATTCGCACGGGTATATACATTGTATGGGTCAAAACTATTGATTTTTCTTTTATGCCAAAAATCATTAATTTACATTATTAAGTAAAGATCATGTTCTATGAAGATATTTTGTACATTTCCTACCATAAATATATCAAAACTTAATTTTTAATTAGTAATATCCGTTGCTAAGAACTTTATTTGGACAACTTTAAAGGCGATTTTCTCAATATTTTTAATTTACTTTTTTTTTTTTGCACCCTCAGATTCCAGATTTTCAAATTGTATCTCGACCAAATACTATCTACTATATACTGTCTTTCTAATCTCAATTTAATTTTTTCTCAAAGTTTCAAGTTAAACTGAACTTTTCTTTTGCTGGGTTGCTGTGAAGACCTTCAAGTTAAAAAAGTTTTCCCCAAATAAACACAACAACAACAACAACAACAACAACAAAACGGTAAAAAGTGACTCTCAGAGCAGTTTTAGAGATTGTGTTTGTGTGTTAAGGTGACAGAGGCTGAAAACTGCGAGCGTCACTTCAGTATGTGTGTAGTAAACAAAACCACGTGTCTGCGCCATTCATTCACACAGACATGCAGAACACGCCGGATTCATATTTAAATTGTATTTTACAGACACTAGTCCATATCCTATTTTTATTTAAGTTTACTGACATACTTTTAATTTATTCAAGCGAAATTAGGCAAATTCTGTCATGTTCCACATTATACAGTAAATTCTGTTTTTATGACTGGATTCTGTGATTCTGTCCGTGATTTTGCTATTGGAGAAATCAAACTAGTGTGTATTTCTGTGTGTGATGCAGGGCAAAGAGGAAGGGCCTACTCCCGCCTTGACAGGTCTGGATGCAGGTTTGGTGAGCGATTCTGCAAAGCCAAATGACTTTGAAGGGTATGCTGTGTTTCATACCAGATGTGAATATTTGCTGTATCAATAATGTGCTTTATGCTTTTGTACAATGTCAGACAACAATGCTGGAGTAACTGAATTGAGCAAAAAGTCATTTGTCTTTCTAAACAATGTAAATTCAAGCATTAGAGAATATTTTATTTTGAAACCAATTGGTAAATGCGAGACTGCTGCATGAAGTGACGCAATCACAGCCAGTCAGAACATAGTTGATATATAACATACAGTTATGTGGAACCAATGAGACATCTGCTAGAAATCTAAGTCTCCTCCACACAAGACCATGTTCCCTCTGATGGTTATTATTCCAATGTCTATATCACAGGAGAGAGGCAGCAAGCACAGGCTTAGTGGCTGATAGAGAGAGAAATACCGATCCAGTCTCCTTGGACGGCAGGTCCAATCAAAATCCACAAAATCCAGATGTCACAAACAAAGCCACAATGGAAGTTTCTGGTGGGCAAGCTGGTGGGAAAACGGTTTCTCTCTTTCTCTCTCTCTTCTAATCTGCCTCTGTTGTCTGTATGTCAGTCTCATCCTTGGTGTCTCTGTCTATTGTTCAGGATTTGTTGTGGGTAATGGGCCACCTGCCGACTGGTATCTGCCGTTTGTAACGGCGGCTGATGCCAAAGTGCTGGAGCATTCTGGGAAATTGCAGTTGCTACTGGAGATTTTACACTGGGCAGAGGAACTAGAGGACAAAGTGTGAGGAACACATTCTTGAATAGAAGTAGCACTTATTAGCTTTGCATTGGTTGTTATAGATTTATATAACTCATATAAATGAATAATGTCAAATTGATCAAAAAGTGATAGTAAAGACTTTGCCATCACAAAAATAAATTACATTTTAAAACACTCAAAGAAAAAACAGTTGTTTTAAATTGTATTAATATTTTACAGAGTTACCGTTTACTGTATTTTTGATCAAATTAATGCAGCCTTGATGAGCATTAAAGACTTCTTTTCATAAATGCTGTTTGCTTTTTTCAGGTTGTTGTTTAGTCAGTCTCTGATATCGCTGGACCTCATTGAGAGTTTCCTCCTGTATGCAGATGAGACCAGGGGGGATATATGCTGTCCATACAAAGGTAAAAGAACATTTTATATAGGGGACTGTTAGAAATGTAATTTGTTCATTCACCATGGTTGTGCAAACGAGTGTGTTTGTGTGTGTATTGTCAGGAAAGAAATCGTGGGTTAAAAACAAAGATTATTATCGTTTGGACGGCACCACCAGTGCTTGTGCTCGTAAGAGATGGGCTCAAGAGTTTAACAACACCAGAAACATAAGGTATACTCAGAGTTCTTCAACATCATATTTAGGTTTGTCTGCATTTCTTGTCCTGACTCGCGCTGTTTCCTCTGTGTCAGAGGGAGGTTGTTTCTGATCTCCACTCGTGCAGGGTCTCTGGGAATCAATCTGGTCGCTGCAAACCGTGTTGTGGTGTTTGACGCTTGCTGGAATCCATCATATGACATCCAGAGCATCTTCAGAGTCTATCGCTTTGGGCAGAAAAAAACTGTATATGTGTACCGTTTTCTGGCCCAGGTATACACATATAGTACAAATGACAGAAGTTTGTGGGATAAAAAAAAACATGTTATATTCAGATTTTTTATGGTTTAAAGATGATGTTTTAGAGACACTATTTTTACGTTTTATTTTTTTATTTTTAACCTATTCAGGAAGCTTTTATTACTATTGAGAAATGTCTTAAAGTTTTTTTTTTTCATTTAAGTTTTTATTTATATATTTTAAATATATACTATATATGCAACCAGTCAAACGTTTTTGATCTTTAATGTTTTTAAAGAAGTCTCTTCTGCTTAGAAAGCCTGCATTTATTTGATCCAGAGTACAACAAAAACAGTATATTTTGAAATATTTTTACTATTTAAAATAACTTTTCTATTTTAATCTATTTTCAAATGTAATTTATTCCTGTGATCTGAGCTAAATTTTCAGCATCATTTCTTCAGTCCTAAGTGTCACATGATGTTTCAGAAATCATTCTAATATGCTGATTAGCTGTAACATTTTTTATTATTATTATCACTATTTAAAACTGTTGAGTGTATATTTTTTCAGGATTCTTTAGGAAGATCCAAAGATGAGCTTTTTCTGAAATAAAAACATTTTACACTATATCATTCAAAAGCTTTGGAAAGAAATTATAGAATTAATACTTTTAGCAAAGATGCTTTACAGTGATCAAAGTGATGATAAAGACATTTATAATGTTACAAAAGATTTCTATTTTAGATAATTCTGTTTTTCTGAACTTCCTATTCATCAAAGAAACCTGAAAAAACTACTCTGCTGTTTTCCACATAATAATAAATAATTTTTGAGCAGCAAATCAGAATATTAGAATGATTTCTGAAGGATCATATGACTGGAGTAATGATGCTAAAAAATCAGCTTTGAAATTACTGGAATAAATTACATTTTAAAATATATTATATAGAAAATAAAAAAGTTATTTTAAACAGTAAAAACTTCAAAATTTGACTTTTTGCTGTACCTTGGGTTAAATAAATGCAGGCTTGTTGAGCAGAAGAGACTTTGTTAAAAGACATTAAAAATCTTACTGTTTAGAAACTTTTATTTTATATTTCTGTATTTTCATGGCTTTAATGTACACTATATCTGAAGCTATTTTCTTACATTTTTAATGCGTCCTTTTTTTGTAGGGTACAATGGAACAGAACATTTATGAGCGGCAAGTTGCTAAGCAGTCTCTGTCCTCTCGTGTTCTGGACCAGCAGCAGATTCAGAGACATTTCACACACAGTCAGCTGAATGAGCTATACTGCTTCCGGCCAGACCTACAGCTCAGTAAACACACAGAAATGCCTGTGGTAAGCACACATAAATGCACCTGCTGTGGTACAGACAGCAAACAGACACACACACAGATGACCATAAAGTTTTGTCTTCCAGGATGACCTGTTGGCCCAGCTGCTGCAGAGCTGTGGGCAGCTGATAGTAAGTTATCATGAGCACAACTCACTGTTAGGCCACCGGGAGGAAGAAGAGCTGAGCGAGGAAGAGCGCAGAGCAGCCTGGGATGAATACCGTGCAGAAAAGAAGGTAAATCTGCAAGTCAGTGGCTTTCAAACTGTGGTATGGAGCGCCCTCAGGTGGTACATATCACAAACCTGCTGATTTATACTTAAAGAAGTTCACTTCCAGAACAAAAATGTATAGATACTTTACTCACCACTTTGTCATCCAAGATGTTCATGTCTTTCTTTTTTCAGTTGTGAAGAAATAGTTTTTTGAGGCAATCATTTCAGAATTTTTTTCCATATAGTGGACCTCAATTGTGCGCACTAGTTTGAACGTCCAAAATGCAGTTTAAATGCAGCTCCAAAGGGCTCTAAACAATCCCAGCCGAGGAAGAAGAGTCTTATCTAGTAAATTGAATTTACAATTTATATACCTTTTAACCTCAAATGCTTATCTTGTCTAGCTCTATGTGAACTCTGAGAAAATGAGTTGGGAGTTTTTTGACATACCCTAACTGTCATGAACTGTCATGGCTGGGATAGTTTAGAGCCCTTTGAAGCTGCATTTAAACTGCATTTTGGAAGTTCAAACTTGCAGGCATTTATAGAAGTCCACTATTGTAGAACGTGACATGTTTTTCCTCAAAAACATAATTTTTTTTCCTCCAAACATAATTTAGTCCTATTTGAAGTTATCCTAACAGGAGTAGAAGGGCAGTTTTTAAGCATGTTTCATAATGTGATGAGAGCAATTTTAATTTATTTGGGTCTGGTGGAAAACATTTTGTTCAGCATCAAACCTAAGTGTGTAAAGAATTCAGTGAAAAGTGGAGGAGGAAGTGTCATGGTTTGGGGCAAGTTTTTTACAGCAGGAGTTTGGGCCTCTTATACAGATACATGGCAGGATGAATGCAGATGTTTATCAGAACCTCATTCAGCAACATGCAGTTGCTTTCCTGCAAACATCTCCCAGTTAGCCTGCAATTTTATGCAATGCCCAAAATGCACAACTGCAATACAGGTAAATCAGTTTCTTGAAGCTAAGAACACTGAAATAATTAAATGGCCAGCCCAGAGTCCTGATCTAAACCCAACTGAAATGCTCTGAAAAATCCTTGGTGACAAAGTTATGACTAAGAAACCCACTTCAGGTACCAAAGAAAGTGGAAGAAGAGCGGCTAAGATACACCATCGCAGTCTGAGATACTAGTCGTTTGTTGGAGAAGGAATTAAAAACGTTTGAGGCTGTTTTTCAGGGATTGAGTTCGGCCCTTTGATACTAATGAAGGGAAATCTTAATTCTTCAGCATACCAAATTTTGGACAATTCTATGCTTCCAGCTTTGTGAAAACCCTTTCTATTCCAGCACGACACTTTACGTACACTAGCTCATTCATCATGACTTTTCTTTCAGGCCTCTGTGCAGAACTCCAATGAACCTGTCCCCAAAAACATCAACCAGGCAATACAGGTACAGTCTCACCTCTGACCAAACGTTTAGCATTCTGTATGTGTATCAAACAGGAATTCTGGAGCTACAGACTGCAGATTTAACAGTCTGTCTTTATCTCCTCAGTTGTTTCATCTTCAGCAGGCTCTGGCTTCTCGACGCATGGCTTTTATAGCCAAGAGTGTTCCCTCAACTTCTTCATTGCCCGTGAATCAAGGCACTGCCAATCGTTCTCCTGCTTGGGCCACTTATAACAACACTAACATCTCATTTCGACTTGAGCAACCCAATGCGGTTTCCTCAGTTTCAAAAACACATAACCCAACCCCAAAAACATAGTTTGTGTTAAACTTGATATAAATAAGCTGCTGTAAATAACGGCAATATGAATGTAATTTTAACACCAGAGCACCGAATAGACTTACAAGGGGACCCTTAGGCACAAATATGTTTTGAGGCCTCAAAACAACTGTGCTGTTGTTAGTACTACTGCATGTGTGACTTAAAGTTCGAATCTTAAAGCAACACTACTTCTTTACTGTACTGAACGGTATGTCTGAGACTGTGTTTCTAGCTACCTCAAAACCAGTTTGAGTGTGATGAAGTCCTCAGCATAACTAATGGGGGCTGACCAAACGACTGTTTGTTTAAACAGAATAATTTAGTTTAAAATGCCAACGTTCAATTTGTGTTATGAGCACTCTTCTCTGTTCGACTGCTTTGTATATGTAGTAGTAGAAATAAAGACATAAAAACACTTGCTGTGTCCTGCGGGGGCGCTGTTTCTCTTATTACTTTACTTTATTACTATGGACTCGTCGCTCCAGTCACAGATTGTCCAGAGGTAGAGAGACTTGGACCGGTCTCGACGGTCATCGTGATGCTTCTGCCTGCGTGTCTCCAGCGCTGTGCGCGACTTCTCTACTGGATCCCGGTTACGATCATTATCATGGTTGTGATGTGGTCATACTACGCATACGTCGTGCACTTTTGTTGGAGTGAGTAATATTTTTTTTTGTAAAATCTTTCAAGTTTGGAGTTTAGTGACGCAGATTTCGTAATATAAAAAAACAGGTGATATCAAAATAAAGTGTCTGTAAAAAAAACTGTTTTTGTTTTGTGTCTCTTAACCTTAAATACAAGACAGCTGTATTTGTCTTCTACAGATTAAGGTAGTGAAAGGTGAAATCCTGAAATATAATTTTGTGTACCTCATTGTACAAATGTAATTTAATGTAATGGACTCCATTGCTGAGGAAGGGTTTAAAGCAAATGATGGACATTCATTTTGTATTTGACCTTAATTAAATTGACTTGCCTAATAACGTTAGTGCAAAAAGCTAAAATGGAAAACGTTTTGATTCAAAACGTTATGTACAATTGCAAACAAATATAGAAATCTATAATTCAGTAGTCAATCAACCTGAAAAATGAAGCATGTACACTGATCTATTTTGTGCAATATTTGTGGTTTTAGTAGAAGTGCATTGTTAATATTTAACGTACAGTAGCTCATGACTTATTGGTTAAAATAATGTTGCACACCTTGGTCATAGATTATTAGTTATAATTCTGAAACTTTATAACTCTTTCTCTAAAAGTTCTTTAACATAAAAAATGTTATAAGATGTTCTAAATGACTGCGTTGATCTTGTTTATATTTGTGACAGTCCTGCTCACCTGTGCAACTCAGAGAGGTATGAAACCCTTGATATTGTATGAAATTATGCTGTTTAAATGAACAGAATTGGCATTTGCTTTCAGTTATTTTGATTGGTAATTGTGTGTATTCTCTCTCAGTGGTGTTCCTCTGCCTGTTCCATGTGTGTTTTGGGATGTTCTTGTGGTCATTTTGGAAAACGTTGTCCACTCCACCATCCTCTCCTTCTGTTGTGGAGGTACAGTAGCACCATGTGATGGTTCTTTACTAAAAAGTGGAACTTGGAACTCTGGAACTTTTGTAGCTATCAAGTTCAACATGATACCCATGGCTTTTGTACATTGTTCAATAGTAACACCATGGTTTTTGTACACGTACCATGGAATAACCATTCGTTGAAGCACCTAACTTGGAGTACCATGTAAACAATTTATGATAGTATGACTATCTGCTACCATAACTGCAGGGGCATAACCACCATAGAATTTGAGGGTGATGAGGCCACCTCAACCCCCAAATACTTCGATATGGCCAAAATTTAGGATGACAAATGATTGAGATGATCAATTAAATCAAAGAAGACAATGGTAAAATGATTGTGTGGTACTAAGCTAAACATAATATTTGAGCTGTTTTACTATAGAAATGTAAATGACAGATGGTATTATCCAGTTATTGAGACTACTTTGAATTGAAAATAGAAGCTATCATTTAGATAAATCATGTAATTCTTAACTGAATGTAATTGAACTGTTAACAAAGTCTTTTAGGCACATTATGTGCAAGATGAAGAAGGAATATGTGAGAAATATATTTTAGATTTAAAGTGTAATTTTCAAAAAGTTAAGATTACGATAAATTCTAGTTCTTTTGCTGTTTGTCTTTTTTTTTCTATTCACATTTTTATTTAATGCAGAAGTAAGCCTATGGATAATATTTCCGGTTCATTAGCCGCAATGGGGAAATAATGAGAAGAAAAACAACTTGCAGTAAATGGTAAAACTGTTTGCACTGCAAGCCAGTGTGCTCATAATTAAGATAATACAATGAAATAACATGGTAAGACACTTTAATTTGCAATATCATGCAGCAAAACTAGCCGTTTTGTGCAGTTGAAGCCAGACCCATAACATTTACAAATGGTTGCACCCACTCTTACGGGAAGAAAAAGGTGGATAAATCCCTTAAAATCCTTTAGTTGTGTAGTTTCTTGTTTCTTTTAATAAAAGAACACACCAAAAAATTGGTGTGGTGCCCCCTAATGTTTGTAATGTTTGACATTGTTATGGCCTTGCATCTCACCATAGTACACCACAGTATTCTTGGACTAGGGGAATTTAAACTGCTCCTCCCCCCCCCACACACAGAAGCAATAAGTGGACTCGGGCTCTTATGGGGGTCAGGCCGTCCGCCTGCAAGTTATTCAAGTCAGGCATGTCATACGTGACAAATGAGCGTAAAAGAAACCCCTCTCCCTCTCAGAACACAGTCATCTAATTTGCTAATTGTATGTGTGTGTGTGTGTGTGTGTGTGTGTGTGTGTGTGTGTGTGTGTGTGTGTGTGTTTGTGTGTGCGCGGGTGTCTGTGTTCAGTTTCAGCTGTCCTCTTCAGACTCGCTGCTCTATGAGCTGGAACGTAGCGGTATGGAGAAGAGTCAGATACTTCTGGAAATCTCTCAGAAGCTTCCAGTTCACACACGTACAGCAACCGGAGGTCAGGAAACTCATCAGCACTTTAACAAATATACACAACAACAACATCTCCAAACTCGATCCGTTCCAAATGTAACTCGATTCACACTGAACCTGTAAGCATTAACCTGCCCCATCAGCACCATGTAATTGAGGGAAGACACTGAACTCTAGATTACTCCAAAGACACTGAATCTGCAATTAGTGCATTTTGAATGGCTTTCAGTGAAAAGCATCTGCACCGTGTCAGAAGGTTTCCCTGCATCAGTGCTCCGTAACACAGGGGACTATTTAGCACTATGGTAAAAGTACTGTACTTTTTAGTAAATCAAAAACATCCAGTCTGATAAGTGTAACCCATTTCCCTAAACAAACTCTTGAATCAAACACTGCCTTAAATTTCAGCATTAGCATAGAAAGAATTTTTCCCATATGTACACAAAAAAGAGATTATAATTTAAGTATACTCAAATGAATTAGGATTAGATTGAATTGGGATTGTATTGATACCCAGCCCTGCAACAAAACAGAAGTAATATCTTGCTGAAAATCAGTAAATGATAGTTATGTTAAATGCCACTGTCTTGTAATCCAATGCAACATTCCAAAACAGAACTTTCTTTTCCTTTAACACAAATTAAACAACTTTGTGTTTACAAGTGATCAATAAACACCAGTGTCAACAACAAACAATACTAACAAGAAAGAAACAACTAAAAATAATTTTAGTGCTTAATACATAGTCGGTTACAAACAACACAAGTGTTTTACCTGAATGGCCTGTAAACTTCATTTTAAAACAACTGGACTATTTAAAAAAAAAAATTGTTAGTTTGAGGTCTAAGCACTAAAGTATGGAAGCCTGTTTCCACTACTGAATAAAAAAGGTAATTGCACAATTTTTTTCTCAGAATTGCGAGATATAAACTTGCATTTGCACGAAAAAAGTTTGAATTGTGAGTTACAAACTCGCATTTGTGAGAAATAGTTGGAATTGCAGGATATAAGCAGTCAGAAATGCGTGAAATAAACTCACAATTGCACGAAAAAAGTTTGAATTGTGAGATACAAACTTGCATTTGCAAAAAAAAAGCCAGAATTGTGAGATACAAACTTGCATTTGCAAAAAAAAGCCAGAATTGTGAGATATAAACTTGCAATTGCGAGAAAAAAGTCAAAATTGCGAGATACAAATTCGCAGTTGCAAAAAATAGGTCTGAATTGTGAAATACAAACTCACAATTGCAAGAAAATAGTAAGAATTGCGAGAACTCTCAATTGCGAAAAAGTCGGATTTGCGAGATATGAACTTGCATTTGTGAGAAAAAAACCAGAATTGCGAGATACAGACTCCCATTTGTGAGAAAAAAGTCAGAATTGCGAGATATAAACTCGCAATTGGGCGAGAAAGTCGGAATTGTGAGATACAAACTTGCATTTGTGAGAAATAGTTGGGATTGCAGGATATAAACTCACAATTGCATGAAAAAAGTTGGAATTGTGAGATACAACTTGCATTTGCAAAAAAAGCCAGAATTGTGAGATACAAACTTGCATTTGCAAGAAAAAAGTCAAAATTGCGAGACATAAACTTGCAATTGCGAGAGAAAAAAGTCAAAATTGCGAGATACAAACTCGCAGTTGCAAAAAATAGGTCTGAATTGTGAAATACAAACTCACAATTGCAAGAAAATAGTCAGAATTGTGGGATATAAACTCGCAATTGCGAGAAAAAAGTCCAAATTGTGAGATACAAACTTGCATTTGCAAGGAAAAAAGTCAGAATTGCGAGATATAAACTCATTTGCAAGGAAAAAAGTCAGAATTGCGAGATATAAACTCATTTGCGAGGAAAAAGGTCAGAATTGTGAGATACAAACTTGCACTTGCGAGAAAAATGTCTAAATTGCGGGATACAAGCTAGCATTTGTGAGAAAAAAAAGGCAAAATTGTGAGATACAAACTTGCATTTGCGAGAAAGTCAAATTTGCAAGATATAAACTTGCAATTGTGAGGGAAAAAAAGTAAAAATTGTGACATACAAACTTGCATTTGCGAGAAAAAATGTAAATTGCAAGATATAAACTTGCAATTGTGAGGAAAAAAACTGTCAAAATTGTGAGATACAAACTTGCACTTGCGAGAAAAGTGTTAATTTAGGATACAAGCTTGCATTTGCAGAATTGCAAGGGGAAAAAAGTCAAAATTGCAAGATACAAACTTGCATTTGTGAGAAATAAGTCTGATTTGCAAGATAAATATTTTTATATCATGCAATTCTGACATTAAACTCGGAATTATGAGTTATATATCTCTCATTTATGGCAGAAATTGGCTTTCATACTGAAGCACTAATGTATTTGTTCTGATTTTCTTATTGTTTGGTGAGTGATTCATAATTGAGATGAATGAAACTATTTTGTTAACTAATTTAAAACCATCTTTTAATATAATATATTCTGTGATGAGCAACATGAACAAAAACATATCTAACGGGAATCCATTTAGCTAAATGTTGGAGAAAATGTTATTTATTTATTTGGTTGTTTGTGTGTGTGTGTTCATCTCAGCTATCAGGTTCTGTCATCACTGCCAATTGATAAAACCAGATCGCTGCCATCACTGTTCTGTCTGCCAAATGTAAGAATCGCTCTCTCTCTCTCTCTCTCCTCTTTCTCTCCCTCTCCCTCTCTCCATTTCTGTGTGCATATCAGTGCATCTCCCACTCATCTACGCACTCTTCTCCTAATGAAAGGGAGACGTAGAAATGCGATCTGTGGGTGAGTGTGTGTGTGTGATAATTACAGGATGTTGTTGAAGCGCTTGGTCACATTTATTTGAGTGGACAGAGTGAATCTTCTCAAATGAGTTTCGCTGTCACAATATCAGGTTTCCATCCTTTGATTAAAGTCCAGGTCTGAGTGTGTGAGAGAGAGTGAGTGAGATGGAGAAAAAAGAATAACTGTGTGTTTGTGGAGATTTTCTGTGTGTGTGTATGTGTGTCTGATTACACTGGGGTTTTTATTATTATTTAATGAGAATAGTTCCTGTGGCCTGTGCACTTCACTCCTGCGGTCTGTCTCTTTCTTTTTTTCTGTAGGTGTGTACTAAAGATGGATCATCATTGCCCATGGTTTGTAAAAACTGGCTGTTGAAATCAAAATTAACCCTACTTACTTTCTGAATGCATAATTCTGGTTATTATGAACAACTTATTGGTGCATTTTATTCCAAAGAAATATTCTATGTAATCTGTCGCTTTGTTTAATCTAAGTGTAATAATTTACTCTTCCTTTAAATGAATAGTTCACCTAAAAAAATTGCTAGAAATGTACCCACCTTTAGGCCATCCAAGATGTGGATGAGTTTGTTTCTTCATTGGAACAGATTTGAAGAAATTTAGCGTTACCTCCCTTTGCTCATTAATGGATCCTCTGCAGTGAATTAGTGCCATTAGAATGAGAGTCAAAACAGTTGATAAAAACATCACTATAATCCTCATGACTCCAGTCCATCAGTTAACATCTTGACCTGTAGCTTTAAACCATTTCTTCTGGCCAAAATAAGAATTTCCTTTACATAATAATGCATTCTCCAGTGAAAAGGTCCATTCCCTAAGCAAACATATTTGTTTAGAACTGTTATAGACTGTTCTTCCTTGCAAACAGTGCTTGATTTGTGCATATTTCTCTCCTGAATTAGACAAAATGACTGGAGAAAGCAATATTATCCATGTAGATATTTTAACTGAAAGTTTGAAGTAAAAAAATTAAGGCGAGACACTGCAGGTGAATAGGGTAAATTAACTAATAGTTATCACCTCACTTACTCAGTTGATTGATTACATCGATAATTGCAAACATTTTTTGTATTACAAGTCTTCTAAAATGTTAGGTTGTAATATGCAAATGAGGCATTATTTAATGAAATATGCGCTAATTTGCATACATTTCTAGTACAAAAATCTAAACACTGGATGAAGTCAGTTTCAAACTTCTTGTTTAATTTTTTTGACATATTAAAGTCAAATGTTTTTACAGAAGGAATTTTGGGTATCTCATTTTCTCACTCCATAATTCAGAAAATACTTAGAACAGGCAGAAACTTATATATATATATATATATATATTTATTTATTTTTTACAGTTTTTTGGGAATAAAATGTTGTATAAAATCAAGCAAATTGTATATGTGACCCTGGACCACAAAACCAGTCATAAGGTTAAATTTTACAAAACTGAGATGTATACAACATATGAAAGCTCAATAAATAAACCTTCTATTGCTGTATGGTTTGTTAGGATAGGACAATATTTGGCCGAGATACATCTATTTGAAAATCTGGAATCTGAGGGTGCAAAAAAATTGAAATACTGAGAAAATCCCCTTTAAAGTTCTCCAAATTAAGTTCTTAACAATGCATATTACTAATCAAAAATTACATTTTGATATATTTATAGTAGAAATTTTACAAAAAAAATCTTCATGGAACATGATCTTTACTTAATTTCCTAATGTTTTTTGCCATAAAAGAAAAATCAATAATTTTGACCCATACAATGTATTTTTGGCTATTGCTACAAATATACCCCAGCGACTTAAGACTGGTTTTGTGGTCCAGGGTCACATATGAACAAATCCCTCTGTAAAAACCTTAAGGATATAGACAAGAATAAAAATGTAAAGTTTGGTGTGTGTAAGTGCTACTGAAGTGGCTCAAGTGTAGGAGAAAAAAATCTTTTTGAGAAAATAGCCTTTAAAAATTTGTATTGTAATTGAAAACCATTGACACTAATAGATAAGGTACTATAAAATAAACACCTAGCAGTGTCTTTTAGATGTTTTCTTTCCACTAGTCTGAAAAAACACTTCATGAAAAACCAAAAAGCCCAAAATCTCAAACTTGACTGGTGCACGAAAAAAAAACAGTGTTTTTGCCTGCAGTGTCTCCCCTTAAAAATTGATTTGTTTTCATGAATATGCAGATTTTCGCTTTACAAGACTTTTATTGATGGGCGAGTCATGCAAATTGTTTGTGGATTGTTTTTTTTTTTTATATATCAACTTTAGACTTTAATTCTGACGGCACCCATTCACTGCAGAGGATCCATGGGTGAGCAATACTAATTTTTTGTCTACGATAAAGAAACTCGTTTACACCTTACATGACTTGAGGGTGCGTAAATTCCCGAAATATTGTAAAATGGTGTGTGGATAGTTCACCCGAAAATAAAAATTCTGTCATTAATTACTCACAGTCATGTCGTTCCAAACCTCAGAATTCAAATTAAGATATTTTTAATGAAATCTGAGAGCTTTCTGTCCCTGCATAGACATCAATGGTACCACAATGTTTAAGGCCCAGAAAGGTAGTACGGTAAAATAAAATATTCCATGGGACATCAACTTTAATTAGCTACGAGAATATGCATTTGTCATGGTACTCTTGTAAAAAAAAAAAAAAAAAATCACAAAAATACAAAACAAAAGAAAACATAAATAATTACTTTATTCAACACTTTCTTCTCTTCCATGTCAATCTTTAACATGCGTTCACAAGAGTACCACGACGTGGTCCTCTGCTTGCAAACAAGGTGCAGTGCATCTGGGTTATACTGAGAGGAAAAAGAAAAAAAATTGATGAATAGAGTTGTGTAGAATTCTCTTAGCTTCATAACATTATGGTTGAACTACTGATGTCAACTGGACTATTTTAATGATGTCCTTACTACCTTTTTGGGCTTTGAACATTGAACACTGTTTATGCAGGGTCAGAAAGCTCTCAGATTTCATCAAAAATATTTGTGTTCCAAAGATGAATGAAGATTGTACAGGTTTGGGAACGACATGAGGGTGAGTAATTAATGTCAGAATTTTCATTTTTAGGTGAACAATCCCTTTAATTCAACTCTGATGTTGCTTGGGCTATGCAGGCTATTGGAAATTAGAGTCAAATAGTTATTTAGGCATTCATTTAACTTGCATTCAGGAAGTAAAATGGCTATTTACATTGACTTTAAAAATGCTTAACATGTTACATCTCTTTTAAATGTCAAAATGACAAATGACAAAATGTCGTTTTTTAAAAAAGTGATGTTTATTCTTTTCTTCTGTGTTGTTGTGAGCATGTTTAGGCTGAATAACTGTATTGGATTCTCCAACTACAAGTTCTTCATGCTCTTCCTGCTCTACTCACTCCTGTATTGCCTCCTCATCGTCGCAACAGTTACACCAACCTTCATCGAACTGTGGCTGGTGGGTGACATTTTTATCAAGATTGCCCTTTTGAGTTGTAGAGACTAGTCTTAGCCTCAGATGGAGGATTTGAATTTGACACACATTCTAAAAAAATGTTCAGCTTTGGATAAAAGTATCTGCACATATTTAAATGTAATTTAAGTGACTGTGAATAAATGTGATAAAAAGGTTTGATCTTTTGCAGTATTCCTAAATTACCATCTTCTCTCTCTTTCAGGGCAAACTGTTTGATAGTTGTGTTAAACTGCATGTTTTGTTCTTGACACTGGTGTCGGCCATGTTTGCTGTCACCCTGTGTTTTCTGCTCTTCTTCCACATTTGGCTTCTCACCAGCAACAAAACCACTCTTGGTAAAACCCACTTTCTACATATTTACATATTTTGCATGAAGTTTTGCAGGGCTCATAACATCTCTCACCGTCTTTCTGTCAGAGTGGTTGTCAGTCCCCTTTTTTGAGGATGGACCAGCAAGCGAGGCATTTGATGTGGGTGTCCAGGCAAACTTCTTACAGGTGTTTGGAAAGAAAAAGAGTCTCTGGCCATTTCCAGTATTCAGCAGGTCAGTATTAAGCATACTCAATAATATGTGACACCCATAAACAACCCGTTTTTTAGATGAGAATGGACTGACTGTTGTTGAGTAACACCAAATAATGTGATCATGCTCAAGTGTTTAATGACAGTTGACTCTGTTAATATGTGAATTATTTTTGTTATGACTTATTTGAATATATTTTTCACTTTCATTGGAATTTATGTGTTGAACTGTTAATTTCTTAATGTATTTTACAAAACTGCCCTTATTTTATTTTATTTATTTATTTTTTGCATATGTGTATATGTTCTTATGGCTCTGTCGGGGATAGTGTGTTTTTTTTTTTTTTGAAGTGCATTAAGTACAAAATTAAGTATCAATTAGGCAGACTTTAAATATACCACTTATTTTTATTAAGTACATAAATGTATTTGTTGTATACTTAGCATGAAATAACTGTATTTTTACTTTTTAGTATACTTATTTTTTACTAGGGATAGAAGACTTTCTCTCAGAAACATGAAATAAATTATAATAACCCCAAATGAAAGTGTATATTAATGGATAATGTTATATATCATATAGATATTGACAACATTTAACAAAAGAAATTTTATCAGCCACTCGGGTCTGTTTGTACAGTGACGTTACCATAGTTAAATTAATTTTAGGCACTTTGCTTCATATATTGCCTAATGACACTGCTTACCCATGGCAAAATCACTGTAAGCTCAGCTGGAAGGGGTAAAAAAAACATTTCCTGATATTAACATTTTCCAGTTTTCAGAATGCCAACATTGTAAAATTGTACTGGCATTTCTCTGTTTAGTCAAATGGCACCAATCAGAAGAATTAAAGATGTGTGATTTATTTTGATGTAATGCCATTATAGCTTATATTTGCCAACTCTTTTCTATTCTGTCTATTACAGTGAAGGTGATGGACACTCTTTCCCCTTGAGATGGCAGATGTCATCTCACAGTCCTTCAGTGATGAATGGAAACGGACATTGTGCAATGGAAGAAAGTGTGGGTAAGACACATTTTCTGAATCATATTTCATAACGGTCAATTGTGTTTACCGGTTAATCAATCAGAGCCTTGTTTGCCCGTTTGTAGAGTCTCATCTAATTTTGTGTCACTGCTGTAGAATGGTTTGGTAAATCTTTTATTTAAAAGGAGACTGAATTTATCCCAGTTCTCACGCTGTCTCTGAAGGTGATCTCCTCTCTGCTTCTGTCATTAACTTAAGTGTGCTATCACAAAGAGTAGGATTACGAACACACTTACTCTAAAATTCCCCTACTGATGTAAAACAAACGTCAAAAAGCACTCGGAATAGTAACGTTTGAAATTCTCAGAAGTAACTGGCAATTTAAGAGAAAAGTGTAAGGAATCTTTTATTGTAATACAACATTTTTTACATTTTATTTTCCAATTTGAGTATTTTGAAAAAAGGAGTAGGTTCAGACTGCAAGTGCATACTGCCCTCTTGAGGCCAAACCAGGGCTGCACAACCTGATCAAAAATTCTGATTTGAGCTATTTGTCTGTCTCATTCTGTGCTGCCATCAGTCTCACCTGAGGGGGTCTCGGTTACCATAGCAGTGGATGACTAGCAGTAATGAAATAAGGTATGGGAAATGCTTGTTCAACTTTCCAAGGACAATTCAAAGCAGCAGCCTTTAAGAGTTCAGATGTAGTAGAAATTAAGTTATGTAATATAAAGTGTTCTTTGTTTTTTGTAGGTTGACAGAATGTGTCATAAGACGTAGTCACAGCGAGTCTCTCAACTGGGGCAATTTCAGAAAGATCTCAATCACAGGTTAAGCTTAAAGGAGTGGCGGACGGCCCTCAGGGAGACAAGGGTGAGGGCGAACACCTGCCCGCATGCTCAGTTTTCACCTGGAACACTTCCTGCAGGAGCGATCAGGTCTCAGAAACCTCTCTTTTACTGATCAGGGTGTGAGAGAGCTTTATCAGGTATCCCTGCTGAGTGATGATGCTTAAAATTCATTATTTTGTGTTGAAATTCAGTTTGGTGTTTTTCTGTTGTGGGAATAGATTCTAGCTTTATGAATAAGACACTATTAAATAGTGAGTAACAGATTTTATATGAATAAATGCAATACAATCGATTTAATACAAAATATTTTATTTGTATTTTCATTTTGCATCACTCTAGAATGTTTAGGAACAGTCTAGAAAACAGTTTTGTTTCAATCCTGGTGGTATCATGAATAAGCACTTGTATTTGACGGTTTACAGTACATTTGCTCACATTAAGCATGGATAAATACATAACAACCAATAAAAATACAGAGGCCAGCCCTGATGAACCAATCACACACACACAGACACTTGCTGTGGGCTGGTCTAGGCTTTACCGGATGGATGAAAAAAGAAAACAAAACAAATACATGCAAGCCACTTCAGCTGAATCCAAGTGAATGCGTGTGCAATTGGTGGGTTGTCAGTCTGTGCCGAAATACCTCTGGCCGAAGTGTGTTGGAGCAACAGCGTGAACTTCAGTTGTCAGTATAGTGATGTCGGGAAACTCCTCAACAATGGACCTCGCACCTGCACGTAGCATTATTTAAAAATAGACTTTATATATAAACAGAAATACATACTGTTATCATGCAAGGATGCATTAAATTGCATGAAATTAAATTATATATAGAACGAAATAATGATATTTAAAGACATTTGTAATAAAAATGCTATTTAAAAAAACTGTAGAACTTTCAATTCATCAAGTTCTGAAAAAAAAAAATTCTCCAAAGTATTAAAGGATTAGTTCATTTCCAGAATAAAAAAATATTTCATAATTTACTCACCCTATGTCATCCAAGATTTCTTTCTTTCTTCAGTTGAAAAGAAATTAAAGTTTTTGAGGAAAAAATTCCAGGATTTTTCTCCATGTAGTGGACATCAATGGGAGCCAATGGGTTGAAAGTCCAAATTGCAGTTTTAATACTATTTAGTATACAATTAAGCTTCAAAGGGCTCTACACAATCCCAGTTGAGGAATAAGGGTCTTATCTAGCAAAACGATCTGTAATTTTCTAAATGCTTTAGAGCAGGGTTCCCCAAATCTTACCCTGGAGGTCCAATGCACTGCAGAGTTTAGCTCCAACCCTGATCACACCCACCTACCTGTTAGTCTCTAATGATCCTGAAGACCTTGATTAACATGCTCAGGTGAGTTTGATTAAGGTAAGAGCTAAACTCTGCAGGAAAATGGATCTCGAGGTCCAGACTTGATGATCCCTGCTTTAGAGAGCGTTGTCTTGAAGTGTTGCCATGTCCTCATATTTAAAAGCACTTTTAGGGGCCGTTCACATGTAGCGTATTTTGCGTGCTCAAGTTCGTTATTTCAAATGTAGACACACGGCTTGTGCGCGCATAATGGAAGCAACGCGGTCGCGACGCGCATGCGGTGTGACGCGCTCATTTTTTCCAGGTGCGTCCACGCCGCATCGAGATAAACATCTCAACTTTTCAGAATTCCGCAAGCGCACCGCAGGTCATGTGACATGAACCAACCAATCAGCTTCCTCACGTTTTTCCATTACATTGAAACCTCAGCAGAAACATGGAGGAGCAGCTCATCATTGTGGTCCAGGGATTTCCTGAACTTTATGATTTGTCAAGCCCCCATTATTTTGACGCTAATAGAAGAAACAATGCATGGAGATGCATAGGCTTGGAGCTAGAGCGCAGCTGATGGTTGCTTAGAAACGGCAGATGCTTCCGGAGCGCAAGCACCCGAGCGCTTTGTTGATAAGGAAGAAAGCGGCGCGCCTAGCGTTTTCCACGCGTTTTAGGCGCGACATGTGAACGGCCCCTTAGACATGTTTGGTCTTAGCTCATAAGACTTTATAGAGTTAATAAAGTGATCTGTTGCAGATATGAGATTTATTTTGTGTTTGTGTGTGTGTTATAAAACAAAGCATTTGTGTTTGTCCTTGTTTGTTGTTTTTTTTCTATGAAGATCTGGCAACACTGACACTTTACCGCAGGGCTCGTGAGCGCAACTAGCCCCGTGTCAAAATATGCTGAGGTTAAGACTTTTTTCAATGTTTTTTCTTCCATCTCATACAGACAACACACTTCTGATGGACGTTCAAATACGTCATTGACAACTAGTTGTTCAGTTCAGTTTTGACACTGCATAGAATTTCTATAAATGCGGTTGTCACTACCTGTATTTTTTGGGAGTTAATGCGGTTGTCACTCCCGTATTTTAGTGAACTGTGTGTGTACAGAACACGATTAATAAGTAAAATGTCAGCTGAATTTAGCTGCAGTGTGTACAAGGCTGTAGTCAAGTTGGAATGGTCCAACCAATTTGTGGTTATAAGTATATATACTTTTTTTATTTTAAGATAATGACAGGTCATTTCACTACAATAAGACCCTTATTCCTCATCTGGGATCGTGTAGAGCCCTTTAAAGCTGCACTGAAACTTCAATTTGGACCTTCAACCCACTGAAGTCCACTATATGGAGAAAAATCCTGGAATGTTTTACTCAAAAACTTTACTTTCCAACTGAAGAAAGTAAGACAAGAACATCCTGGATGACATGGGGTGAGTAAATGATCAGAAAATTTCTTTAAGCAGCACCATTTTTAGCACTGATAATAATAAATGTTTCCTGTGACACTAAAGACTGGAGCTGGTAACATTTTATTTTAAATGATAATATTTCACAATATTGCAATTTTTTTTGTAATTTTTAAAAATAAATGCAGAATAATACTTTTCAAATGAAAAGTCCTAAAAAAAAAAAAACCTACCAACTCCAATGGTGGTGTTTATAAATTATATACGTCACAAAAATTGTTATAAATGAGTGAGTATATGCCACTCACTGGGTTTAGATTTACAGCTAAGTTGGCATTGTTTTAGAAATGTTCCTTACTTGAGAGCTTGTTAACATGTACTAAGTAAATAAAATACAGATACACTACCAAAAAAAAGTTTTTGGACAGTAAGATTTTTAATGTTTTTTTTTTTAAAGACGTCTCTTCTGCTCACCAAGCCTGCATGTATTTTATCCAAAATACAGCAAAGTATTTTTATTAAAACATTTTTACTATTTAAAATAACTACTTTCTATTTAAATATATTCCTGTGATCAAAGTTAAATTTTCAGCATCATTACTCCAGTCTTGAGTGTCATATAATCCTTCAGAAATCATTCTAATATGCTGATTTGCAGTTTAAGAAACATTTGTTATTATTATTATCATCAATATTTAAAACAGTTGGGTAAAAAGGGGGGTCTAGGAAATTCTACAAATCAAGTCTTCACTGCTTGCTCCGTTTGTGTGTCTTACCGTGTGGAGTGGAGAAGAGACTCAGTAGTATGATATGTTTGGCCTGCAGGCCGTGTTCATTCAGCACCCGCACCGCTTCTATTACAGTGTTGCCTGTACCTGAACACACATTTACACAACAATGAATTGTGCTTTTCAATGCCATATTTAGAGTACTTGTATGTGGACCAGATGAAATTGCAATTCCTGTCATTCTCATTCAGTCTTTTTAGCAAATGATTACATCATGGCCCTATATCAGTGCAGAAAGTTTAAAAAATTGTGCAGATTCCATCTGAGCCAGCTTTATGCCTTGTTATAGAGGTCAAGTACTTACTAAGTATAGGGTACATGAGCAGAACCTTCCTTCGGCTGATGTCAGGAGGGAACTTTGCATAGTAAACTTTGGCCTTTTGTGTCTCCTCATCACTCTGGATCAGAATCTTCCCAATACGGATTGACCTGCAGCAATCTCTTAGGCCTTGCTCCATAGCCTCACCTGCTCACACAATACATGAGTTTTGTATTAGTACAAAGGGCGTCCGCACTAAATAGGGCTGTTTTTTCACCAGGACTGCATGTGACAGAAAGAGACTCACCACTCCTCATGATGCTAACCCCACAGTTGCCCTTTTCAAACTTCACACCCTCATATTTATGTCCTGCATAAGGAGAACAGAATGAAACTTTACATTTGCACAAACTCAACAGCCAATGACGGCAATGTTATATTAATATGCAAAAAGGATAACAGTGAGCTGGGGGGGAATTATTTGCCATGGTAACAGGCTCACCTGTTGGTGTGGTTACAGTGCATTCACTGTATGGAAGCTGATTGAGACCCTCCTCCACCACTAATCTTATCTGGGAGCAAAACAAACAACCAATCAGATTCAAATTGAAGGGTTGCAAACTAAATACAGAACATAGGAGCCACTCTACTAATTGTACAATACAAAAATAAACAAGTGGATTGTTGATAATACATTCAAATAAAAAAGAAATCAAGGAACGTGAGTGTAAAATTGCAATCAGCCATACATTCACATGTGCTGATTGAAAAATTAAGTATGTAAGTTGGCTTTATTTACAAGGCCTTCATAAAGATAATAGCTGGTTAGAAACCATTTGTTTCAGATGTTGACATGTAAACACAAGACTACTATTATTTAAACAGTTTTGCTTACCAATCTATCAGCACAGAACACAAAATCACCTCTACTGGTAGTTCTGAGAGAAACAGGGGAAAAGTCACAATGTGACGGACTATTTGCAATATATGATACATGTATTTGAAACAAAATGACATGAGACTATTCCCTGTTTATTCAATGTACATTTGAGATACATTCTGATTAGTTACAGGTTTCTGTTCTTGTACACCATAGGTGCATATGATACAGATCTGGCCTAAATATGGAACACGCAATGTGCACTCAATGCAAATCCGGTTGAAATGCGGATTGGACACTCACTTGTCCCGAATGATTGTCTGAAGTTCTCGTATTTGGTCATTTAATGGCAAGAGTTTCAGCTGAGGTCCTATTTGTCGCTGGATGTCGCTTAAGGTGTGGTATTCGCACGGTTTGGTGTCATCTTGACAGGTCTCGGCGGCAGCAGCGCTGCTGCGGGCGAAGCGGACGTGCTTCGCGGCGTGTTCGGGGCTCTCACTGTTATTCAGCTGCTGGTTATGGCACGGCATCTTCTCGATGAGATCCGTTTCCATAGGACTAAAACCGCGAAAAGAAAAGACAAAACACTACACCAAACCGCCTGGTCCACTTAAATGATGGCTGTTCCACGGATGATGTGTTCAGCGTATCTGTACCACTATCTCGCCATGACTGTAGCTGAACGGAGGAGACGCATGATACATGACGCACGCTCCCGGGAACAACAACCTCGCGTAATATCCCGTTCACCTGATTGGCTAAAAGTCATGCCAGTCTCAAGCTCATTGACGTAAGGGGCGGGACACTGCGGCCTTCATTCAAGCAAACCCGTCAGAGCCGCTGCATAAGTGACTGGTGAGCAGTGCTGGTTTTAATACATTATGATTTAATAAAAAACATATCAAGTGCTATTATAAATAATAATCTTACAGGACAATGATTCAGTACGCGAACAGAGCGAACTATGAACAATACATTTATTACACTATTAGTCTTTGTTAATGTTAGTTATTAAAAATGCAGTTGTTCATGTTAGTTCACAGTGCATTAACTATGTTAACAAACACAATAACTTAGTAAATAATGAAATTATCATTAACTAAGATTAATAAATGCTGTAGAACTATTGTTCATTCTTGTTAACTAATGTAGAACTAATGTTAACTAATAAACTTTTTGTTAAGTGTTACTATTTATTTATTGCTATGGTGGTTTTTTTAGCACTGACCTATAATACAGATTATACAGATTAGTGTTTTTTCTACATGACTTTCAGATCCACTTGCTGATTGATTGAGACTGCGTATGTAATACCAGTGTCATAAACAAATATTTTTATTTTCAATATGATAGATTTTTTTTCAGAATTATGGATTTTAAATTTCCTCACTTCCTCACTACCAGCCAAAAGTTCTTTAACAGTAAGATTTTAATGTTTTTTAGAGAAGTCTCTTCTGCTCACCAAGTCTGCATTTATTTGACCCAAAATACAGCAAAAGCAGTATTTTATATTTAAAATAACTGCTTTCCATTTGGATATATTTTAAAATGTAATTTATTCCTGTGATAAAAGCTAAATCATTCTAACATGCTGATTTGCTGTTAAATAAACATTTATTATTATTATTATTATTATTATTATTTTCAATGTTTAAAATAGCTGATTACATTTCGTTCAGGATTCTTTGATGAGAAAAAAATCAGCATTTATCTAAAAGAAAAGGGGGAAGACATGGAAATTAATACTTTTATTTAGCAAGGATGCTTTAAATTGATTAAAGGTGATGATAAAGACATTTATTACGTTACAAAAGATTTCTATTTCAGATGAATGCTGTTCTTCTGAACTTTTCAACATAATAATAATACATGTTTTAGAGCAACAAATCAGAATATTAGAATGATTTCTGAAGGATCATGTGACTAAACTAATGATGCTAAAAATTAATCTTTAAAAAAGCACAGGAATAAATTACATTTTAAAATATATTTAAATAGAAAACAGTTATTTTAAATAGTAAAAATATTTCAAAAACGTTACTGTTTTTTTTTTTTGCCGTAGGCTACTTCGGACCAAATAAATGCAAATAAAGGCTTGGTGAGCAGAAGATTTATTTATTTATTTATTCATGTATATATTTATAATGTAACTGCGTATATAATCCCAGTTTGTCTATGGGAAATAAACTAAATCTGCAGAGACCCCTAGCTGGTGCTTGGAGCTTGTAAAATATCGGTGCGCATGCGTGCGCCTCTGCACCTGTTCAGCAGTGCCGCGCGCTCCCGATTCGTCAGCGCGCCGCCGTGCAAAATATGGGGGCGCGCTCTTTATGGCAGGTCTCAAAAGAGGGGGAGCAGCAGCGCACGAGCGCGCCGTCGTTGTCAGGGACGGACGGGGTACAGCTGGGAAAAACACATACACACGCACGCACACCCCCGTCTCCGTCACACACGTACATAAGGCAAAAACAAAAGCGACTCTAAAGGAGGAGAGAGCGGAACGGGAGAGCGGGAGCATGCGGCGAGGAGCAGGGGCTGCAGCAGACCTTTGTTTGTTTCCTGGAAACCCTGGAGCGCGAGGGAATAAAATGGAGTGGTAGGGACTCCGAGGCGCGAGAGGCGCGTCCACCTGCTGCTACCGGGGAGGCAGTCCGGGCTCGCCAGAGAGGGGAAACATGGTGAGACCGCTGCATTGAAGAGGGTTACGAAAAAACAACAACAACATATGACAACATTCCACACGCCGAGCGATCAAACGGAGTCTTAAGAGCGGGCGGGACGTGCGGCCCGGGTGTAACGGGAGGTGAGTATGTGGGCTGCGCGTGTTTGTGTGCGTGATGCGGTGAGTGGGCCAGTGTGACGCGCGTCAAACGCTGCAATGGGGAGAAATGGTGGAGCGAGTGTCAGCTGTCATGATGCGTCCATATTGCACAGGTGTGTTTGTGAGGGGGAAGAAGAGGAGGAATGTGTGTGCTCAGTGTCCTGCGAAAGCTTTGAGTCGCAGGCCATCGTTTGAGGGGACAGAAAGCATTGGAGCTCATGACGAATACGTGAGGCAAACACACACACATTTTCTCTCTTACACACCATCCCCCTTAAGCCAAGGCCACACAGCTATATACGCACTCGTTCACAGACAGCAATAACACGAATGCTGTCATGTGGCGATATTCTATATGTGGCGTTTTACGGATTTTCATTTTCCCCGCGTTTTGCTTGCGGTCGGCGCGCTCGGCTCAGCGCCTGCGACCGATGCGGCATTTGTCGATGGGAGATGCAGAATAGCAGAGCGCATATCATAGCGCACCAGGCCTTCAATAATTAAGGGTGGACTCAAACCTGTTACGTCTTTCTGAATAATGTAAATTCTCTGGGTTATCCGAGATGTTGAACGCGTGCTCGTCTTTCAGGCTCTTGATATCGTAATGTTTAGAGTATGGAGGACCTGTCGGTCACCGGACACCTGTCCTGGGAAGATGTTATGGAAGTTTCTTTGATGCTGTCAAGCTGCACCGTACACGTATAGTGTTATAACTGAGCTAAAGTTCTCTGGTGCACAGCTTGAACCACCAAAATCAATCAATTGACGAAACAATCAATCAGAGCAGACGATTAGGTCTGTTTGTTTTCCACACAGAAGCCAGACTTGCAGTCAGTGTCTGAACCTTCTACTTTAAGTTAAGTAGTCGGTCTGTGTAGTAATGCTTTCTGTGACAGAAATGGATGGATGGGTGATATTTTGGTCGCTTGTTTGACAGATTGACCAAGCACAGATTGCAGCAGATTTATTGATCTCTGAAAAAGATCAAACAAACTCACACAGACATGGATTCGGTTTTTCCTTCTCTCTCTTTTTATGCGTCTTTCTCTTTCTCTCTGACTCTCCACCTCTCTCTCCCTTCTGTAATTCCATTGTCTGTCTCTTGGGTGGATGTTGAAGCTGAATAAATATTAATTTCGTTTTTAATAAAAGCAGTTTGCAGACAGTGCCACTGCCCTGTTCTCTATCTCTCTGTCTGCAAAGCTGGCAAGAATGAGCCCAGCCATGCTGTTCACAGAACAGCCCTGGGCTTTTTCCTCATACTGTTACTGGTCTGGAAGGAGCAAATCCAAGATTATTATATAGCCATTTCCAGATCCAGAAAAAAAGTACACACCAGAGAATGTTTTTTAGTGTGGAACAGTGTGTGTTGTTGAAAAGGGATGTTATGGAATTTTCTCTTGCTTGGATTTTTTTTTCTGCCATCAAGCCTGTTGTCTGAAAATATCCAGATAATGTAAATGATAATGCTGTGTATATTTTTAAATGAGATAAAAGTGTTTACAGTAACAGTTATTGAAGTAGTAGGCCATTCACTCTTATTGGCATCAACATTTCTATGAAGAACCTTGAATCCATGAAACCTTTCAAATGCAAAAAAAGGTTTTTAAATGTTTTTTAAAGTGGTTCTTTTAGGAACTGTTCACTGAAAGGTTCTTTGGGGAACCAAAAATGGTTCTTCTATGGCATCACTTCAAAAACACCCTTTTGGAACCTTTAGTTTTAAGAGTGTAAACATAATTGTTTGAAAAGTATAGTCAGCTGTATATGCTGATAAAGTAATTATAGTAAATGCTGATGTCTTTCTGGGAAAAAAATCTGGTATTTTGACCTAAAATTTGAAGGTTTTGAATGACATTTGATTAACACATTGAATTAGCTGTTGTGTTTGTTAAACAATGTAAACATCTATCACAAACATGACATTTAAATAAAAGAAATTCTGCACCCATTCGCTGCAGTTTAAATAGTTTAAATGACATCTATATCTGAAGTGTATAAAGAAAAAATAATAATTAAATTGGAGCAGCAAACCACAGGCACTGAAATACACATAATGCCCACTCAACATAATGCCCACTCGATACTCGTGCAATTCATAAATCTTCAATAGGTCAGTTCTGGATTCCTGTGTAAATTCACATCGTGGGAACACTTCAAACAGTGTACTAGAGATCAGCATTTCTCCCCACAGCAGATGCAGTGTTGTCATGTTTATTTATTTATTTTTAAAATGAAAAACGGCATGTCTTTTTACCTACATATATGGCACACTATTCTGACACTTGCACACAGAGCCTGAGGCAAGAGAGAGTGCACTTTCTTTTTTCTTTCTCTGCTGTTATAAAGCTCTTTTATTTCTTTCACATCCTCAAGAGTTGTACTTCACAGTGAAGGGCAATCAGAGGACAGAATGATGTAAAACAATACAACTCACTGTAATACTGGAGAGTAAGAGAGAGACAGAAGGTGAAAACAGAACACAAGTCGAGTAAGTACTAGAGAGAGAATTGTGATTTGCAACTTGTAGTTAGCATGATAAAATATTCTCTTTGAATTGTGGGAATTTAAACTGAAATACTGAAGTACCACTAAATTCCCAACAGAAATCTTCTAAAACTTCTGTATGCCTATATGACTTGCAGTCTTCTAACACAAAAGAATATTATGAAAATATCCAAAGTTCTGTTTCTTTAAAACGACTATTTTCTGAAACTCTTTTTAAACCTTCTCATCTCTCTCATTTTTCCTGCATTCCACTTCTGCTTTAGGTTGTGTACAAGTCTTATACTTGCCACTTTGTATGTCAACTAATTTTGGGACCTGTGACAAACTACTTGAGATATTTATTTTTTGTTTGGATATGGATAAAGCATCTGTTAATAAATAAATATAGATAACTCCTTAAAATACTATTGGTTTATTTGTCAAATCTAGATTTCTGCTAGGTTTTTAAATAGTTGTCAGTGCTGAAAGATTTCTAAAGATTGCTTGGCTTTCTCTATAGCTTTTACTGTGTCTGTGTGTTTCTACAGGCTGGACAGTGGTAATTATGTTAGTGAGAGAGAGATTCAGTTCAGATTGATGGATGTTCTACAGGAGTCCCGATTCTCAGGGGCAGATCGCAGCCCCTGCCCAAGAGACGCTAATGAAAATGGTAGGAGTTCACATACACAGCCTTTTACACAATTATGTATTCACTATGAAATATATTTAACTATTATCATGTGCATATTGTTGAAAAAATGTAATATGTGACCCTGGACCACAAAACCAGTAATAAAGAAGCTTTCCATTTACGTATGCTTTCTTAGGATAGGCCAATATTTGGCTGAGATACAACTATTTGAAAATCTGGAACCTAAGGATGCAATATTGAGAAAATTGCCTTCAAAGTTGTCCAAATGAAGTTCTTAGCTATGCATATTACTAATCAAAAAATAAGTTTTGATATATTTAGAAAAGGACTTTTGGCATTAAAAAAGAAAAATCAATCATTTTGACCCATACAATGTATTGTTGGCTATTGCTACAAATATACCCATGCTACTTATGACTGGTTTTGTAGTCCAGGGTCACATATGTAAAACTCCTCTTTAAAACTGTGTGTACATATATTTACAGATTTTCACCTGGAAAAATATGCATTTTTACTTTAAGGATGTTTGTCTGCCTTTTTTGTTTAGAACCACATGACCCGTTGGCAGATGTGTCACATGATCTAAGACGCTGTGATGACATCGCTCCTGCAGTGCTGTCCCTGCCCTCCCTCTGTGGCCAGAGTCAGACCTCTGAAGGTCCTCTTAGCCCAGCCGACCTGCATGATGGGTCTGTCTCCAACACCACCTCTCTGTCCTCTCTCTCTTCTTTTTCCTCTCTTTCCTCGCTTTCATCTCTCTCTTCTGTGCCCTGTTCCAAACCTGTGACGCCCTGGTCTGTGCCGCAGACCTGTGACAGGTCATCCCTCTCTAACATGGACTCCAGGGGCGGAGACTGCCTTAGCTGTCTGATCCCCAAAAATTCGACAGAACCGGAATCCTGTGAGTCTGTACTCGGCTTTGCCAGCATCAATTTGCAATGCCTTGGCCCCGCCCCCAGCACAGGTCGCTATGGTGACCAGGTTTTATCTGACCAGCTGCTCAGTGGCCCCGCCCATCCAGCTGTAACCAATGAGGGGCCAGAAGAAGGGAGGTCGATGCAGGAGAGCGAATCAGATGAGGATCCTGCATCCAGGAGCATATACGAAGGACTTGGAGAGGAGGCGCAGGACTGGAGCTGTCTGGAGACTCTCATCAGTGAGAGTCGTATGGAGCTGTTGGACTTATGCTCCCGCAGTGAACTTGCAGTCAATCTGTTCTGTGAGGAAGATGTGGAGAATTACATGTTTCAGGAGGAGGAGACCGCACTCAGTACTGACGTCTGCTCGCTCAAGATACGCTATGAGTCCTACCAGGATGGAGTGCAGGAGAGAAGCGAGTCTGCCCTACAGGATGAATCTCAGCTGGGTTTCTTTCCTAGCTTACCTTGCAGTAGAAAGGAGGGGCCAAAAGAGAAACCAGACCAATCTGTTGAGATTAAGACTGATGACCATGTTACCCCCAATATTAGCCCAGACAGTAACTTTCTTTTTGACCTCAGTAACTCTCCGGAAGACTCTGGAGAGTTCAGTGATGACAGCTCTTGCACAGGCTCCCCAGACCATGGGCTCTCCCTCCGCCATGGCCACTTGTCCAGAGAAAACTCTAGCTCCTCCAGCCAGCTAAGTTACCGCCTCCGAGCCAAGAGGAAGGTGGCCTACCGAGAAGACTACCTGTACGATGTAGACTCTATAGAAAGTGAGAAAAATGCAGAAAAACGAGACAAACAGCCTGCTGGGTTCAAGAAAGAGCGTGATGACGACTGGTGCCCAAAGAAGAGGCGGCGAGCTAGTCGGAAGGACCCACCTGTCATTATAAAATACATAATCATTAATCGTTTTAAAGGCCAGAGGCACATGAGAGTGCGGCTGGGACGAGTTGACCCATCACCTGCTGTGGTCTCTCTGAGTCCAAATGCTCTGCTTCACTATGAGAGACTTGCGCCATTAAAAGCGTACTGGCAGGAAAGAGAAAAGGAGCAGCAGGAGCAGAACAGATTAGCAGCTGCAGAAACAATCAAACGTCTCAATGGCTGCAAAAGACCGAGCACTACGCCCAAACGTAAGCACAGGATGGCCAGACTCAGGATCCAGCAGATCCATATGGTACAGAGTTCCCTCCCCAGCCAAACTATAGTGGTCCCCATCCATAATCAACCAGGGGGGCGTGAATTCCTGAAAAGCACAGAGGAACCAAAAGAGGAGATTACCTCCGTTATACACACTGCCAGGGCTAAAAGCAGAACACAGGAGAGAGAGGAAAGAAGAAAGGCAGGTAAAACAGGGAAGATAAAGAAGTTCAAAAGTGAAGCAAGACTTCGGTTGAAAAAGTTAAAAGAGGCGGAGACACAGGAAGTCCCAGAAGGCTCAGAGATTGAGCAGTGCAGCCCATGTTTACCAGAAAACCTTAGTAACTCAATGGAAGATAGTGTCACAAATGAAACCTCCAGTAATGACCCTGAAAAATGCACTTTGACCCCAGCTGCTCCAGGGACTGATGGAAATGCTGAGCTCCTCCCAGGGGGATACCTTCAAACTCTTCTCGAAGCCTCTGAGTCATCAAGCACTGCTAACATCAGCTATTTCCATCCAGGGTTACAGAATCCCACACTTCAGCCAGTACAGAGCTGTGTTCTTTCTCCTCCCTCTGAATCAGAGCTGCCCCACTCTCCTCCACCTATGAACCATGGGCCCCACCACACGCATTATACTGAGCCAAACCTTACTGAACCAAACCAGCCCATTTCATGGCCCTCCCAACCATCTGCTGAGCAGCTGCCCTTCTCCCCAGACATCCCGACCCAGTCGCCCATGATGCCATCGAGCTTTCCCACACCATTGCCTGTGTTAGCAGGGGATAGCACAAATGTCACAGGCTATGGGCAAGTGTCTCTATCAGGGTGCAGGGTGTCATATGAAGAGTCCCAGTCTGATGCTGATTATGGCTTGAGTCCGGCTGGGTCTCGGAGTGAGAGTGGTGTAGGGCGACTGGTTAGCTTTAACTCCCTGGGGTCACTTTCTGCCACCTCTAGCAACTATAGCTCGCTCAGCCTGAGAGAGGGAGAAAGGGAGAGGGAAGAGGAGATTGGTGAGATCAACGATGGCTTCTTGCCGCATTGCAGCCCGCGGCTCGTCCTGCAGCAAAGTCTAGAGGAGGTTGCTCCACTTCGAGAGTCAACTGACCTCTTGGATATCTCCAACTTCACCCCTGACAAGTTCCGTCATTCATCGCTATCCGAAATGTCCCCACCAGACACACCTAACTCTTCCCCTCAGCTGCTGGGGAATTGTGGTAAAGTTGGAGAATTCTCAGAAGCAGCAGAAGGAAATGTGCAATGGAACTGTGGAGTTGTCCCGCAGCTTAATCAAGATGGAAACTCACACCTCCTTCAGATACACTCTTTTAACACAGAGGAGGAAGAAGTAGGGCTAAGGGATCACAAAGGCACAACGAAAAAGGGTGGAAAAAATGGACAAGGCGCCAAAAAGACTAAAACTGCTAAAACGACGAAAGGAGAGAAAGTAAAGCTCCCACGTCAGGGTTCTCGTTCTGTGCGGAAAATCAAAGCCTTGCTAGAGGGAAAAGCAGCCAAAAGTGGCGGAGGGTCAGGAAGTGGCGCTTCATCACCTACCCCATCGCTTGGCTTAATTGGCGCTCAGGGGGAGTGGCCTATCACTGGGGGACTGTCAAACGATGACCAACGAGAATTCCAGGAACCATCTAACATCCTATCCAATATAGTGTCTGGCATGGCTGAGGTACAGCGTTTCATGAGGGCGTCTGTGGAACCTCTGTGGGGGCCTTGTCTTTCACCAGGTCAACATGCCCTCCAGAGCCAGACATTGAAGATTCTGGGTAGCGCTGCTGACCTTAAAAAGCGGGGTGGTGCCTCAGGCGGAGGTCGAGGGAAGAAAGGGGCTGGGCGAGGTGGTAAAGCACTGCCTAAACTTCTCCCACCAGGCTTTTTTCCTACCCTCGGATTGGACTGTCTCCCACTTCCACACCGTCCAGCCCACAAAAAAATGTATCGCCACAAAAGCAGCGCTAAGTTTGCCCGCGAGGAACTCATAGCGGGTAAAAGGGACATAAAAGGAGTAGCATTGACCGCTTTGGTCGAGAAACGGAGGTAATATTTTCTCTCTGCAATGTGCCCCTTCTTTTTCTCCGTTTCCCTTCCCTCGCACCCTGCCAAATCCTCCTAAAATCCTTTCCACATTTCAGAGCTGCATGGCACCGACTTTACCCACAATCCTTTGCCTGGCCTACTGGAAGGCAGGCACATCCTGCATGTCAGCCCTGCTAAACTACCTACTAGACTGACTGAAGTCTCACTGTCATGGCTGCACCCTACTCACCATTGCTGCTTTGTTGCATTTTTATCTGACAAAATTTTCAGTTGTTTTGATTTGCGTTTTCTCTGTTTTTAAAGAAGAAAAATGCCTTGAAAGTCTTTGGATTCTCTTTTAGTGTGGTGTATATCTGAATATAAATTTTTGTTGTCTTTTTGTTTTCCGTTGCAGCTATAACACTGTATGTGTTAAATCGGTGTCACAGAACCACGGTTTAGACCGAGCCCAGCGCCCTGCTCTGTCTCTCAGCAAATGGTTGCCTTCTGTTCAGGGGTCAAAGGTCATGTGTAGTATTCTGTGCTAAGAATCGTTTCCCCTCGTTTCTGTGCCAACCCCTCAGAACACTGGGCTTTGACAAGCTAAAAGAAAGCGTCTTGACCAAGACGCTCTTGTTTTCTGAGGTTTTGAAATTTCAAAAGAGATTTTTTCATTATTGTTGTTTGTTTATAAGTTGTGAAAAGGGGGTTCATTCATCTGTTCTCCAGTGAATCTTCTCCTGCCAGTATCAAAATGCTGTTGTACACAAACATATGCACTATTTACAAAACAAGATTATATCAGACATGTTTAAATTAATGTGCCAAACTATGAACAATTAAATGTACAGACATTTTTATCGACATAAATATTTGCTGTTTTATAATGTGGAAGTGATTGAGGAGCGTGTGTGTGCTTGGGATGGGGGGGGGGGAGTTGTTAATCTGAGATTCACTCCTGTTGCATCACATCTGTACAAACAGCTAGCGGCGAGGAGTCATCTCTACAATCAAAAGAAAAATGTTGTTGGTTTATTTTCTGTGTTTTACACTCCTGGCTAGTTCAAGATTAGAGGCATGAAGTGAGAGTTGCATGACGAGAATTGGTGGGAGGAAGCTCAAGTGCTATAATGGCAGAGAAAAACATTGGTTGCCTTTCATTCTGATGTATTTCTGGATGGTAAAAGATTACTGTTCATGTGTAACAAGGTAAGAAAATGATCATTCCTTCTTATGACAGAACACATAATGCATTCGAACTTGTTTATGTCCCCAAGTTTCTATTTCAGTCGATATATTTCTCTGTACCTCTAATGAATTTTACACCCTCGAAACCAGTTAAGAACAAGGACCAAATATTTTTTGAAAGTTTTTCTAATTTGTTGCTAGTGATGTGCATGCATTTAAAACATGATATGGATACGTGCTGTGAATGCTGATCCCCTGTATTACTTTCTCTGACTCGCCTGTTTTCTTACCTGATCTCAAAACCATTGTTTTTCTATTGCTGTTGGAATGTTATTTGTTGTGTTAAAAAAGAGGGAAAGATTACCCCCATGTGCTGTTTACTACATTGCTTCAGGATCTTTTTTTTCTGCAATTCCCTGGATCCCCTTTTTTTGTGAATACCTATTTGAAAAGAAATATTTTCTCTTTTGTTTTGCCCTTTTGAGTTGTTCAACACTACACTGAATTGACAACTGTAGTTTGAGAACTGTTCCTCCTTTTTCAAAGTTTAGTGGGTATTTGTGCAAATGCTATACACATTGCTGTGAATGAATTGAGATTATATTATTGGAGTGTTGAAGAAAAGGGGTGCAGATGATGAGTGACATTACACAGCTGGTGGTGCGATTCAGAAGTGAGCTAATTAGAGCCTTCCCAGCCAAATCAGCCTCACCAAGCAAAAGACCAGGAAATAGTAGCCGGTAAAATCAATTTTACGTTTGTCGTCCAAATTATTATTATTATTTCTATGCTGAGTGAATGGAGATGTAACACAGTTGGTTCAGGTCCGTCGGCTCAGGGAAGCCAACTGCATTGACATCTCATTCCCTCAGCTGGCCATCTCGCCATACAAACTCAAGCTGCTCTCAGCGCTGCCCCTGCTGTACTGTTTTTACATGGCACTACAGTTGCTAAACCTGCAGGACATCTGTGATGCCAGTGCAGGGTGCTCTTGTTCGTATTTTGAGAGCAAAGTTTTAGACCAGTGAAAACTTTATAGCACACATCCCCTGCACTGACCGAAGCGCTCATATTTTTAAAAAGTTCTTAATAAACAGTGTTATTCCCCTATAAGTGCATCATGTAAAATGAAAACAGGCATATCAAAAACTTAATTGTGCCCTATTTATGAATGTATTATATTTGTCAAGTTGGAAGTATTTTTTTCATGATTTATTTGACACTACATTACTTGTAACTACTTTTGCCTTTTTTCATCATCAAGGATAAAAAAAAGAAACTGTTTCTACTGCCTGGTCTGTCTTCACCAGGTGGATTCTCAATGAACTCTTGATGTAGGAAAAAAAAATAATGACTTGTATATTTTTCATTGTGCCAATTTGTAACATATTTTCTAAGTGTATATTTTTCTTAGAAAGTGATGTGAGGTCGTTCTTACTGTGGCTTTGTTCTTTTCCCTTTTCAGCAAGTGAATTGCCATGATGTTTTGTTTCTTTCTTTTTCTTTCTCTCTCTCTTATTTGTTTTTTGTTTGTTTGTTTTAAAACCAAAAATTGAAAATATTATAAAAATAAATAAAAAACTATTGTAAAGGAGAGAGAAGGAGAGCAAGCTGTGACTCTTTGTTGAGAGTTTTTGTAATTGGACCAATCTTGTCGTAAGAGTGTTGTGCTCTAGTAAAAATATATATTAATTTAAAGAGAAAAAAGAAACCATGAAAACAGACAGTGGAACAATAACACTAATTTGTGATCTCATTGCTGTTTTATAGATTTTCATGTAAATTATTCTAGTATTTTGTTTTTGTTGTATCTGTCACAAAAGTTGAAATATTTGTGATCAAGCCTGTATGGTGACAAATGTAATATTGGTAACTTGCTGAGTTTTGTAATCATGTTTATGGAATAAATATTAATTAAAAGAGCTTTTGATCACTTGTTTCAGTACGGTCTCATTTTTACTTGTAGAAACAAAGCCAATCTGATTTGGTCAGGCTTTAGTGATTCTCTGTTTTCCTACTTTGATTCTCTGCTAGCTAGTCTGGTAGGGTGTACCAGACAAGTGAAGTTCACGCAAAAGTCAGTGACATAAGATTTAGACAAAATAATGTTAAGGATATATATATCTGTAATAAATCAAATCTGTTATAATGTATCTATTCTGTACATCAAATTTTGCAATAGTATTGTTAAAACGTGTTTATATAATGTGTGAATATTTTGTATTTGAAGCGATTTTTGACATCCCACTTTAGAAAAGGATGTTTCAAAGGTGGAACATGTTTTGACTAATGCAGTTTCCGTATTCTTAGCATGTGCTGAGTATGGAATTTAATAGCAGTTTTAGAGTCATTTTATGTTCCAAAACCTAAATCTTAATTTTTCAATCATTTATGCATTTATTTAGCTTACTTCATTAACTAAAATAAAAAAAAATTACTTTATTACATGGTTATTATTACTGTTGCTGCCAGACATCTTATATTTTATAATACAGTCTTTTAAAAATATTTTTATTATATAGTTTATAATTTAACATTCCACATGTGAATATATAGGCTACTAGTTTTTTAGACAAACTGATGAAGACAGCAAACACACTGCAGGCCTACTAAATTCATTCGCCAAAGGGTAGGCACATTTAGACACATTTTTGGGTAGGCACATTTATCCAGTACTGTGTTTTACTTTATACAAAGTAAGTTTACTTTGTAAAAATTTAACTATTTCTAACCCAAAACATACTGTCCCTGATTTGAGCACGAGCTGCCCCACATTAGAAAATCTGCAAAATTGACTTCTGTTCAGGGGTCAAAGGTCATACGTAGTATTCTGTGCTAAGAATAGCACTTCGTTTCTGGCACAAGTAGCACTAATACATGTGCAATTTCTTTTTTAAGTACAATGTCTGAAAAAAAAATGAATAAGCCAACAACTTGAGGATTTCGTAATGATATTAGATTTTCATTTATTGTTTTGGCTTCATATGGAAATTTGAAAGAAAGTCAAAATTGCAAAAAGTGTCCCACATTACCCTAATACACCTTACCAAATTCCAAATAATATCTGCATATCTCACTGTAAATCAGTTCTGAATGCAGGTTTTTGCAGCCTAGCAGTCACAGGAACAAAAATGAGACATATGCTACCACTAGAGTGCAGTATTTACTATAAGCAAGCTTTTGTTTTCGAAGAAATCACTAAAAAAATGTACAAGTTCTGTGAAGCCTAAGGCCATTGCAAAATGAGGTCATTGTAAATGTTTGTTAATACTGTAGGCCTTTAGGCCTAGGCCTATATATGATATACAGGTCAGTCTTATTAAAAGCCTGATTACATTAGACTTAGAGGACATAAGGACATTGCTATCTATTATCTGGATTCTAACTAGTATTTGTTATCATTTGTTATATCGTTCTGAATGAAAGTGATTTTAAAAGGCTATAGAGAAAATCTAGCATATCTAGTTGGCTGAGAGACTACTTACCGACCCAGTGTTTATAAAGGTTGAAAACCTCTATCTGAAACTAACTAAATTCAGCAATGTCTGCAAGAACGCAAGCGAAACGGTGGAACGCCAAGTTGAAACTAAACTGGAACATCATAAAGTCTGTTGCACGTATATGTCTGTTTAGCTGCCAATCATCCGGCCCCCAGAAATATGTCCAATCATAGCCCTGAAATTGACGCGCGCCGCAGTTTATGGGCGTGTTTAACACCGAAGTAGGCGGGGCTACGATGGCACATAGTGGCTTTGCTGCGCGGACGGACCCGAATCAGAGGAGACAACCGGCACCAGGCCTTCTGCACTTACTTTACTAAGGTTAACACTGATTTAGAAGAGGTCGTTTCAGCTTACAGTGTTTTGTTAAAAACACTGTACACCACCCCGACACTATAGGCACCACGGATCAACCAAGAATGCCAAACATTAAGATCTTTTCTGGCAGTTCGCATCCGGATCTGTCGCAGAAGATCGCGGACCGACTGGGACTCGAACTGGGGAAAGTGGTCACCAAAAAATTCAGCAATCAGGAAACCTGGTGAGTAGCTTACAGCGAGAACTCCAAGTGAAACCGTGCTTTCCCGGAATGTTTTGGCTAGGGTAAACGGAATGGTAAACACATGGCAACCATATGTTTTTTTACTTTGTAGTTTTATGAATTCAAAGGTGTCATCTGGCGCGATGCGCCTCATACAAACAACAGACTCAATTTCCCAGCATCCACCTGCATTAAGCATGTGACTCCAGGGCCGCTAATGCTAATTTTAAACGTCCTGCCTGGCCTCCTGTGCCACGTGAGGAGTCATAACGCTATTAAATGTACACTCGTGAAGTGAAACAGCGTTTTTATAATGTGTAATTAGTTTTAAGTATTAGTTACGCTTCTGTGCGTAACAAAAAAGAAAGAATATGCAAGTACGCATGCTACTTTTATATCTTGAGATGAAATCATGTTGGCCCTGCTGTCTGTGTTTATGTAATTGACATTTAACTCAAGATTAGTGGAAGGCTTGTGACCCTAAAAGATAAAATGTGCCTCTCATTCTTTATCTTCAGCTGACATGTAATAAATTCAGCCAGGTTCGTGACGCAATAGTTTGTTTGCTTTTTAACAGTGGTGACTACATGAAATACCAGCTCAAATCAGATACCTCCTTCTAATCAAGCAGACAAGTATAGATTTCTAGTGCACTATCTTTAGTGACTGAGACTCATCTTGTTTGTGTGTGTATTTTTTGTCTCTCTGTGTGTGTAGTGTGGAGATAGGGGAGAGTGTACGTGGAGAAGATGTCTATATTGTCCAGAGTGGCTGTGGCGAAATAAACGACAATCTTATGGAGCTGCTGATCATGATCAATGCCTGTAAGATAGCGTCGGCGTCCAGAGTCACGGCGGTTATTCCTTGTTTCCCCTACGCTCGGCAGGACAAGAAGGACAAGGTGGGGGTGAGGGGAACAGCTTGCTTATTAACACGTACAAACAGTTAATCATACATTAACCGCAACACTGTTGGTGGATCCATGTGGGCTACTTTCTGTAAGTCCTTTTTTTGTGGTGTCAATTTGTGTTTTTTGGCCCCTTGGCAACTTACAAAGGCATGCCTATTCATGCTTCTCTCAATCGTCCTGTTAATGTGTAAATGTTTAGTAGTTGTTACCTGTTTACGAGTGTACGTTTATGAGTCAGAATTTTGTCTGTAGAGTCGTGCTCCAATCTCAGCCAAGCTGGTCGCCAACATGCTGTCTGTAGCCGGAGCAGACCACATCATTACTATGGACCTACATGCATCTCAAATTCAGGTACACGCTGTGCAACGCCTTTCTTCCACACACTCAAAACTAACCCTTATCTCTCATGAACAGAGGGCACTGACATAACCCTACAGTCAGGCCTGAGTAAAGCTGGGTGGGACTTAAATTTCTTCAGCATTTTATAGTCGAGACTTGGACACTTAAAAGTTTTTAGGGGATGATTATGAGTGAATGTGTTTTTTTTTTTTTTTGTATGTGTGTTGTTAGGGGTTCTTTGACATCCCAGTTGATAACTTGTATGCTGAGCCGGCAGTCCTCAAATGGATAAAAGAAAACATCAATGAATGGAAGAATTGCACCATTGTTTCTCCTGATGCCGGTGGAGCCAAGAGGTGAGTTTTCTTTCCTTCTCTGTCTGTATCTCTTTTTGGGTCTCGTTCACTAACCGTACATAACGGTTTCTACAACCAAATCATGATTCATCAATAACATGTAGGAAAAAAATTTAGGAACACTTGATGCCCCACATACATATGTGTAACTTTAAAAGGAACACTCAACTTTTTTTGGAAATAGGCTCGTTCTCCAACTCCCCCCCGAGTTAATAAGTTGAGTTTTACCGTTTTGAAATCCATTCAGCCGTTCTCTTGTTCTGGCGATATCACTTTTAGTATAGCTTAGCATAGATCATTGAATCCTATTAGACCAATCAAAAATGACCAGCGATTTTTGTCCTATTTAAAACTTGACTCTTCTGTAGTTATATCGTGTACTAAGACTGGCGGAAAATGTAAAGCTGCGATTTTCTAGGCCGATAAGATTTGGAACTACACTTCCATTCCAGCGTAAAAGTCAAGGAAGTTTGCTGCCGTAACATGGCCGAATCAGGCGCAGCAATATTACGCCGGAATGGGAGTGTAGTTCCTAATCTTATCAGCCTAGAAAATCGCAGCTTTACATTTTCTGCCGATCTTCGTACACGATATAACTACAGAAGTGTCAAGTTTTAAATAGGACAAATATGGAAACTCGTTGGTCATTTTTGAATGTGATGCTATTGGTCTAATAGGATTCAATGATCTATGCTAAGCTATGCTAAAAGTGATAACGCCAGATGATATCGAAAAATGTCATCATTGTTTCGGGAATGACAAAAGGGAACGCACAATTCTCATATTTGGTGGAAATAGACCAAATTTTTGTACAGTTATGCAACTTTTTTGTTTTAGTATGTGGGTTAAAATTCTCTAATGTAATGTGGTTGCTATCAAACCATTACTGTCACTACAAAAATGTGAGGTCACGACCGAAACATGGGATGTTTTGTCAAAAATAAAGATGTTATGATAGTTTTTGGTTCAATGTATATTCAAACTAATGAATCCTTAACTTTGAAATCAGTATGATGAACGTTTTGCCTTTTACAAAGAGAAATTGGATTCAAAATGCAACAAATCTCATAAATTACACTTGAAATATTGTTCAAAATGTAATTGTAACTGATTTACCTCTGAAAAGTTTTAAATAAAATGGCAAAAAATAAATATTTACAAAGTAGATGTAAGCAAAATCTTATTAGGTCAATATAACTGTGTTTCAGTAGTGACAAGTTTAGGGAAAGAACAAATATTCCATAACTTTGTGAAAGTACAATATGAGAATTAATTGCACAATTACTAGAAATGCGAACCTTGGATATTACACAATTTGCATACAAACGTCTTATTCCAATAAATGCGTTTCCAACTCTGACTTTAGACCAACTCTGTAAAATGGCTCATATGTAACTTTTTATCACCAGTTTAAAAGGGAGGCCTTATTTTCCCAGATTTGCTAAGAATGACTAAAAGCACAGAAACCCTTTAAATTGAAATGGTTTTGTGTGTTTCATACAAATGGCTAACCTCAGGCACACTGTGTCCAATTTGAAGTACTTGAAATTCATTGACATTACAACAAGGTTAAGAACAAATTGGAGTCTGAACGCACGTGTTATGAATTAGGTGGAATTTTATTACAGAAACGGTTTTCCTGTTTGCATACATGTGAATAATTCACACAACTATTAGTGAATGAGACCCATTCCCATCCTCATTTCTTCTCTCTTGTTTCACATTCAGTTTGATCTTTTAGTTAATGTTTTAAAAAGTCTTCTAAATGAATTTATTTCATCATATTTCTGAGTGGATTATATATCATTTGATTTTATAGCAGCATAACCCTTTCAGGTTGTTAAACCTGGAGAATTGTAGTTTATAATGTTGATCAGGCTCTTGAAGACGATGGACATGAGTGTGTTTTACTCTTTTAGGTGTGGAGGGTAAGGAAATGTCAGGTTTTTTTGTGTGTTTATGTGTGAGCGTGTGACTTGGCTAACAGCAGATGGCTTGGCCTAAACCTTCAGCAGTACATTATAGTGATGGGCATTTTTTTTAAATCGGTTTGAAGCCTTTTAAAGCTTGGCTAATTTAATCATGCTGATTACATCATGTGATTTGTTTCTTGAGAAATGGAGTGACTACTGCCCCCTATTTTGTAACAATTTAAGACACTCGAGTGAGTGAGCTTATGCACATTGGTGTTTGTACTTGTGTTTTTACTGTAACTTTTATGCATGTGGCTTCTCTGTGGTGTGTCTGCGACACTTGCAGAGAACCCTGAATGCATCCATAGATATTTACTGCTGTTGTACAGAATGCTACTTAAGAATTGCGTGTTTGTTTATTAGAGTGACATCCATCGCAGACCGGCTCAATGTGGACTTTGCGCTTATCCATAAGGAGCGGAAGAAGGCCAATGAGGTGGATCGTATGGTGCTGGTCGGGGACGTGAAGGACCGAGTCGCAATTTTAGTAGATGACATGGCAGACACATGTGGGACGATATGTCATGCGGCTGACAAGTGAGGACACGCATGATGCACTATTATTTTCATGCTCAACACATGCGCATTCATGATTATCCTAGTAATTTGTCAGGCCTCCCGCTTCTATGTTTCTGCCTGTGTGTTAAATTGCTTGTCTCTCTGTCCTCTCTCAGATTGGTGTCTGCCGGAGCCACTAAAGTGTACGCCATCTTGACTCATGGCATCTTCTCCGGGCCGGCCATTTCTCGCATCAACAATGCCAATTTTGAGGCAGTCGTGGTCACCAACACAATTCCTCAGGAGGACAAAATCAAACACTGCAACAAGATTCAGGCATGGATATTTGTCTAATGGAAAATTATGTTTGGTTTAGGGCTTGGATCATAATTTCTGAATAATTCTTACTTTCTGTTTTTAGTATTATACTATAGTCAGCCGTTTTTGAACAGTAAGATTTTTAATGTTTTTAAATAAGCCTCTTCTGCTCGCCAGGCCTGGCTTTATTTGACCCAAAGCACAGCAAAAACAGTATAATTGTGAAATATTTTTACTATTTAAAATAAATATTTTCTATTTGAATGTATTTTAAAATTTAATTTATCCTTGTGATCAAAGGTCTCCAGTCTTCAGTGTCAAATGATCCTTCAGAAATTATTCTAATATGCTGATTTGCTGTTCCAGAAACATTTATTATTATACATTTTTTTTGATGAATAGAAAATGTATTTGAAATTATAAATAGCTTTTGTAACATTGTACACTATATCGTTGAAACGTCATATGCTTTATTTTTATTATTATAGAAATGCTTTTATTTAGCAATGATGCTTTAAACTGAGTGATGATAAAGACATTTATAATGTTACAAAAGATTTTCATTTCAGATAAATGCTGTTCTTCTGAACTTTCTATTCATCAAAGAAACCTGAAAAAATTGTACTCGGCTGTTTTCAATATCATAATGTTTTTGAGAAACAAATCAGAATATTAGAATGATTTCTAAAGGTTTGTGCGACTGGAGTAATGATGCTAAAATTGTGGCTTTGAAATAACAGAAATAAATTACATTTTAAAATATATTCAAATAGAAAATGGTTATTTTTAAATAGTAAAAATATTTAAAAATGCTACTGTTTTTGCTGTAATTTGGATCAAATAAATGCAAGCTTGGTAAGCAGAAGAGACTTCTTAAAAAAACAATCTTACTGTTTAAAGACTTTTGACTGTTAGTGTACATATAAAGCATAATAAAAAAATAACTAAGCATACAATTTTTTTTTTTTATATATAAAAAATATTGTAAAATCAAGACAATTCTTAAATACTATTAGAATTTTAAAACGACTCTTCTGTTTTAATACATTTTAAAATATAATGTATTCCAGTGATGGAAAAGCTGAATTTCAGCATCCGTTACTTACGTCTTCAGTGTCACATGATACTTAAGAGATCATTTTTAAATGCTGATTTGGTGCTCAAGAAACGGTTGTGCTATTTTAGTGAAAAAAATTTTCAGTGAATGATTTATTTTATTAATAGAACGTTCGAAGGATAGCAATTTATTGCAGCCTTGCTGAATAAAATCATAAAAAAATATATTGTGCATGTTAACTAAATTATTTCTTTTTCCCCTCTCCAGGTGATCGACATTTCTATGATCCTGGCTGAAGCTATTAGGCGAACGCATAATGGAGAGTCAGTTTCGTACTTGTTCAGCCATGTCCCCTTATAACACGCATGCATACATATATACACAAATACACACACACATGCCATCACTGTGTACAAACTCTCCATATGATGGAGAACCGTTTCTGGCTCTGTTAAGCCATGTTCCTTTGTAAGAGTCTCATACATGCACCATTTAACTGAATACATATTCTGGACAGTGAATGAAAAGAATGAAAGCCCTTTGTGCTACACACAGCTCCCTCTTTCTGCTGCATGTGCTGACTCACGTTTTTTCCCCAAGAGTATTGTGATAAGTCCAATCATCTTGATTTCCTTTCATTCTCCACTCACCTGTCACTCTAGGGTATATAAATGTTACTTGCATGTTAGACTGAGGATTCACTTGTACGTTGTTGTCTGATATTTCCGCTTTAGATGCAATTTAAAACCAACAGTTAGATGACAACCCCTGCTTATAATGAAAGATCTCCTGTAATACTGGATATTTTTGGATATTTTAGCTCTGAAGTTTATTGCGCAACTTAAAGGTACGATAGATGTTTATGACTTTTGTAAAACTTTAGTTTTGTTATCGAATCTAATTACTAACATATGGCTAGATTAGAATAGTGGGTTAAACCCCTTTAAATTGCCATTGTCATGGCAGCTGGATTTTTTTTTTCCCCTTTTGTTTCTCTTCTCAGGTTTCAGTTTTAGGTTGATTCATTTTCTTTATTAATTTTTGATCTCTTCAGGGTCTTTTGGCAGGGTGAAATCCAAGATCAGAGTGGAAAAATTAGGTCACATTTTTAAGTTGTGATGAAATGTTTCTTTTATGTTCATGTTTACAGTTAGGCAGCGTTTTGGACTGCTTGAACACAGATCTGTGAAGTGCCCTTTAGATTTGACTGAACCTAATTAAGTGGCTACTGTACAATTGGCCCAAACAATCAGCCTGTTGAACTATATTTTTGTTGTTTCTTGCTTATATCTGTGTGGGTCAGTGTGTTTGCTCTTGGAGTATGTTTCTTTTCCATGCTACTTAAGCAAGAACAGAGATAATACACTTAACTATCCTACAGCTTACACTGGAGCAGTAAGTGAGACGACAGAACTTGATTTGATTAGGTCTATGCCGTTTGCCTTAACCAAGGAGAAAAGTGCTGATGATACTGACGTATGTCATCTGAATGCAGAATGAGTAAAGTATTTCATGTATAAACTGCACACCTGTTTGTGGTCTAATTTTTCCATTTTCATAATTATCTATAATTACCTTTTTTCAAATTGAAATATTTCCATGCATTTTATTTTAATTTCTGTACAGTTTTTAATACAGTTGAAGTCCAAAGTTTACATACACCTTGCAGAATCTTCAAAATGTTACATATTTTACCAAAATAAAAGGGATCATAAAAAATGCATGTTATTTTTTTTAGTACTGACCTGAATAAGAAATTTCACATATAGTCCACAAGAGAAATAATTGTTAAATTTATAAAAATGACCCTGTTCAAAAGTTTACATATGCTTAATTCTTAATACTGTGTTGTTACCAGAAAAATCCACAGCTGTGTTTTTTGGTTTAGTGATAGTTGTTCATGAGTCTTGTTTGTCCTAAATCGTTAAACTGGCCGCTGTTCTTCAGAAAAGTCCCACGGATTCTTTATTTTTTCAGCATTTTTGAGAATGACCAATCATTTCGCTAGATAACAACCTCGGCTGGGATCGTTAAAGGAGTAGTTCACTTTCAGAACAAAAATTTACAGATAATGTACTCACCCCCTTGTCATCCAAGATGTTCATGTCTTTCTTCAGTCGTAAAGAAATGGTGTTTTTGAGGAAAACATTTCAGGATTTCTCTCCATATAATGGACTTTCATGTTGCCCCCAAGTTTGAACTTCCAAAATGCAGCTTAAATGCAGCTTCAAAGTGCTCTGAATGATCCCAGCCAAGGAAGAAGGGTCCTATCTAGCGAAACGATCAGTTATTTTCTAAAAACATTTACAACTTATATACTTTTTAATCTCAGACGCTCATTTAGCTAGAAAAGACAAGTATTTGACGTTAAAAAGTATATAAATTGTAATTATTATTATTTTTTTTAGAAAATAACCAATCGTTTTGCTAGATAAGACCCCTTTTTCTCTGCTGTGATGGTTTAGAGCCCTTTGAAGCTGCATTTTGGAAGTTCAAACTCAGGGGCACCATAGAAGTCCATTATATGGAGCGAAATCCTAAAATGTTTTACTCAAAAAACATAAGAAAGACATGAACATCTTGGATGACAAGGGGGTGAGTACATTATCTGTACATTTTTTGTTCTGAACTACTCCTTTAAGCTGCAATGACTTTGGCCAACGTTGGATTCCACTATATGGAGAAGAGTCCTGGAATGTTTTCCTCAAAAACCTTAATTTCTTTTCGACAGAAGAAAGACATGAACAACTTGGATAACGGGGTGAGTAAATTATCAGGAAATTTTCATTCTGGAAGTGAACTTCTCCATTAAACTGTAATACCTACATACGCACGGTGGCGCAATTTATTCGTTTTGCGGTTGGAAAGGTTAGACCTTGGTTATTCAAAAAGAAAATATCAGTAGACATTAGTGTTTGGGAAGTTATTGCAAATGGTTTGAGGTCTGGTTTACAGGATTCAGATTTTGACGGATCACAGAATGCTCAGAGATGTAAATTTACCCATCCGTCACTCAGCAGAAACAATAATAAAGTCATTAATATTTAAGTAATTGTGAGGAAAACCGAATCCCCAAATTATCTTGTCGTTTGTCAAAGTCACATTAAACAGAGCCTTATCCGAATACCGACGCGTGTCTCGAGCACAGCATTGAGTTTGTGCTCTCCGTGGTGTCCTGGCTTTATCACGCCACACGATTGCGGGATTAACTTCTTATCTTAACGAGCAATGTTCCCACGACTCCGCACTGCAAGCTATCCTGTTATCATCCACTTGTCTTATTTATGGAAGCCTGTTTTGAAGTAATGTGGAGTGTGTAGCTATACGAGTGACAGAGAACGCGCGTCCTTGGTCACGCGGCTCGTTCATTAAATAGATCAAATAATATTTCCAAAGTTATTACTGAGGGAATGTTGTATTCTGTCGCAAACAAACAAATACAAACGGACTCGCGCAGTGAAAGAGAGAAAGAGAGAGAGGACAGAGCGCTCGCCTAGTTACCTCCTTTCGACCTCCTCAACTTTTAACCCCGCAGCGCGCAGCCGTTGAGCGCAGTGATGTTGACGGACAAGCGCTGATTATTTACCGAACAATTTGGAGTCTGAGCATAAATTCTCCACTGGATATGTGAGTACAGCAAATTTCCATTCTTAGGATGGTTTCTCAATTTATTTTGTATTTGGAAATCCCACAGGGAAAAGCAGATTTATTTTGGTGGAGAAGAGGTGTTTGCGCGGTGTGGGTGTTCATGGTGAATTTTGTCGTTCTGTGTGATTTTGGACATGGCGTGTCATGAGTGTGTGAATGAAATAGGTGTGACGACATGGAAGGCATCACGATAATGGGAGACAGAGAATGGATGGAGGGAGAAAAGAGAGTCACGGCAGGAGAAGGGACAGAGATTGGGAAAGGGTTTGAGAAGAGAGGGAAATCAAAATTAAAACGCTCTAAACTCTTTTAACAGATAGTTTCACTTGTATTTAGGGAGGTTAAAAAAGTATAGGCCTCTTGGCGAAATAGCCTAACAAATCAGTGGATGCTACGTTTTTTTTCGGAATTAAGTCAACGAAAAGCTCGTTAAACAATGAGGTAAGAAACGACAGAACAGAAAAAAAAAATATTTGCGAGGAAAACAAAGTTCAAATGAATCGAAGTTATTGAATCATATAGGAATAAATAAAGATATGGAAGTAAAAAATGTCCGATAGTCGGCATATACGTATTTTTTAATAAACGTTTATATTAACAACCAAAGCGTTCTGTCCTAAAATATCTTCTTCATCGAACGCAAAAAATAGCTGAAAACGCAAACCAGTAAATAATTGTATCAAGGCAAAATATTATATTTAGGCTGCTACTTTATTAGCTACAATCATTTTAAGAAATCAAATGATTCGTTTGTGTGGATTATTGTTACTTTATGTATTTGATTTAATTCTGGAGATCACCTGGTGAAAATATTTCTACCATTTTCCGTTGTGCATCTTTTAGTTCATCGTAGTTAAACTCAGAAGGGGAAATGGCGAATTTAGAGTTCGGATCTCAACAGTCACGTTCCAGCGGCGATTCTCCAGCGATGGAATTCGAGCAGGATAAAGATTCCGGACATCACGGTCGGTGCAAAACCGGGTCGCCGCCACTGCAAACTCAGCTCTCCCAACAGGTCAGCCATAACTGTGCACATGTAGCCTACCCGAGAATGCGAGGATAAAATTCTGCTGTCAGATTTTCTCAATATTTGTTTATTATTATTATTGCTTTTATAATTATTATAGGCTTACTATTGGTCTAGTTGTTTAATTTAAGTGGAATTGTTTTTTTTTTCGTTTACTTCCTAGTAAACGCTGTAGGTTTACTAGGAAGACGGCGTATTTACAAATTAATTAATAATGTTTATATAACAAGCAAATAGACATTTGTAGCATCATACTTGTTAATGCATTATTTAGGCTATGTTACGTGGTGTATTTAGATACATTTTTGTTGTCTCCAAAATGTACACGTGAATCTTTTTTTTTTTTTTTTGCTTTCAAATTCGATGTTATTATTAACCGGTCTCGACTATTCTCACAATTATGATTCGTATGGAGTAATTAAAAACAACATAAAACCTAATTTTATTTAAATATAGTGTTATTGTTTTGTTTGTATTTGTGTTTGTCAACATATTTAGGCCGGAAAACATAAGAATCAGCAGTAATTTAAATTTTTCCCCTTATTTTTTGCCGACCCTCGCACGCAGGGTATGGACGGAATCAAAGTTTATTTGCATGAGAGAGATCTGTGGGCGAAATTTCATGATGTCACTACAGAGATGATCATCACCAAAGCTGGCCGGTGAGTGACACTTTTTTTAAATTCTTTTTATTTCTACCCCACAATGTAGATAGAATTTATTTATTTATTTTTTCTTAATGAATATTCGCAAAATTATTTTCAACACAAAATTCCCCAGGCGGGAGCAAACGGCCCCTGGAGGACAACAGTGAGAAATAGGGCACAATTTGCCATCATTTTCAAACATGCTGGCTGTACCAGGATATTTTTGGCTTGGTTTATTTCCAAACAAATATATTCCAATTCACTTTAAATAAAACTGAAAATTACAAACTAATTATTCTAATAAAAAGTCCTCTTGTCATTACATCCAACTGACTTCATGGATCAGGAACATTTTGCCAAACAAGACAATAATCCATTCTATTAAAATTATTACTATATTTACCACCATTCAACTATTGTTGTTGACTCTCTCATTAATCTTTTACAGACGAATGTTTCCCAGCTACAAAGTGAAGGTAACAGGCTTAAACCCCAAAGCAAAATATATCTTACTGATGGACATTATTTCAGCCGATGAGCATCGGTACAAGTTTGCAGATAACAAATGGTAAGAAAGTAATACATTATAATTTATATCAACTATAATATGTGACTCTGGACCACAAAAACAGTCATAAGTAGTAAATGTATATTTGTAGCAATAGCCAATTTGTATTGGTCAAAATTATAGATTTTTCTTTTATGCCAAAAATCATTAGGATAATAAGTAAAGATCATGTTCCATTAGGATATTTAGTCAATTTCCTACCATAAAAATATCAAAAGTTGATTAGTAATATGCATTGCTAAGAACTTAATGTGGACAACTTTAAATGCAATTTTCTCAATATTTAGATTTTTTTTCACCCTCAGATTCCAGATTTTCAAATAGTTGTATCTCGGCCAAATATTGTCCTGTCCTAACCATACATAAATGGAAAATATATTTACTGTATTCAGTTTTCAGATGATGTGTAAATCTCAATTAAAAAAAAAATACATTAATAGAAATGTAAACATTTATAAAGATGTTTGATTCTTTTACAACTAGGCATTTTCTTAAAAGATTTTGAGTGGTGATTGAATCATTGTGTGAAAGGCTATTGAGCTGTTGAACGTGACTGAAGGAAAATGCTAGGTGTAGCTAAATCATGGCATGAAGGAATGCAAAAAGAAAAAGTATGCATAGCATAAATATAAATGAACTCTGTGATTTGTTGAAGTTGTGAAATGATGCAAGAATAATGCAATTATAAGCCTTGGTTAGTAAATATTGTTCAGTGAGTGGAGGATCCACACAGAGCAGAGAAACTTAACTGTGTCTGAGACATTTATCTCATAATTGTGGAACGGACGGAAAGTTCTTATCTTATTATATGGACCAGCGCTATCATGTCGTATCTGCTCTGCAGGTCCGTCAGTGGTAAAGCTGAGCCGGCGATTCCAGGCCGGCTGTATGTGCACCCAGACTCACCGGCTTCAGGAGCTCACTGGATGAGACAGCTCGTCTCTTTCCAGAAACTCAAACTCACCAACAACCACCTGGACCCTTTCGGACATGTCAGTGATGATGCCTCAGTAATTATTATTCATGAATATAATTAAACTCTCCTTTGGTTTACAGCTCACTTGGACTGAACTGAACATGGAACAGGGTCTTTAAAAGATCCTAAAATGTCTTAATTCACCCTTCCATAAAATAAGGCCAAATAGGTCTTAAATCAGAGGTAGAAAGTCTTGCATATTGCATGCATTCAGTATTTTGTCTGTTTCACAAAACAAAACAAATTTCTAAACATCCTTAAATCAAGATACATTTACTAAGGTTACAAAATGAAGATATAAAGTTGAACTAAATTAAATGAGTTTGTTTAAAACAAGAACATATATCTGTTAGTGTGGTGTCACAACTTGTTTCCCCTTTGAAATTAAGTTGATTTTTTCTAAGACCATTAGTAGATCTTGTTTTTTTTCATCACAAACTCACTTTTTTTTTAAATTCCACAGAAAAAAGATTTCTTATCTCTTGTCAAGTTGCTTGTCAAGTAAAATATCTTGATTTAAGAATCTTTAGACATTTGCACTGGAAAACAAGACAAAAAAACTGAGGAATAACATCAGTTTCTTTGCAGTGTGATCTTAAGGTATAATAAAAGTTATTTCCACACACTAATGGTTGGGAGCAGAAGTATTCAAGCCCTTTTTGTAAACCAATTTAAAAAGTAATAGAAATTGGAAGCTATATTTTCAAAATTTGAAGTGTTGCTAATGTAATACATAATGTTTTTAAACATCTTAAATTAACTCTCATAAAACCTGCAGAAACCATTATGTAACCAATTGTGTTGACCAGGAAATGTCTTCTTGTTATGTGCTGCAGATCATTTTAAATTCCATGCATAAATACCAGCCTCGCCTGCACATTGTGAAGGCAGACGAGAGGAACAGCTTTGGCTCCAGCAACACAAGTTTCTGCACACACTCCTTTCCAGAGACGACCTTCATTGCTGTAACTTCCTACCAGAACCACACAGTGAGCAGCCGGGCCCCTATGATTGTCTGCATTTGCAGAAAGCAGCAGAGTGTTCATCTTTAATCCTCTGTTGTTGATTTTTTAGATCACTCAGCTGAAGATTGAGAATAATCCATTTGCTAAAGGTTTCCGAGGAAATGACGATATTGAATTGCATCGCATGTCCCGTACACCAAGGTAGAACACACGTACATATGAACACATATGCAAACATTTCACTTTAGTGAATCATAACAGCATTGTGAGTTTGTATGTGAATAATGATGAATCACTAATCTACTGTATTATTTTCAGTCTTCATTTATAAATGTCCTATGTGCCTGCATGTCATTGTGTGTTGCATCCCATGGCCACTGATGTTGTTGTTTCAGAAACACAGAGAATATGTTGTCCTTTTAACTAGCAGGGTTTAGGAACAAAAGTCAAAGCTTTGTGTTGCATGTTGACAGTATTGAATGTGACACACAAGAGAGGGATATTTATAGTGTAACAATATTAAGAGCAGAGCGGCACAACACACTGTCACACAGAGAGGTCACTGAGGGGCTAATGTGTGTGTGTCTAAGTAAATGCGTTTTTGAGAGAGAGAGTGAAAAAACAGAGAGAAAGAGGAATGAGTCAGATTGGAAAGAGGGTATAGAAAAGATTTTTAGCTACTGTAATTGTCTCTTAGCTTAGAAATTTAATTAGAAACGATCAGTACTGTGCAAATGATATCCGTTTCCCTTGCCGCCCCACCGTGCCAATGCAAATCATGAGCCTGCTCTCTCTCTTTTAACACCCTGATATATCAACCCTTATATAGATCTTTTCTAACTCTTACCCTAAAAGTTCCCTGATGGATTTATTAGGCTTCTGAAATATTTTGAATCACAAAATTATTTACACACCAGATTTAATTGTTGATCATTTTTACTAGTGGGAGCAGGACACTATAGTTCATTTATATAAGTGAGGATAGCAAAATAAAATAAACTCTGATATATTATACCCAAAAATTCTACATACAGTGGACTGCCAGTAAGATTCATAAACATTTGGGAGCAAAAATTTGATTTGACCATGTTTAGTTACATGCCTTTGTCAAAGTTATCTGACATTATCAAGATGAATTTGTTCTGTCACTCTTGAGTTTGTGTCATGTTTTATTATCATTTTTTAAACTATAGCGAAGTTGAAGGTGTCTGAATAAATTTCGGTTTGACAAGTCCTTTCTTAAAGTATAATTTTTCTAATTTCTTAAATTTTGCCTGGGTCTGTGCTGTAGGAATCAATGCATCTGATGCTTATTTGACCTTTTTTCCACAGTAAGGAGTATCCACTTGTACCACGTAGTACTGCAAGGCAGCGTGTAACTGTAGCTTCACCGTCTCCAGACTCCTGTGTCTCTCGCTCAGAATACATTGTGACACAAAAACCCAGTCCTGGCTACACCTGCTCCGACATTTCAGGTACATGGTGCAAAACAAAGAGGTTGAATGTTTGTGTAATAATATTTAGATTTTAGGTATGTTTTATTTTCACAAATATTTAATAAAAAAAAACGTAAATTCTTAAAGTACCTGAAAAAGAGTAGTACCTTAAAACTTTCTAAATTACTTTAACTTTACTTGTGTAATTTAATTAAACATAATCCAAGTTATAACTTGATTTTATTTATCCTTCTGGGACCCAGATTTTTGTCCTCTGTAGACATGCCACTTGCCATACATGCCACTGTTTTATGTCTGTAGCTTTATAGAGATATTAAATGTCTGGAGGTTTAATCATAAACACTTCCTCTCCTTGGTCTTTAAAAATGACTGATATTGACAGAATAATCCAATTTAGCACTCTTAGGGAAATATAATATTTTATGTAATTATCATTTAAATTTGAGTAATTGTCAATTGTTTGTCGTAAATAAACATCTCAGACATATCGGAATATGACTTTTTGTTACGGAACAGGGCATAATTTTTATACATGTCTTCCGTAGAGGACACCAGAACAAATATCATGTTAATCAGGCATTTTAGGAACACACAACAAGAAATTATAGATCAATATTTCTATGAAATATGAGTTATTACTCCCATTATTACACTTATTTTTCATTATGGTTTGCCCCAAAGAGCACATTAATACGCACATTAGATGCAATGTATATACATTCAGAATTGGAATATCAGTTTATGGAAATATTGCATAAAATAAAGTAGTATATTAAATCATTCTGTTGTATCTTTCAAAACATAGTTAAGAATCATCTGTGTACAAAGTTTGGTTAAAAATAGTCTGAAACTTAAAAAGGGATTGGTGAATGAAAAAAAAAATTAAACATTGTTTTTGCTTATACATGCCTTTTTTTAATAACTTGTCTGAACAAAATATATATATATTTCAAAAATGTTTTTTTTCTATTTGTTTCTTATACCAATGTGGTGACAAAAACAACTAAATATTTTTTTTTTATGGTTCTCAGGAGGATATTTTAGTTGTTGTTTTTTAAATATTTTTACTTGTACTGTATGCTACTTTGCATTATTGTGTGTTTTTTTTAAACAATGTTTGTTTTTGAAGAGATTTAATAATGTTTTTTTTTTTTATTCAGGTATGTAGTACTATAATATTTATAACTGACAGCTAACTCTCTCACTTCTAAAATGTTTGAAAATACAACAAAAATCATTTAAAAATCATTTTGAGTCATTTTGTCTTGTATCTTGTTAGAATGTGCCTTATTTGTTTTTTCCTGCACTCAATTATTTAACTGTGTTGAGATGCCTGATTCTTGAACAAATTATTCTTATTAACACTTTTTCAGTCAGTCAAAAAGATTCATTAAACAGCCTCAAACGCACACAGATTTGAATCAGACTCACAGTTTTACAGGTCTGGCTTCTAGTTTCATCCACATCCAGCTATTTTTAGCTGTACAAAACAGCTTGTTTTGCTGCTTGATATTGCAAATCAGTGTGCCTTACCATATTATTTTAATGTATTATCTTAATTATAAACACACTGGTTTGTAGCGCAAAAGTCTTACAGTTTACTGCACATATTATCCTTCTTGTTATATCCCTATAGCGGCTAATGTATCGGATGTCTCACCCATAGGCTTAGAAGCCAATGTCTCACTCATTTTGTTGTCTAGATCCTGTTCTGTATGCAGCAGAGAGCACTCTGTAAACCTTTTGGCATCCTGCATGCACACTTTTATTAATTCAAAAGCTCTATGTCAGTCTTTTAAGCAAATTGTGCGAACCCAAGATAATGAGCTACTCTTTTAAAGCAAAAATCCACATTTCTCTGCTGGAATGATTAAAACAGGTTTGTTTTTCTTTCTATAGGTGACCACACCCTCATCGAAACCCCTTCCACTCATGACCCCACCTACCACCTCTTCACCTACCAGCTCTCTCCAGAGGTAACCCCTGTGCACAGTGCCCCCTGCAGTATGGACGCCGCACAGCCCCAGCATTGCATGTATGGAAGCTCTCAGGTGGGCATGGAGGACCTCAGGTGGGCGTCTTACACAGACAGCACAACTTACCAAAGCTTTTCATCAGCTAAAGAAATGGGTGGGACTTTTGGTCCCCCCACTGACCTCTCTCAGGAACTGTATTCACAATATACCTGTGAGGTGGGTGTCCAGTCACATTGCATGATGACTGATTTCTCTCTTTATGCTTGCAATCGGTCATTCAGCCAAAATCAACAACCAAACAGCTGGTGCGGGGGGAGCTGAACAAGTGTGTCTGATGTGTGTGTGTGTTAGAGAGAGAGAGAAGGAAAAAGACTGTGAATAATTTTGGTAACATACTCATAACTTTATCCTGAAATCACAAGTTTGAATCTGTTTTGCAGTTCGTACAATTCTTAAAAATTTGTTTTATCAATAAAATAATGAATATAATAAATAATAATAATAAAATGTTATGTTAACATTAATATAATTTGCAATATAGTAGCTACAATTAAGCAAAGTTATTTCACATACTGGTACAAATATTTGTATATATATTTTTTAACATTTTTATGATTTTATATATACTTTTATAATATTACTTATATAAATATTTTCTCGTGCTTTTTTGTCCTCAACTTAAATACAGATTAATTAAAATCAATTCATAATAAATTAATAAAATAATAATAGTAATAAGTGAAAAATAAGTTTCCAGTTATAACCAAACAGGGTTATATCTATAAAAGAGGGATCGTACAAAATGCATGTTATTTTTTATTTAGTACTGACCTGAATAAAATATTTCGCATAAAAGTATGGTGGACTACATTGTGGACATGTAGTCCACAAGAGAAAATAAGTTACATTTATAAAAATGACCCTGTTCAAAAGTTTACATACGCTTGATTCTTAATACTCTGTTGTTACCTTAATTATGTTTTTTTGTTTAGTGATAGTTGTTCATGAGTCCCTTGTTTGTCCTGAACAACTGCCCGCTGTTCTTCAGAAAATCCTTCAGGTCCCACAAATTCTTTGGTTTTTCAGCACTTTTGTGTATTTAAACCCTTTCCAACAATGACTGTAAGATTTTAAGATCCATCTTTTCACACTGAGGACAACTGAGGGAACTATTACAGAAGGTTCTAATGCTCACTGAAGGAAAAACGATGCATTAAGAACCAGGAATGAAAACTTTTGAACAGAATGAAGATGTGTACATTTTTCTTATTTAGCCTAAATATCATATTTTTTTCATGTAGAAGCTTCAGAAGCTACAGAAAATACTTACATGTCTCCCAGAAGACAAAATAAGTTAAATTTACCCTGATTTTTTTTTAATTCAAAAAGTTTTCACCCCCAAGCTCTTAATGAATTGTTTTTCCTGAAAAACCAAATAATTTGTGGGACCTGAAGGATTTTAATGAAGAACAGTGGGCAGTTTAACTGGTCAGGACAAACAAGGGACTCATGAACAAATATCACTACGCAAAAAAACAAAAAAACAAAACACAGCTGTGGATCATTTAGGTAACAACACACTATTAAGAATCAAGTGTATGTAAACTTTTAAACGAGGTAATTTTTTATAAATTCAACTATTATTTTTTTCTTGTGGACTATATGTATACGTCTTTTATGTGAAATATCTTATTCAGGTCAGTACTAAATAAAAAATATCATGCATTTTGTATGATCCCTCTTATTTTGGTAAAATAATGAACATTTTGCAGATTCTGCAAGGTGTACAGTATGTATACTTTTCACCTCAACTGTGTGTGTGTGTGTGTGTGTGTGTGTGTGTGTGTATATATATATATATATATATATATAACAATGAAGATGTTGACTAATCCTGAGAAAGTTCACAGTCACTGTGGAGCAAATGGAAACTAATGGGATTTCAGGATAAAAATGAGGGATTTTCATTTAAAATAGACAAACTAAACATTTAATTTCCTCTCATTTCAAACCCTGTGATGAACGTCTGCATGTCCTTTGCGTCTTCAGTGATGTGTGTGTGTGTGTGTGTGAGAGATTTTGTGTATATGTGTATCAAATATCTTCTGGTAAAGATGCGTGAATCTCTTTTTTTCATCAAGATACCACTACACCAGGAATTTTTGTAAGGTTAATTTGCTGGCCAGTACCTATTAAGATTTTGGGAGAATCATCTCTTTTACTATTTCACTAAGCATATGCCAATGTACAAACACTAACAAATCCAAATGCAAGAAACTGCCAGATTTAAAACTCTTGAACCTCCTGAACACGTACATGCGCTAGCTTCGGATAGGGGTCCTTTATTTTGTTCATTCGAACTCTATTATGATGAGAAAAGGGAATGCTGGGTACTGCACGTGTCACAGTCCGTTAAGGGAGCAGTGATGTTACCAATCCTGTCATGGCCCAAGGCAAGAGATACAGAGAGAGAGACAGAGAGGAGGGGAGGCATCAGCTGGACATTTATTTATAGACACACCATGCAATAAGAATTTCATGAGTGAAATATGGTCATTTTAAAGAAAGTTTTTAATGTTGTGAAATTCATGTGAAATTTATTTATAATGATGAACTATTTATTGATTTTGAGTTCACAATTTGTGTTTGCTGATATTTATTTGTAAAGCGTTTTTCAATTTATTGAGCCGTTTGCTTTATCCTGACAAATGTAGAGTTTCTGTGTTTTGTGAAGGTGTTTTCTGAAACCTGTTTGAATATGAGGCTGAAATAAAATGTTAATCCACTTTTGTCTTTTGTGTCGATATGAAATAGAACTTTATTCATAGATCTTGATGTTTTGTGCAGATGTTTCGCATTGTATGTGTGTGTGTGTGTGTGTGTGTGTGTGTGTGTGTGTGTGTGTGTGTGTGTGTGTGCCTTAGAGCTGTCGTTTCACACATTGTGTAAGAGTTTGAGCTGTTGCAGGGAAACAGAGAGAGAGAGACCGATCAGAAGTTTGTCTTCACAGGAATGACTGGAAAGTTCTTTAGGGGAAAACAGTTTATCATCTAAAGGCCAGGAAATTTTTGTGCATTTTAACAATCCTTGCTGCTTGGAGGAAAATAATGCAAGTCCCTTTTAGCTGTTTTTATGTTATTGTTTCCATAAACAACTGACATTTTGAAATTACATTTGTAATTATTATATTTCTTACATAACTGCCTCATCTCAGTGGAACTGTTTGGGTGGCTCCTATTGAGGTTCTCTTTCAGATGGAAATCTGAACCCAAATCAAGTCTTTGAAAAGCCTCTGACCCTGACTGGATTTCCCGGCCCAGCTAAGCACTTATTTACTGCTAATTAAGTGATCTGAACTCATTTTCTCAAACCTAATGGCATCATCCAGCTCCTCCAGGAAACACGCCGCAGCCCCCCAGTACACTCTGGTACACGCACACGGTCCAGTAAGGGCCCTTTTACCTCCCTGACATTAGACCATAATGCTATTAACCCGTTCATCGTTTAAGATGCCCACTTAAGCAAAATGAGCAAGCGAAAGATACCCACTTAACCGAATTTATTGCAGAGTGGGAAGAGATCGAAAATCTTAATGTTAATGTAGAGTTAGGAGTGCAGCTCACAACTAATCTATGTATTCATAATTGTTTCTCTTTGTTCGTCATTTCAAGCTTAGACCCAAAGAAACTTTATCCGTTTTTTGATTCCCAGCTGTGCCTGTATTTCGATTTCAGTACTGGCTGAAGTTTGTGTCATTTGTGTTTTTAGAATTATTGTAAAATATATATATTTTTGATGCTATGACACGTCTCTTTTTTTTTTTTTTTCTGTCTTTTTTTTTCTAAGACTTCATATAATAAATTGGTTTTATTTACACCTTAATAAATTATATCCATCTTATTTTTGCCATAAGAGTACATTTTTTTTGGCGTAAGAGTAAATTTGTAAATTTCATCAGTCTGGCTTCTGGTCTCATCCATGTCCAGCTATGTTTAGCTGTACAAAACAGCTCGTTTTGCTGCTTGCTACTGCAAATTGGTGAGTCTTACCATATTATTTGAATGTATTATCTTCATTATGAGCATACTGGTTTGTAGTTCAAACATTTTTATGGTTTACTGCATGGTGTTATTCTTCTCGTTATTTCGCTATATGACTAATGGACCGGAAGTCTCACACATATTTACTTTCGTGTTTAAGAATAAGGTGGATAGCTAAAATTCGGGATAAAATGTTTAATTTATTGCACAATTCTGAAGACAAATAGTAAATCTTGCTTTAATGAAATCACAGTGTCTACTTTTCTATTGTGGGTACAATGGCTATTCAAAATGGTAATTACTTGTGCTTATTCTGATTGTTGCAACTGATTAAAAACTAAAAGATGCGTTTGCTTGCGCAAACTCATCCAGGAGTGTTGGGGACCAACTCCCAACTTTTAAGCCTGATCGATGAAGTTATGGTTGCTTGCTCTTCGTCACGCGCGGGCTGTTCTGAACACGCTCAGGACAGTTGGACATTGCGGTAGATCAGAGGTAAAAATGATACAAATACTGTTCAGTTTCTTGCACAGACTGATTGTTTCGTGTGTTAAGACCTCAATGTATCGTCACAATCCGCAGGGTTACTTTGGTTTTGTCTGTGTGTGTGTTTTTGACATTTAAAGCTGTGGGTCCCATTGACTGCCATTATATGACTGACAGACTGCAACGGTTTGAGTTAAAAATCTATGTTTGTGTTCTACTGAAGTCACCTACATCTTGGATGCCCTGTGGGCAGATAAACATTTTTGGTTGAACTATCCCTTTAACATGCATTCAGCGAGCAATAATTGCATTACATTTTTCAAACACGTCAGTAAAGACATTGATCATTTAAAAAAATATATGGAATAATGACTGCTGAAAATTCAGCTTTGCTTTCAGAGGAATTAATTATATTTTTAAATATTTTAAAACAGACAACAGTTTTTTGAAATTGTTATTTCACAATATTACTGTTTTATTGTAAGTTTGATCAAATAAATGCAGCTTTAGTGAGCATATGAGAATGTTTAATAATAAAATGTTTAATAATTTTACAAACCTTTAGCTATATAATAATTTATTAAAAAGGGTTAGTTCACCAAAAAATTAAAATACTGTCTTTAATTACTCACCCTCATATCGTTCCAGACCCGTAAGACCTTCGTTTATCTTCAGAACACAAATAAAGATATTTTGGATGAAATCCAAGAGCTTTATGTCCCTTCATAGAATGCATTCAAGGCCCAGAGAGGTTGTAAGGACATCGATGGTTCAGTAGTTCAAGAAATTGTTGAAGTGTTTTTTTGTTTTCTTTGCACACAAAAAGTATTCTTGTAGCTTCATATAGGTTGAATCACTGATGTCACATGGACTATTTTATTGATGTCTTTACTACTTTTCTTGGACTTGAACATGTCAGTTGTGTTGCTGTCTATGCAGGGTCAGAAAGCCTTCGGATTTCATCAAAAATATCTTAATTTGTGATCTGAAGATGAACAAAGGTCTTACAGGTTTGGAACGACATGAGAGTGAGAATTTATAATGACAGAATTTTCATTTTTGGGTGAAATATCCCTTTAAAGTGTAAATTAAAGTATTTTATTATATGAAATCTCAAAAAAAAAAAAAAAAAAAGTAAAAATCTCCTTTTTGTTATGTTCTTTATTTAAACAGAAATGTATAAAGTCAGCAGATGTCAATAATCAGTACCAAATACCAGCAGCCATTGAGATTGAGAGTGGGTCAGCACATACATGTGTGTGCGTGTTTGTATCTGCTGCTTAGTGGACCAGAAAACACTCATATGGAAGCCCCTCCCCCAACAGTTCATCCTAAGAAGACTGTTCCCTATGGAGACCTCATAATCCTCAAAGTCAAAGCCTGCAGCCAAACACAGACAGAAAAGACCTCAGCAGACTTCTCAAAAACATTACATCGTTAGTGTTTTTTCTAAATCAAAAACTAAATCCAAAAGCAGTATGTACTCACATTACCTGGTCAAATACAACTATTGTACTACTTGTGCACTATATTGAGTAATTTACTTTTAAAGTTCAAGTTTAATTGTCCAACCAGTGCTTTTTTCATTTGTTAATTTTGTTACATTACTGTGTTTGATATAATGCAATAATCACAAAGATGTCCTATAGGAAAACAAAAGTGAAGAAAAGAGTAGGACTAAACTAATGCTGCACGGCACGCTGGCGATGTGGGGGTGAATGGGCCACCCCTGATGGCCCCCCCTCAGTGCACCCCACCTCCAAATGTTCTGGGGCAGTGTGCTTCGGCAACAAGGAGCCACTGTCACTCTCCATTAGCGAGAGAGTCCTAATCCCTCCACGCAAAACTGCCATAATGATATCACTAACCACGAGTGGCACCGCCGGCCATGTGTGTGTGTATGTGTGTAAGACCTAATGTCCACAGCTTGACCTTTCACAAACACTTGTTTCACTAATCTGAACCTTTTTTAAAATGCCTTCCTACATCTTGAATGTCTGCTTGAATACAATTCGAGCAAAATGAGATGTTTGACCTCCTGCTTGACCTCAAAGAGCATATTGTTTTTGAATGACTGTTTCATAATCAGATCAGAAACATCTGAAAACATTAGTTTTTTCCTTCGTAATGATACGAATGTTCAATTAAACTATGTTGAAGCCTTCTGCATGTTGAAAGATTAATTTTATTCTCACCAAGACTGCATTATTTGAATGAAAATACAGTAAAAAAGTGATACTGTAAAATACTGTTATAATTTATTTTAAAAAGTAGCCATTATTTCAGTCTTCAGTGTCACACGATCCTTCAGAAATCATTCTAATATGCTGATTTGCTGCTCAATTATTAGGCTATCAATTATCATTGGTGCTCAGTTATTAATAATAGTTCTTAATATTACCTATGTTGAAAACATAGTTTTTGCTACTTATTATTATTGTGGACACCATAATACATAATAATACATTTTTCCTTGATTAACAGAAATATATAAATATATATATTTTATAATTTATAATTTTTATTATAAATGTCTTTACTGTCACCTATGATTCGTTTTATTTTTCCTTGCTGAATAAAAGATTTCTTTTCTAAAATTGCTTATGTATCAGGGTTTCCACAAAACATATTAGGCAGCAAAAACTGTTTTTTTTTTAGCAAATCAGCATATTAAAATGATTTCTGAATGATCATGTAACACTGAAGACTGAAGTTATGACTACTCAAAATTCAGCTTTGCCATCACAGGAATAAAAATGTTTTTTTTTTTTAAATACAGAAAAACTGCTTTTAATATTTTGCAGTATTAGTGTTTTACTGTGCTTTTAATAAAATAAATGTGACCCTCGACCACAAAACCAATTATACGTTTCAATAAATAAGCTTTCCATTGATGTATGGTTTGTTGGGATAGGACAATGTTTGGCTGAGATACAACTATTTGAAAATCTGGAATCTGAGGGTTCAAAAAATTATAATATTGAGAAAATCGCCTTTAAAGTTGTCCAAATAAAGTTCTTAGCAATGTATATTACTAATCAAAAATTATGTTTTGATATATTTTCGGTAGGAAATTTATAAAATCTTCATGGAACAGGATCTATAGTTAATATCTTAATGATTTTTGGCATAAAAGAAAAATCGATAATTTTGACCCATACAATGTATTATTGGCTATTGCTACATATATACCCATACTACTTATGACTGGTTTTGTGGTCCAGGGTCACGAATGCAGAATTGGTAAGCTTAAGTTATTGTACTTGTACATTCTTTCAAAAACATTAAAAAAATGTTATTACAAATTATGTATATTTACTCACCCTTAACTTTTATGAAATCTTATAAAACCTTTATAAACCTTTTGTGTTGTGCAGAAGAAATTAAGACATCCAGGTTTGGAACGACATGAGTGTGAGTAAAACATTACAGAATTTTATTTTGTAGCTTAACTGTTCTCTTTTATTCAAGCTCTGCATGCATCACCTGTAACTGTTCTGTCTAAGGTCCCTCTCCCTCTCTTTCTCTCTCTCTCTCCCTCCTTAGCATTCATGTTCAATATTGTTTACTCCCCATAAGCAAGCCCTCTTTTTGCATCACTAAACGGTGCATTACAACTATCAAACAAACAAACAAATGCTCCCTGACCCCGGCCCAGCGGGACAGCTGTGGTGTCTTATCACTTATCACAAACGCTAAGGGGTAAACATCATCCTGAACATTGAGTGGCTCTCCTGCTCACTCACTCACCTCTGTTATGCTCTTGAATAATAAATTTCGCCTGCGCTTCTTCAGTGTTCAATCATGTGTGAACACAATAGAGAGACACACAGAGACCTGATGCCACTTATATTTACTGAACAGCTGCTGAAATGTGGGTTTGCACTTCTGAGATTTGAGGTCAGGGAAAGGGTCGAATATAGGACTAAATAAGGATCCTGGACAGATTTTGTCAGGTCTTTTAGTAAAAGATCTCTGCTGGATGACTGTTCAATAGACCTATTATTTAGTACATGGATATATTAAAATGTAAATCTTAAATGAAAAGTCACAAATCTTTTAAGCAAGATCTATTGCTAAATTGATCTTTGTCTTGTAAATTTGGCTTCCAGTCTCATAGCTATTTTTAACTTTACAAAACAGTTCGTTTTACTGCTTGATATTGCAAATTGGTGTCCATATTATTTTAATGTATTATCTTAATTATGAACGCACTAGTTTGCAATGCAAACAGTTTTATCGTTTACTGCACGTTGTTATTATTCTTCTCAATGCATATAGCAGCTAATGGATCGGAAGTCTCACCCATAAGCTTACTTCCGCTTTGAAGAATAAGGTGGATAACATATTAAGATCAAAAAAGATTAATCTTTTTGTACAGAATACTTGACTCTGTGTGACTGACAGAATCCAAAAATAATAACCAAATGAAATAAATTCCTATTGTGAGAGAAAAAAAGTAAGATTCTTTCCGTTTTATCTTTAGACATTTACATGGGTGTTGAAAATAATTTCCTCTAATTCCACACCAAGACAACAGAAGCCTTTATGGCCTTAATGCATTAGGTGAGAAGGTGACAGGAGACTGGATCATGTTTATGAAAGATAAATGAAGGTCTCTGGACGCACGAAAACAAAAGGAACAAAAAAACACATAAAAACACTTAACGTACTTGAATGTATCTTATCAAGTCCATTAAGCATCGTTAAAAAGTATCTTTTCGTGTTCTCACATTGTTATTCCAGTGGAATTATTCATTAAATAGCAAAAAATACATATTAAATTCTAATGATGTTGACAACAAGTGCATTTCGGCACGACCTGAAGCGAAGAAGACATTTAACAGGCTTCTCTGTAGAAATGCCTCATAAATGTTTATAGTGCATTTGATAGCGCTTCAGTGCGTAGGAATTGAATATGATTATGTACTGATTCATACACCAAAATCGTTCTAATGGATTTATAATAATAATAATAATAATAATTATAATAATAATAATGACAATAATAGGCTATTTGCTCAGCAACATGATATTCATCAACACCAAAATATACTGAAAGGTAATTTTTAAAACGGCATAATCTAATATTAATAGTTAAAATATTTAATTCGGTAACACCAAAAAACAGTATTTAGTAATAGAAATAAAAGAATTAGAATTGAATCTGCCACTGGAGGGCAACAGAGGAAAGCTCTTTCCCTTTTTGTTGCTGTGGAAACGACACAAGCTCAGAAAGTTTGTCGACAGTGCAAGATGAGTTTGAATTTGGGGGCTTACTTTCGGTCGGTTTTCGAAGAACGACTCAAATTGTAAGTTTTGTTTATATCATTTATTACACTTACAATTCATTTCAACAAGTGTTTTTTTCTAAAGCCATTAATGTGCCGTCATTATGGTCACTGAGATTTAGTTAAAGAGATTCAGAGAAGTCACTGAAGTGCAAATAACTGTTGTATAAGGACTGTTTGGGCACACAGATGGTTCAGAGTAAATTGCATCCATTCTGAAATTGTTCAAAATTTCAGAAATAATGCCGAGCAGAAGGATTTGGCAGATTTGAGTACAAACGTAATGAGGCTTGTTGAGGCGCGCGAGGAGTGCGCGAGCGTGACCACGGCACTGGAAGCTCAGAAAGAGGTGGTGAAAAAAAATACGTTTTTTATATTTATTCACATATTTAAAATGTACTTTTTAGCTGTTCCAGTTAAATGAGATTTTCTCGATTTGTCTTGTGTATGTTGTTGTCAGGAGATGCAGATGAAGCGGGAGAATTTAAGAGAAAGAGACGAAAACATGAAGAAAGAAGAGGAGAAACTTAGGAAATCCATAGTGAAATATAACAAGTTTTTGCAAGTAATGCTGAATTCTGAAACAACTACATAGATATGAATGGATAATGTGTAAGAGGTCATTCCTGGAATTCGGGCCTTTTGTGTCCCCAGTAAAGATATTATTGCCTTAAAAACTTTCAACAAGTTGTCTTTGACTGACATAAATAATACCTTTTGAACTTTAAGCATATTTAATTTTTTTTTGTAATAATTCTAAACATTTTACTGCATTTCCAACCTATCTATATCCCCAGGCCTGTGTCTAATGATAAGTACACTTAATGTAAGTGATTTTTTAAAGTTATTTTTTCACGTTGTTTGGTATATCAGTAATAGTTGTTTCCAATGTATATACATTTTTCAAGTATTAAATTCATTTTTTTATTTTAATAATAATAATAATAAAGGTTTTATAGCTAGTCCCTCAAAATATTGTCTATCCTGTTATATTCAACTACTGGCCCTTTAAATGAAAGTTAGAAAAAGGAAATTACATATCAAATGGCAGTCAGACATAATTTCATTTGAGGGGAAACAACTTGGGAAGGTAAGTAAGAGTCTCTGTTTTGTTAATTGTCTATTTTTACTTTTTTATCTTTACAATTTGATGTGGTCAACATCAACATGTCCACGGTGTTAAGGGAAATATGAAAAAAAGTAAATAGAAATTCTTATTTGTAAAAGTACCATTTTAACAACAATAAGAAAAACATTCAATTCTTTTTTTGACAGACCTTCTGTGTTAGCATTTATTTTGCATAGGCGTAGTGTAATGGCTGATTTTAGGGCAAAATGTCTACCCTGTTAAGTCAGAAAACCTAACAGGGTGGACACATTTAGTAAATGGATCCTTAAATCTATATACCTAAGGTTGACCAAAATCATCTTTTTAATAATTACACAAGAATTGATTTGAAAAAATGTGTTTAATTTTTTAAGTGTTATGATGTCCAAAAGGCACCGAATACTAGGAATGACTCATTCCCTGTTACAGGGTGGACATGTTGAAGTGACCACATCAAATTGGAAAGATTAAATAAGTAAAAACAAACAAACAGACAAAAAACTTAAATATGCTCAAAAGGTGTTATTTATGTCAAAGACTTAACTTTGAAATTGATGTTGTTGAAAATTTTAAGGCAATAATATCATGATCTTTACTGGGGACACAAAAAGCACAGAATCCCAGGAATGACCCTAAAACCTTTTTTTCTCCCTTAAGGAAAATGATGCCAGACGGTTGCGTGCCATAAAGAAAGCTGAAGCAGAGAGAGCTCAAATCAGAGTGAAAGAACTGGAGATTCAGAAGCTAAAGGCAGAGAACGACACCCTGCTGGCACGAAAAGAGCTACTGGAGGATCGTGTCAGAAAAGCCATATGCTACCAAGAGTTCCTGGAGAGAGCCACAAAAATGTCTGGAAAGGTAGTTGCACTAGTAGTTGGTAGTCTACTGTTGTTGTGTCTGGAAAGGGAACAGGTAGCCTACTAAAACAACTCGGAGAAACTGTCAAGCTGTTTCCCTGGACTCACATTTGGCTGAAGAGTGAGACTTTTCATACTTTGAGAGTTATTTGAACTAGAGACTGGAAAGGGCAAACATGGTCTGCTCATACAGATATGAATGAGAGGATCTGAAAAGCTGTACACAGAGACAGTTAATTTTTTTTTTTTTGAGCTGAAGTAGCATAATTTTTGATAACATTGTGGTCAAATTGGTCAAAAAAATTGTGTATATTACAATCTTTCCACATTCATGCTGTACTTGTATGACTTGAAGTAGCTGCCCGAGGGGCATTAAAATGTAGGGGTGCCAAATTAACCGACGTACTTAACTTAAAGAATCTGATTTTCTATTCTTCATTAAGTGTACACCAGTCAAAGGTTTTGGACAATAAGATTGTTAATGTTTTTTAAATAAGTCTCTTCTGCTCACCAAGCCTGCGTTTATTTAATCCAAAGTACAGTAAAAATATTTTTACTATTTAAAATAACTGTTCTCTAGTAGAATATATTCCTGTGATTTCAACGCTGAATTTTTAGCACCATTACTCTAGTCACATGATCCTTCAGAAATCATTTTAATATTCTTATTTGCTGCTCAAAAAAAGTTTTTTTCAGGTTTCTTTGTTGAATAGAAAGTTCAGAAGAACAGTATTTATCTGAAATAGAAATCTTTTGTTAAATTATAAATCTCTTTATCATCACTTTTGATCAATTTAAAGCATCCTTGCTAAATTAAAGTATTAATTTCTATAATTTCTCCTGTCACAAAAGCTTTATATTTTAAATAAATGCCGCATATTGGCATGATTTCTGAAGGATCATGTGACAGTGAAGACTGGAGTAATGATGCTGAAAATATGCCTTTGATCACAGGAATAAATTACATTTTAAAATATATTAAAATAGAAAACAGTTATTTTAAATAGTAAATATATTTTGTATCAAATAAATGATCAGGTGAGCAGAAGAGACTTAAAAAAAAAACATTAATAATCTTATTGTCCAAAAACATTTGACTGGTAGTGTAACTGCAAATGAAAATTTTGGATCAGTCATATTCTGTGTGTTTTTTTTTTCTGTTTTCTAAATGATGAGAAAAATAGGGTAACACAAAACGGATGAATTTCTCAAAAGTGTACTTTATACAGGTTCTACCTAAATTTTGTATAATAATATGACATTTTTTCTTTTCTCTTTTCCCCCTTTTTAATGACATTTGAGTTTGAGAACATTGGTCAAGTCATTGACCGCCTTCACGCACTCCGGACCATCCACAAGGAACTTCTAGAAAACCAAACTAGGTTAGAGAAAGAGAGAGAAAGCACAAAACTGGAACTGATACAGTACATAAACAAACAGCGAACTGTTCTCCTGCACTGTAACAACCAACTGCACCAGCAACAGACGGAGCTAGACAGCGTACGCTTAGAAGCATACAAATGGGTAAACACACACACACACACACAAGCACAATTTACAGGCCGATGTGTTCTGTTCAGTTCTGTCTTCCAAAATTTCAAACTGTTTATATGTTCTACAGGAATTAAAGCTGAAGCACTTCCATACCACTGCAGCAAAAGAGACGCTCCTGTTTGCTCAGCTAAAGGCCACTATCCGTAACATCTATCAGATGATCAAACATTACAAGAGAGTCTCTGTGGACACTGAGGACACCTTTAAGCAGCTGGAAATGGTGAATAATGCAAAAATATTTCTGGTAACCTTGAATGAACCATTATTTGTCAATCTGATCTCATGACGAAAATATACCTGTGCATGGGAACTTTTTCGCAAGATACAAAATATGTACCGCCATGTATGTTTTGTGACATATTCGATGTGAAATGTCTACTGAGTGGCGCTAAAAGAGTGTTTGTTTGTTTTCCCGGAACAGATGAAAGTACATATAGTAAGTTTTATGTGATGTTGGTTTTGTTTGTGTCACTGCAGTTCTGACTTAAAACGTCCGTTGAGTGGCACTATATGCGTTGAGTAACTACATGACGTTTTAAAACAACATACCATTTGCACTACACCTAAACCTACCTGATAGTATAAACAAATGTGATGTAAAAACGCAATCACAAGCATGCCGTTTTATCTTTTTTCGATCTCTCATATTTTTCATTGTAAGTCATGTTTTTCCAGGATTTGTACCCAAGGATTCCACAGTCCAAGTCTAATTCCATGCCAGCTGAGCAACCGAGCAAGCTTGTTAAGTCTGGAAAGCGATATGGAGCTGTAATCACGACTGTGTATGAAAACTATTACAAGTGCTCGTTGTTTTATTGACTATAGTGTTCATTTCTGTTGGCAACTGCAGTGATATGTACTTATTGGTACGTATTTCGCATCTTGCGAAAAGGTTCCCACAGGAACGTTTCATCATGAGGTCAGGGAGCTATTTGTTGTAAATGTGATTTTTAAAATAAAAATGAGGTACAGTAATGTTCCATATGGTCATCACACAGCAATGTGTGATAAAATGTAACAACTGCTTTGGTGAATAACTAATTGTTCTTGGAATTTTCCCTCCAGATTCAAAAGTATTTTCAGCTTATGAGAGCTATAGATGATGAACTGAAGTTCAACATTATGACAAAGCCGAATCGAACTGAAGAGAATGACAGTGGAGATTGAGACCTCTGAGGATGTACAGTACATCCACTGAAAACGGACAGATAAGTGAAAAGAGTGAAATAAAAATCATCTGGCCACCATTCAGGATTGTAGAGGATTGTGCACTGGGGTGAGAGGGACACCAGGAATGTTGTCCAGGGATATAGAGAATAATAAAAGGATGTTTAATTAAAAGGGTTTCCCCTTTAATTAATCAGTGAAGTATTATTATTGGATTTAGATATGTGAAATATCAAAACATAATCACTGGATTCAGACGTGCCTTCATTTCTTCCTTCCTATCCTGTTGAAAAAACCCAGCATATGCGGGTTAGGTATGTTTTAAGCTGGTCCTTAAGTGGTGTTTGCTGATCATGAGCTGGTTTAAGCTGGTCATCTGCTGGTCTTAAGCTGGTTAGCTCCTGCTCAGGACCATTTTATAACCATCTTAAACCAGCTCATGACCAACTAAGGACCAGTTTAAACCAGCTGCCATGCTTCAAAACATACCTATCCAGCATATGCTGTATTTTTTTGTACAGTTTTGTGAAATCTGTCAACTCTGACTGCCCAAAGTCTGCTTGTTTTGACTATTGTCAGCTAGCATTGACTTGCTTAGGCTGACAAATTAGGGCAAATATCTCATCCAAAATGGTGTATTATTAACTTAACAAAAAAGGCATGTGAACACTTGAATGCTTCACGAGTCACACAGTCACAGTGGGCTTTTTTCATTTTATTGATCTAATAACACCATAATCTTGATAATCTTGCGCTGTGCTTTAATGTCTTCTTTCATTTCCCTTTTTTCCCCTTTCCTTTCTTTCCTTTCTTGGGCTTTGCGTTGGTCTTCATGGCCTTGCGAACACAAAAGCCTCTCCAGTAGGCCTGAACCATAGTGGCAGCTTGGCTCTGTATATCTCTTTCTCTTTCCTGTTGTTCCCTCAGCTCCTGAGCCTCCTGTCGCTCCTCCATTATCTGGGAGTATTCCAGGTCCAGAACTGCAGAATGTTCCTCCAGTTGTCTCAGCTCTGCCATTTCTACTTCATGCATGCGTGTCATTTCCTCCAACTCTGTCTAGACACACATATACACATACAAAATAAAAATCAAACACTACTGTTTAAAAGCCTGGGATTTGTGAGGTTTTTAAATGTTTAAGAAAGTCTTACACTTACCAAGGCTGCATTTTTTAAAATACTTTTTTTTTTAACAAATAAATGGCTTTTTTTGTGGAATCGATACTTTTTTCAGGATTCCTGGATAATCAGTTGAGTGCTGAGTAGGGATGTAACAGTATTATCAATATTATGGTATCGCGATAGCATCCTAAGCATCGTGGTCACATGTCAATGTGAAATGATAGGTTCTCAGGGCAAAAAGTATAGTTTATAGTTTAGTTAAAAGGTCTTTAAAGTTGTGTTTTGGGTTCATTTGCTTTGGCACAGTGTCTGTCAAACGAACTAAAACCTATTCATCAAGTCTGTTTCCGCTGCATGTTTCAAAGCGAAGCGTGTACTTCGTTCAGGTGATCAGCTCGTGATCCGGCATTTTTCGTGCCTCAGAACAGCTCAGTTCACAGTAAATGCAGTGAACTTGTTTATTGCATGTGCTGTAAGTTTAGTGTGCATTTGGGAATGCAATGGCCACCAGTTATGCTTTAATTTTGTGGCAGATGATTACAGCATTTCACTAGATTTGTAGTGAGAAGCATTTTTGTAAGCCTGAAGCTGGAGATTTCCATCAAAATAAAAGCTCTACTGCCGTTTTCGTCAAAATAAAAACTTAAAAGTGCAGTATCAATTGGTGACAGTTAGCGGTTTAAATTGGTAACGTAACTGCAGTCCAAATTCAAAATATCTCTTTCAAGTATAGAAATTAGGAAAGAAGTATTGTAATTTCCCTACATATAAATAAATTTATATGTATTCCCTAAATATAAAATTGTTGTTATTACTATATTCTAATAAGTTTGGCTTCCTAAAACACCAGTGTGAATGTAATTTTGACTGAGACAGTATACCACAAATAAAAAGAGAGTTGAGTCCCCTTTTAAAGTTTAGGTTTAGTCAATTCAGACTTTTTTTTACTTTTTTTTTTCAAAACATTGCATAAATATCGTATTGTGGACTAAATATCGAGATTGTATTGTGAGATTTTGATATTGTTACATCCCAAGGGCTCAGTATTCTGAGACAAATTATTTTTAAAAAATTGTACTGATCCCAAATGTTTGAACTGTATCCGCAAATACATCTGAAAATTAAACTGCATCAACATCAGTAAATGGTATTTAGATTAACGTCTACCTGTTTCTCTCCCATTTCATTGTCATATTTCTGGATCAAGGTCTCAATTTCTGTTTCCTCCTTGTAGTTTTTCTGCAAATTAAAACCAGCAACATTAACAACAAAAGTATTCTCATTCTCGCTGTGTAACTGAATGACACTTGAATGTGCAAAAATACACCTTTCGTAGTGCCAGTTCTCTCTCTCTGTCTGCTTCAGTCACATTATTGTGCTGATCTCTCAGTTGACTGGCCTCCTGTTGCAAACGAGCTCTCTTCCCCTCTGAAGTTTTCGTGTCTGACTGGCTCTGTTTCTCAGCGTCCTGTTGAGTTCGGACAATGAAGTCCTCCAAACCTTTTTCCTTGTGATGCACTGAGCTCCTCAGCTGGTTCACTATATTAGTCAACATGGAGGTCTGAATAGAGATTGAAAGCAAACGGGAAAAAATAGAGATAATGAGACCAAGTAGTTTGAGAACTCAATCATGTGTCATCCAACTAATATAACTTTTTTTGTTCTTATCATGTTTCTGACCTCTGCATCCTTGTCTTTTATTGCCATGTCAACCTCTTTTTCCAGTGAGTCTATTAGCTCCTGGTTAGCAGAGAGATGTAGACTGACTTCCAGCATTATCTCTTTGGATTCTCTCTCCTCTGCAGATGTTGTGAGAAGCCTCTCCAAAACAATCTCTCTCAACTCACATAGGCCATCTTTCAGTTTCTGAAACTCTGTCTCTCCCCGTGTGTTTGGTTCTATGCTTTCTAGCACCTTCCTTGTGGTTGGAGTTGCCCTAAGCAGCCGCATGATGTTATGAAAGGAGTCCTGAACTGCTTTTGTTGATTTGGCTAATTGTTCACTTTGATCAAAACTCCCATCAAAAACCAAAGCTTGGTACTTTTCCCCAAGCCTCTGGTGCTCTTTCAGGGCCTTGAGCACCTCCTCTTCAAGACTTGGGGCAAGTGCTTCTAGACAGTTCAGCAAAGTGTGTAGAAGAGAGACTATCTCAATCTGATAAATGCACTCATCTAGTACTCCAAATATGAGCTTTGCTTCCAGAGATGATAGTGTCTTCCTGGAGGGGTTGATGGTTTTTAAGTAGTCTGCTGTCATTTTGTCTGGAAAGGTGCCTGCATCTGATAGTCTGTCTTCAGGAGGGAGAGCATCTGATTTTGAGCCCATCGTTAGAGGTTTCTTTGATTAAGAGAGAGAGAAAACTATTCAGACATCAGATCATTTTTAAATATTTTAAAGGGCATGAAAATGGCTTTGAAAGACGTATTTAAATTAGTGCTGTCAAACGATTAGTCATGATTAATCACATCCAAAATAAAAGTTTTGTTTACATAATATTTGTGTTTATACTGTGTGCATATATATATGCTGCATTTATTTGATCAGAAATACAGAAAAAAATGTTACATGTCTGCTATTGTTTCTTCTCTTTGGACTGTTATGTATTGGTTTCTACCTTTGCCCATGTTTGGTCTTCCTCTGCTCGTTTGTTAATTTACATGATTGTGTACACCTGTTCTTGTAATTTGTCTCACCCTTTTTAAGTCGTTTGTGCCTTAGTTTCATTGTCCTGTCTTAATGTTGCTATGTGGTTGTTTTGCTGTTTGATTTATTAAAGTACTTTGTTTATTATTATACTCCTGCTCCTTGTGCTTCTCTCTGGCTCCTCATCCCCAACAACTGTAACAGTAATATTGTAAACTTATATTTTAATTTAAAATAGTTTTCTATGTGAATATTATTTAAAATGCAATTTATTCCTGTGATAGATTGCTAAATTTCCAGCATCTTTGCAGCCCTGTCACATGATCCTTCAGAAATCATTCTAATATGCTGATTTATCAATGTTGAAAACCGTTGTGCTGCTTAATATTTTTTTGGAACCTGTGATACTATTTTTATGATTCTTTGATCAATAAAAGGTTAAAAAGAACAGCATTTATTTAAAATAGAAATGTTTTCTAACAATATACACTGCTGTTTGGGGTCAGTACATTTTTATTCTTTTTTTTGTAAGAAATTAATACTTTTAATACTTTCAAGGATGTGTTAAATTATTCAAAATTGATAGCATAGATTCACATTGTTAGAAAAGATTTATATTTCGAATAAATGCTGTTCTTAATAACTTGTTATTCATCAAAGAATCCTAAAAAAAAGTCACAGGTTCAAGAAAAAAAAATGGCAGCACAACTGTTTCCAACAGTGATAATTCTAATAATAAATCAGCATATTAGAATGATTTCTGAAGGATCATGTGACACTTAAGACTGGAGTAAAAGCTGATGAAAATTCAGTTTTGCATCACAGGAATAAATGCTATTTTTATATAATAAGTATATTAAAATAAAAACCATTATTTTGTATTGTAATAACATTTTGCAATATTACTGTTTTTGTCTGTATTTTTGTATCAAATAAATGCAGCCTTGATGAGCATTAGAGACTTCTTTAAAAAACATTACAAGTCTTACTGATCCCAAACTTTGAGCAGCAGAATATATATATATATATATATATATATAAATATGTTTCTTAAATATATAAGTTACATGCATGTGTGTGTATTAATATACATAATATACACAGTGCACACACATAAAATATGCAAACAAAAACTTTTATTTTAGATGAGATTAATCGCGATTAATCGTTTGACAGCACTAAGGATGGGATCGAGTCCTTGAGATAAGTCACATGTTGCAGTTCATACAAAAAATAATTTGAACAGTTCTGTCTATGTAGAGAATTGTAGCATTTTTTCACACATGTATGACACCAATGTGACTACAAAGGTTATGCACGTGTTTTAAACTAGATTTTTTAAAGCATTTCTCGATTTTATCATATAGCCCATTCCTATTTCTATTCCTATGCATTTCTGACAAAGAAACACTAAATGTCTAAAGACAAAACTCAACAGTAATAGACAATAATCACAGCTTTGCTCTTCTTGGACATGTTGTACATTACCGTCTATTCTTGTTTGTAGAAATCTGTATGCACTGTGTCAACCACAAACTCTGACGTTATGTATACCAGTTGCTGTGACAACTGTTGGCATGACATTCTGATCCCAGTGACTTCCCATTTTAGCAACAAACAAGTATAAGAAATCCCAATCGCGATTTACTTATACATGTATATAAATACAGTTCCCTGTATGTATTTCATAAACCTCATAGTATCAATGAATGTATGAATCTGTTTCGCATTAGACACGTTTACACACCACGGCTTTTATTGTGACACTTCAGCTGTTTTATCTCTGCTGCCAAAAACGACACTGTCGTAAAACGACGTAACGTCAAACCCTCCTGCTTGACGGCGGCGGTTCTTTTATTTATAATGTTAGAAACTCGATTAAATCGTATTTTTCTGCCTTCCAAAGTAAAATTCTGTTTTTATTAGTTAGAAATCCGCTATATACTTTGCGCTTACGTTGGTGTTTTAATAACAGGCTAAATTAATGACGTAAACAGACAGGCTCTGTTACGGTTTTAACTATGATTCGTTTAACGTCCACAGTTAAAGTTGATTTAAAACACATTTTAGCATAAACTCGCTCCTTTTGTTGTCTGGGGACAATACAGCGGTTTCTGTAAGTCGTGTCACGTCCCGAGTCCTGTGTTGAAGTTTCTCTGCAGCAGCGAAAGGTCAGTTTATTGAACATACAGACTCTGTGTCCCCTAAAACTGCGGACCTCTCATCGTGTCTGTGGTTCAGCGGGATGGCGGACGGGGACGACGACGTGCCGCTGATTCTGACCTGGGACGATACGAGCAGTGGGCTGCTGGAGGAAGATGAGAGTGAGTATATTGTGTTCTCATTACACCATATTGAGCTGACGCTTCACCTGCAGTAACCTTTGCTTTACTGCTGGTAGAACAGGCCAGTGTACATATTTAAGCATTCAGCTCCCTTCCACAGATCTGTCATCCATTCTGTGCAGCACCCTTTGTGAATGAGTTCTGTCAGTGAGTGCTCTCTCCTGAGTCTGAGCTGTCAGATACTGTAGGGTGTCAAACTTTTTAATGCGAACGACCCCAAGTATAATGATTCCATGAGATAGCATCTGCATATTTTTTAAGTATTAAGAGAAACATTTTAAGCATGACATTATACAGACAATTTGTTTATTTCAAAGGTTAAATAATTCACTTGCACCTTTTCGCATAAGATTAGAGTTGTTTTAGACGTATTTAAACTAAAGATAATTATTTCTTCTGTTAAAATCAATAGAGTAAAATAATTATTAACTGACTTCCAGTCAGTCTTTAGAAAGCAGAATGAAACAATAAACGTCAACAACATCACAATTTATATACAGTACCGGTCAGAATTTTTTTAACAGTAAGATTTCGTTTTTAAAGAAGTCTCTTCTGCTCACCAAGCCTGCGTTTATTTGACCCAAAGTACATCAAAAACAGTAACATTTTGAATTAAAAAATATATATATATTTTAAAGTTAATTTATTCCTGTGATTTCAAAGCTGAATTTTAGTGTCATTATTTCAGTCACACGATCCTTAAGAAATCATTCCAATATCCTGACTTGCTTTTTAAAAAAAACATTTATTATTATTATTATTATTATTATTATGTTGAAACAACTGAGTTGAATCTTTTCAGGTTTCTTTAATGAATAAAAAGTTCTGAAAAAAAACAGCATTTATCTGAAATAAAAATCTTTTGTAACATTATGAATGTCTTTATCATCACTTTTGAAAAAAAAATCAAAGCATGCTTGCTAAATAAAAATATTAAGAAAAAAAAAACTGTTACAAAAAACATTTTATTTCAGATAAATGCTGATCTTTGGATCTTTATGTTCATCAAAAAATCCTGAAAAAAAATGTACTCAACTGTTTTAAATATTGAAATGATCATAAAAAAGGGTTTATTGAGCAGCAAATCAGCATATTAGAAAGATTTCTGAGGGATCACATGACACTGAAGACTGGAGTAATGATGCAGAAATGTAGCTTTGATCACAGGAATAAATTACATTGTAAAATATATTAAAAAGCAGTTTTTTAAACAGTAAAAATATTTCACAACATTACTGCTTTTGCTGTATTTTGAATCAAATAAATGCAGGCTTGGTGAACAGAATTCTTTAAAAAAACATGAAAAATCTAACTTTTCAAAAACTTTTGACTGGTAGCGTATATCTAAAATAATAACGTACGACATTAACTTTTACAGCCTTAAAATATATTTGATAAAATTCCCTGAATTGTCCACAGACCCCTACATCCCTCTTGCAGTTCCCTGATATCCCAGGCTGAACATTCATTTGAAAACCCCTGTTGTCAGGTATCAGTTAATTAAATAGTGATAGTGTAACCGGAATGTTAATCAGTAGATACTGCAGGTCCTGGTCTACATGAAACCTGATCTTTAACCCTTACTGTCCTTGATTATGACATCCATCATGTGACAGTGGGAGGGAAAGATGGCCATTTAAATGGTGTGAGTTCCAGGCACTGTCTGACTCTAGAGGGCTCTGCTGTCAAACCTTTTCGTCATTGCTGACTGCATTGTTGACATTGCTAATGCGCTGGGAGATGATTTGTTTGCCTTCTGCATAGGCAGAATTGATGGTTTTAGTAGAGCAGGGCTGTTTTTCCCAACACTACTTTATAAAAGCTAATGTTGAAAATGGAGAAAAATGTGAAAATGTATCTAATACAGAGGATTTGTTGAGAGTGAGTTTAATTCTATTAGTGTGTGTTGGAATGAACAGTGATGTTAATGCTGGAGTTGGAAGTTTGTAATGCTCCGCTGTGTTCACTGTGGCTGTCATCGGTGGCGGGTCATGTTATTGAGGGTGCTAGATTTAGTCATGATGTCATGAAGCAAAATATCTTTGTTCTTTTTATTATTTTTGATTATTTTATATTGAAAACGACAATTGCATGCACTACTTATAAAAGAGAACTTATTATTATTTATTTTTATGTAGAAAAACTGTCGAATGTGTGGTTGACATCTTTTTATGTCATTTGTCAATCATAACGATTTTTCATACATTGTTGACAATCCAGTTTTGACTTGGAAATGATCTAACTATATCAGTTTTACAGATATTAATTCTGATTTAATCATCAAATTACAAACTAAAACTGTGAAACTTTCAAGTAAATTAAGTTGGCTTATAGGCCATACAACTCAGTACAAGCCATTTTTTCTTCTGAAAAACAGATTCACTGTTTGATACAGTTTATAGTGAAATTATAGGCTTCTCTTTTTAGTAAAAGGAAAATACAGCAATTTTAACAGTAAAATTGTGAAATATTTTTACTATTTAAAATAACCATTTTCTATTTGAATATTTTAAAATATTTTAAAATGTAATTTATTCAGGTGATTTCAAAGCTGAATTATTAGCTTCATAACTCCAGTCGCATGATCCTTTAGAAATCAGTCTAATATTCTGATTTGCTCAAAAAAAAAAATATTGTTGTAAAGCCTTTTTACTCACTTTTTTCAATTTAAAGAATCCTTGCTAAATAAAAATATTAATTTCTATAATTTCTTTCTCAAAAAGTTTTTTTTTGACTGCCCCCCAGCTTTTTAATGGGATAGTGTATAATGTTACAAAAGCTTTTTATTTCAGATAAATGTTGATATTTGGATCTTGCTATTCATCAAAGAATCCTGAAAAAAATTACTCAACTGTTTTAAATATTAATAATAATAATAAATGTTTCTCGAACAGCAAATAAGCATATTAGAATGATTCCTGAAGGATCATGTGACACTGAAGACTGGAGTAATAAAGCAGGAAATTTAGTTTGATCACAGGAATAAATTACATTTTAAGATATATTCAAATAGAAAGCAGTTGTTTTAAATAGTAAAATTTTTAAAAATTTTTTTACTGTTTTTACTGTGCTTTGGATCAAATATATGCAGGCTTGGTGAGGGGAAGAGACTTTATAAAAAACATTTAAAATCTTACTATTAAAAAACTTTTGACTGGTAATGTGGCTAAATTAAGGGTTCTCTGTGTCTGCTCAAAATTCAGTGTAAAGATGCAACGCTGCATAAAAATGACTAAATTATGCTTGTTCTGAACCACCTCAGCCCCTAGTATCAAATTATACATCTGTAATTTTTGTGTAAATGCATTTATGCCACATCTGAGCAGTGTACATTTACTAACACAAATCTAAGTGCTGTTTCATTAACAGATAACAGTTAATTTGAGAACTTTTGGTGTTTTGGTGCAAGTGGTTTAAAAATCACTGAGGAGATGCTGCACTCTAGTGCTATTTTGTGGTATTGTATGTTGCTGAAACCATCATACAATTCAACAACCAATATACAATTTCTGCCAGGTCAGTTTTTGGGGAGGACACTGTAGTACTGTCACTTTAAGAGTGAAGGTTCCCAACCACAATGGTCATGTGTACAAGTGTCCAATACAGTAGCATACCAGCCTTTGTACCACACGCACACGCACGGACAGAGTTAAAATGCTGTGTCAGCCTTATGACAAATACAACGCTGTTTGTGGCCTCATCCACTCCTATCCTGCACGCACACAGTCTATGGCCTTGTGTCAGAACTGTTTGGTTGTGATGAGAGCTGGACGTTTGAATATTTGAAGCACCTGAGTGCAAACCGTGGCAGAAAAATCTTCTACAAAACAATGTAGGAACATGGTTTGTCTTGTTGGTTCCAGGACAGCTGTCTTTTAATTTTGGAAGAAAAAAGCTGATGTGAATATCAGATGCCGTCGCTTCCTCATTCTGCCTTAAGCTGCTGTCTCAAAGTTTTTTGTTGTCATGGTGAAGATTGTTTGGACATTTTAAAAGCTGTGCTTTTATAAACAACCTGGACCCTTCTCTGATTATCCGTTCGGTTGTGTTTGAAGAAAATCTGGATTTGTGTTAAGAACTTGAGCTGAAAAGAAACCTGCTATCAGTGCTGTCTGTGCCTCTGTGGCTCTACCAGGAACCTATTGATTAGACAGAGCAAAACCAACGCAGTTGTTGTCATGTGCGTACTCACTGAGGGCTGTTTACAGACAGCTGTGAGTCAATGAACGGCAATGAAGTAATTCATTCAATCAGCTTGCGTTTGGGCAAACTAAAAGCTCTTAGCTGTTTGTGATTTAATTAGTGCGCCATTAAATTACCAGACTGTGGCCTGACAGATTCTTTAAAAGGGAGTCGTATTTATTGCTTAGAAGAAGCGATGGTAAGTATAGATTGAAAAAATGAATTGAAACTTTTTAGTTCCCAAATGAAGTTCTCTGCGTTGTAGGTTTGTTCAGCATTGCTGTCCATCTTAAAGGCCAGCTGCGTTTTTGAGCTTGAAGAAAGAAAGATACTAAAATGGATATGATATAGCTCAAGATGACGAGAAAAAGACGAGGCTATGACCAAGAGACTAAAACCAAAATGATGGGGATGGCTGGAAAGGAGACTGGTGTCAGAGAAAGCAACTCCGAGGACGTACAGAAAGTTCTCATTGTGTTTTGGACTGATGTTTGAGAAGATCCACTGGACAATCTATTTGACTGCTCAGTTACACTGTGATCTCTGAACCATCTGCTGTGTTTCCTGCCCACACATCGTTTGAAAGGAAAGATAGGGAGGAAAATCCAGGGTGGAATCCTTATGGAATTCAGCGATGAAATATGTGCACTGAGTGCAGTGTTTTGGTAACCAGCTTTGATTTAGCCTGGAGTGCATTTCAATTTATTCACATTTTATTATAATTACTTGAATCAGTTTTTGATTTTCTAAATGTTGTCTCTAAAAACAGCCCTGTCTAATTTGTGACTTTTTGACATTTTGTGTCATTTATTTTATTACTTTTAGCTTAGCACATTATTATCAAAATTTTTCTTGTTTTTTAACGAATGTTACAATGAAATGATGTGTTTGAAGGTGCAGAGAGAGATATGGGCTGTTACAGGAGCGTTTGTCCCAATTTGACTGTTGTTTTTTGAAAACCGTGTCATCTTTTGAGGAATTGTGAGCAGCACCACAGGATTCTGTTCTGCTTTTGGACCGCTGGCCACGGCAGCTGCAGTTGCAGCTGGCGCAATGAAACTTGCATTGTTGATAATTTACCCTTGCAGTGCTGAAAATTGCTTGACCAGTGACATGCTCTCTTTCTGACTACTGGAACTATGGAAATCAGTAGTACATTTGACAGCATGACTGGACTGACACATGATAGGCCAGTGCAAGCATCCTCATTCTGCCAACAATTTGCATCTGTCGGTATGTTATTTAAATGTGGTATATAACTGGCTCAAAAACTGCTGTATAAAAAAAGCACATGTTTAATTTATGTTGTGAACTCATTTAATAGTTTCTTTCCTTCTCTACACAGATGGGGCAGGAAATTATGATGTTGTGAATAATGTTGTCATTCCGACCCCAGGAGCACAAGACCCCAGGGCCCAGAATTCTTTGCGGCAGAGTTGGGAAATGAACTACCAGGAAGCAGCAATATACCTGCAGGTTGTCTTTTGTACCTTCATACGCTCAATGAAGCAGTAAAAATAGATGTGGATGATCACAAACACACACTCGGGGCTAATAATAATTCTGCCTTGCCTATTTGTCTGTGTTTGTCCTCAGGAGGGAGAGAATAACGACAAGTTTTTCACTCATCCGCGAAATTCCCATGCGCTCAGTGCCTACCTGTTTGCACACAATCACCTTTTCTATGTGATGGAGCTGCTGACTGCAGTGTTACTCATGCTTCTGTCCCTCTCAGAGGCCCCTGCTGTCCCTTTTCTCCGCTTGGATGTCTATGTATGTGACTTTTACTTCACTATGTGCATACACTACCATTCAGAAGTTTGGGGTCTGTAAGATATGTATTTTTAAACAAATCATTTATTTTATTTAACAAGAATGTTAAACTTTATATTGTTACAAAAAAGTCTGTTTCAAATAAATGCTTTTCTGTTCATCAAAGAACCCTTTAAAAAAAGACTTGAGCACTTAATCAGCATATTATGCAAATGCAGTCTTGGGGAGTATAAAAAATAAGGGTTGACCAATACGTGTTTTTCAGAGCGATACAGATTATTACAGATCAATTAGACCGATAACCGATATTTTTTACCTATATATATATATATGTGTGTGTGTGTGTGTGTCTGGTATAAAAATGGAAGTTAAATTCAAAATTAAGAATAACAAGGGCTTTGACAAAAAACTTTCTGTAAATGCTTTTAAATTGTTTTTTGGCAAATCGAAAATGATTTCGAATTTTGATATTTAAAAAAGTGACCGATAACCATAAAAATGCTTAAAGGAGTAGTTTACTTCCAGAACAAAAATTTACAGATAATTTACTCACCCCCTTGTCATCCAAGATGTTCATGTCGTTCTTTCTTCAGTCGTAAAGAAATTAATTTTTTTGAGGAATTTTCTCCATATAGTGGACTTTTATGGTGCCTGTGAATTTGAACTTCCAAAATGCAGTTTAAATGCAGCTTCAAAGGGCTCTAAATGATCCCAGCTGGTGAAGAAGGGACCTATCTAGCGAAACGATCTGTTATTTGAAAAAAAAAAAGGACAAATTATACAGTTTTTAACCACAAATGCTCATTATGTCTAGCTCTGCAATGCGCAAGCGCACTCAGTGCACTCCGGTTACAGACAGGGTATGTCAAAAATCTCATCTCATTTTCTTCTCCAACTTCAAAATCGTCCTACATCGCTGTTTTACCTTTATTTTTGTAAAGGCTGTTTGACCTTCTTTGCACGTTCACTTTGTAAACACTGGGTTGGTACTTCTGCTGCGATGTAGGACGATTGATGAGATGGGAGTTTTTCGACCTACCCTAACTGTATTGGACCGGAGTGCACAGAGTACGCATGCACATCGCAGCACTAGTGAAGACGAGCATTTGAGGTTAAAAAGTATATAAATTGTAATTTTTATTAGAAAATAACTGATCGTTTCATGCGGCTGGGATCATTTAGAGCATTTAAACTGCATTTTGGAATTTTAAACTTCAGGGCACCATAGTAGTCCACTATACGGAGAAAATTCCTGAAATGTTTTTCTCAAAAAACATCATTTCTTTACGACTGAAGAAAGAAAGACATGAACATCTTGGATGACAAGGGGGTGAGTAAATTATCTGTAAATTTTTGTTCTGGAAGTGAACTAATCCTTTGAAATCCATGGTGATAATTGATTGACCCCTAATAAGAAGCCTTTTAAAAAAAAATTGACCCCAACCCCAAATTTTTGAATGGTAGTGTGTGTTTGTAAATGTGTTTTTTATTTGTATGCTTGTGGCTTACGATCATATGAACAAGAGGATGTACTTGTATACAAACACTTAAAGGCATGTATTTTTGTTTCTGTCAGGTTCATGCGACACTGGAGTTATTGGCATTGGTAATGGTGGCCTTTGAGTTGTGCATGAAGCTTCGATGGCTTGGCTTTCACACCTTTATACGACATAAGAGGACCATGGTAAAGGTGTGTACGTTTTTGTAATAGACTACATGTGTTTGCTTAGAATTGTCAATTTATTTTTTGTCTCTGTATCTAGATGTCATATTCACAAAAGTTCAGTTTGAGAATCCTGTTATCCTCTCTGATCTTTGTGCATTTCAGACATGTGTCCTGTTTATTCAATTCATCGAGGCAATTGTGGTCCTAGTCCGGCAGACATCTCATCTGCGTGTAACAAGAGCCCTCCGGCCAATCTTTTTGGTGGACTGCCGTTACTGTGGAGCTGTTCGCAGGCACGCTAACTTCAAAATTCAGAATTATATTTTAAAATGATTTATTAATTGTTATTAACTAACAAAACTGATAATTATTACTGCTACAATTAACAAGAATTTTTAAAATAAAATATAATTTAATTAAAATTCTGTAATTAATTACTCACCCTCATATCATTATAAACCTGTAAGACCTTCGTTCATCTTTGGAACACAAATAAAGGTATTTTTTGATGAAATTTGAGAGCTTTCTGACCCTGTATATACAGCAACACAATTGACACATTCAAGGCCCAGAAAGGTAGTAAGGACATCAGCAAAATAATCCATGGGAAATCAGTGGTTCAACCGTAATGTTATGAAGCTATAAGAATACTTTTTGTGCACAAAGAAAACAAAATTACGGTTGAACCACTGATGTCACATGGACTATTTTATCGATTTGTCCTTACTGCCTTTCTGTGCTTTGAACGTGGTAGTTGCATTGATGTCTATGCATGGTCAGAAAGCTCTCAGATTTGATCAAAAATATCTTAATTTGTGTTCCAAAGATGAACAAAGGTCTTACGGGTTTGGAACGACATGAGGGTGAGTAACTAATGACATAATTTTCATTTTAGGGTGATCTATCTCTTTAAATATTGGTGTTTTTATTTGAGATCTTTCTGATGCATTCTGATGAAGAATCTGTGTGCTTGAAATGTCACCTATGTGATAGCCTGTTATAAAATTTTTGTATTCTTGGAGCTGTCTTTTTTTTCTATATTCAGATCTCATATGTACAACAAGCCACTTGAGACCTTGTGTGGATCAATGGGAAAAGTATTGTCCTTGTCCTTGAGTGGATACAATGTGATGTTCTGATGCTTTATCTCTGTTACTGTCCTCTCTCAGAAACCTGAGGCAGATATTTCAGTCTCTTCCTCCCTTCATTGATATTCTTCTACTGCTGCTTTTCTTCATGGTCATCTTTGCCATCCTAGGATTCTGTTTGTTCTCAGCCAACCCAGCCGACCCTGTTAGTACATCAATCACACACTCACCTTTGTTTTCCACATGTTTGTGTTCTCTCTCTTTACAAACACTCACACAAACAAACTCATAGATTCTTCTCTTTCTCTCCACAGTATTTTAGCACACTGGAGAACAGCATTGTGAGTTTGTTTGTCCTTCTGACCACTGCAAAGTAAGTATGTACCCTCGCTGTGGAGCACACATCCTACTTTAGATTACGTGACTCAGAGCCTCAATGGGATTGTTTCATGTCTTCCTGTAACAGTGGTAGTAATCCATGTTATCAGTTCAAACTCCTTGAGGGAGAACTGGAGAATTTCTCTAATTCTCTTTTATTAGAATGCCCTTGAGCAAAGAACTTAACCCCAAGTCACTATCATCAGACTGTCCCTGTTAAAAATGTAATAAAAGTCACTTTGAATCAGAAAGTGTCTGCTAAATGATTAATAAATAAGTAACCTTAGAGTCTTCAGTAGATTTACTAATGTCTTTCTTCTTCACTAGTTTTCCAGATGTGATGATGCCAGCGTATTCAAAGAATCGGTGGTCATGCATTTTCTTCATTGTGTATCTGTCCATCGAGCTCTACTTCGTCATGAATCTGGTCAGTATTTTTTATCTGTTTTTGTTGTACGGGATTTATAATGCATTATAGTTTATTTCTGTAAGCATTACCTGTTGGCGCAGTATGATGTTCATGTCTTTCTCTCAAAAAATTTAGGTTTTTGAGTAAAACATTCCAGGATTTTTCTCCATATAGTGGACTTCAATTGGGATCAGCAGGTTGAAGGTCCAAACTGCAGCTTTCAATGCAGCTTCAAATGGCTCCACAAGATCCCAGTCAAGGAATTAATGAATTTAGTGAAACGATCTATCATTTTCTAAACAAAATTAGAATTGATATACTTTTTAACCACAAATGCTCATCTTGCACCAACTAGACCTCGTGCATTAGGTAATGTTAGAAAGGTCACACATGACGTAGGAAGAAGACCCAACCCAGTGTTTACAAAGCAAACTTGCAAAGAAAAACAAACGCCCTTTACAAAAAAGGGAAAACTGCAATGTCAGTCGATTTTGAAGTTGGAGAAAATTTGATTTTTCATACATGACGACATAGTGTGTCATGGATGCGCATTGCAGAGATTTGTGATTTAAAAAGTATATACATTTTTATTTTTTTTAGAAAATGGGTGAGTGTTTCGCTAGACAAGACTGTGTAGAGCACTTTGAAGCTCTGAAACTGCAATCTGGACCTTCAACACACTGATCCTTAAGTGAAGTCCACTCTATGGAGAAAAATCCTGGAATGTTTTCCTCAAAAATGTTTTCCTTAATTTCTTTTTAAAGAAAAAAGACATGAACATCTTGGATGATTTGGGTGAGTAAATTATCAGTAAATTTAAATTCAGGATTGAACTAATCCTTTCATTTTTGCTTCACAGCTCCTGGCGGTAGTTTTTGACACCTTTAATGGAGTCGAGAAGATGAAATTCAAATCTCTTCTTCTACACAAGCGATCCGCCGTAGAGCACGCCTTCCAGCTGCTGGTTAGTCGGCAGGTGAGGTTTACAGATCACACTCTTTCCCATCTCCTGATTTTTTCCTTGTGTGTTTTATGGATGAATGTGAGTGTGATAAATCTGCATTTATTTAGAGGCCAGATGGAGTGTGTCTAAAACAGTTCGATGGACTGATGCGATTCTATCGTCCACGAATGACTGCACGGGATCGTTTCCTCACTTTCAAAGCCCTCAACCATTCAGGCGCAACTATGCTGAGGTACATGCACAAATGCATATGTGCTCACATTCTTTCATTATTTTAACAGATGATGAGTTTTTAAGCATATTTGTGCTTGTGTTTTAGCCTCCAGGATTTTTATAAGTTTTATGAAGTGATCGGACTCAAATGGAAGGTCAGATTTCACACACTGTCACATGATTGTACTCCCTGGGTGTATGTTAAACCCTCATGAGCCACAACATCTGGTGTGTATGTGTGTTGCAGGCTCGACGGAGCGGGGAGCACTGGTTTGATGATCTTCCTCATACTGCATTCCTCATCTTCAAAGGTTTTATATTTGACCTATTGATTCAGTCTGCGTTAGCTGCAGTATTTCACAGTTTAATGATTTGCTCACAATGATCAGATACATTCGAGATGAGTTGGAATCAAATGTTTTCTTCCAAAATACTTCCTTTGTATGATCATTATTCTTTTTTAACAGGAATCAATTTACTTGTGAAATCCAAAGCTTTTCAATATGCAATGTGTAAGTTAAATCCTTAGTTACTTTGTTGTTTCAACCCTTTAGATATTAACATGCAAATACCTGATCAATGAAATAATTAGTAGAAAAAGTTGTATCTTAATTTTAATTTGTCTGATATTCTTATGCTGTACTATAAAATACAGTAAAACAGTAAAATTTGTGAAAAAATATTACGTTAACTGTTGACATTATAGCAAATAACTACTTTCTATTTGAATATATTTTAAAATGTAATTTATTCCTTATTTTCAGCAGCCATTACTCTAGTCTTTAGTGTCACATGATCTTTCAGAAATCACTGTAATATTCTGATTTGGTGCTCAAGAAGCATTTCTTAATTTTATCATCTGTCTGAAAACAGTTATGCTGCTTAAAATTTTTTGCAGAAACTGATAGGTGATAAGTTCAGATGAACTGCATTTATTTAAAATAGTATTTTGTTTTTACTATCACTTTTGATCAAATTAATGCTGAATAAAAATGTTAATTTCTTTAAAAAAAATTATCTTGACCCAAAACTTTTAAACTGAAGTGTATTGCACGTACAGTATATTCATTCCAATATTTCTAATAATTCTAACTATTTTTCATGATTGACCGGTTACAGATCTGGTGGTAGCAATTAATGGCATCTGGATCCTAGTGGAGACAAACATGTTAAATGGTAAGATCTGCTTGAGTAATGGACCAGCAGGGCATGTGCTGCAGCTGTGTTGCAGTTCCACATAATTCTTTGAATTCACCATTCAGAAACGCTTGTAAACACAGGAAACAGTGAAATAGCTGTTTTCTCTGTGTGAACCCAATTGAATTTGGCTCTCAGGGAGCTCTTCTCTTGTCACAGATGGCGTCTCGTGGACTCATGTTGTCCCATGGAGTTACATTGTTTTCCTCACAAGTAGGTTTAAATTGGTTAAAATTAAATCAGCAGTTAAATTGAATGTAAATGGCATAATTAACATGGGTTTCAAATTTTAAACATTTTTAACACTTTATTTTTATTCATCTCCTGCTGATGTGTCTGTGGAATGAAGTTTATGGAATTGAGGTCTTGTTGAAGATCACAGGCCTTGGTCCTTTGACATATTTCAGCTCAGGGTGGAACCTGTAGGTACACATACAAACATTTATACATGCATACAAATACGCACACACGCATACACACTGCATCACCTCTGGATGTGTTTCTGTTTTCAGCTTTGATTTCTCAGTAACAGTCTTTGCCTTCCTGGGATTGATTGCTCTGGCCTTTGACATGGAGCCATTTTACTTCATCGTGGTGTTGAGACCTTTTCAGCTCCTCCGGTATGTGAACTTATTTGTGTGTGTTTTGATTAATTTTGGTTTGCATAAACCATTCATTTAAAATATTTCTTTTTCTAAAAGTTTTGTTCTCCCATAGATAAAGATATATTCAAATCCTAATTCAAACCTGTAAAAAAAAAAAAAAACAGAAATGTTTTAGTATATATACATATATATTTTTAATGTCAAGATTTTTTTTTTACTAAGCCTGCATTTATTTGATCCAAATACAGCAAAACAGTAAAATTTTGATTTGTTTTTACTATTTAAAATAACTTTTTTATTTGTTTTTATATTAAAATGTAATTTATTTCTGTGATTTTTAAGCTGAATTTTTAGCATCATTACTTCAGTCACGTGATCCTTCAGAAATCAGTCTAATATTCTGATTTGCTGCTCAAAAAAAAAATTATTATTATTATTATTATTATTATTATTATTATGTTGAAAACTGCCGAGTAGAATTTTTCAGGTTTCTTTGATGAATAGAAAGTTCAGAAGAACAGCATTTATCAGAAATAGAAATCTTTTGTAACATTATAAATGTCTTTATCATCACTTATGATCAATTTAAAAAGCATCTTGCTAAATAAAAATATTAATTTCTATTTAAAAAAATAATAATTAGACTCTGAGCTTTTGAATGGTGTTGTGTATGTTTCAAAAGCTTTTTGTTTCAGATAAATGCTGATCTTAGGATTTCTGTTCATTAAAGAATCCTGAAAAAAAAAAATAATAATAATATAACAACATCAAATCAGCACATTAGAATGATTTCTGAAGGACAATGTGACACTGAAGACTGGAGTAATGATGCTGAAAATGTAGCTTTGATGATCACAGGAATAAATTTTAAAATATATTCAAATAGAAAGCAGTTCAAATTACTGATACATCTGTATATATATCACTTGAACTATTATGCTTGTAATGTAATTTGTACATTTAAAGTTTTTTTTTTTTAAATATGTCTTTTGTTCTAAATATGACCTTTGTGTGAATCATTAAATTGAAGTTTTCCCCCATTTCCTGTCAAGGTTGTTTAAAATTAAACTGCGCTATCGGAACGTTTTGGACACAATGTTTGAACTGTTTCCGCGTATGGCCAGGTACAGAATAATAATCCATTTCAGCTCATTACTCACAGATGAAGGCCCTTCTCTCACAACCCTCTCTCTGTATCTGTAGTCTAGGTCTGACTCTGATCATCTTCTATTATTCTTTTGCCATCGTTGGAATGGAGTTTTTTGCTGATGTTGTATATCCAAACTGCTGCAAGTAAGTTCCTTTAATTGCTTAATCACCATAAACGTAAACACTTTATAAGTTTAAAACTCTCTACTGTCATTTACTCACCCTCATGTTATGTTCTTCTGTGCAAAACACACAAAAAAGAGTGTTCCTGAAAGTACTTAGTGATCAGTGTATAACCTTAAATGGTTCCCGGGGCATAATGACTTTTGGTGTGTGTAATGATTTGTTGTCTGTCCCTCAAAGCACTAGCACTGTTGCTGACTCGTATCGCCAGATAAATGTGACCATTGGCAACCGAACAGTGCTAGAGGAGGGATATTACTATCTCAATAACTTCAATAACATCCTAAGCAGCTTTGGTATGTGCACATACACACACACTCCCAGATACACGCTCTTCTCTTGTCGTCATAGCTTTTGTAACTTTTTCTCTACCATGTTTTAGTCACTCTTTTTGAGCTAACAGTGGTGAACAACTGGTACATCACTATGGTGAGTATAAATACAAAAACACATGCACATTATCTCAACAGATCATAATATCAGAAGTTTTCTCAGTAAAGCATTTGTATGTTTTTTGGTTGGTATGGGTCTGTGGTGCCCCCTGCTGTTTACTGGAATTAAATATCAGTAAGCACACTGTTTGTTTTTGAAGTAATGCTGAAGTCTCTGTGTGTGTTTGTAGCAGAAACATATGGATCCTACTGTGTGAACAAGTCAATAAATAAAGAGTTATTCATTCTTTTAATTTCTGTTTTCACAGGAAGGTGTGACATCACAAACTACTCACTGGAGTCGCCTTTATTTCATGACTTTTTACATTGTCACCATGGTAAGGGATTGTGTATGTTGCTTGTGCATGTTAAATATATCTAAATCTATTAAAAAAAAAAAAAGCTAAGATAACATAGATAAAAAAAAAAAAAAATACAAAATATAGTCTTGGCAACTAACTGAAATAAGTTGAAGCTGAAGTTGAAGAATAACTAGAATTACAAAAACAAATAGCTTAAAAACTAAGACTAAAACAATTAAAATTCTGAAATAAACCTACATTACCAGTCAAAAGTTTTTGACCACCAAGATTTTTAATGTTTTTTTTTAAAGAATTCTCTTACTTCTTAATTCTTTTATTTGATCCAAAGTACAGCAAAAACAGTACATTTTTGATATATTGAAAATAACAGTTTTCTATTTTAATTTATTTTAAAATGTAATTTATTCTTGTGATTTCGAAGCTGAATTTTTAGCATCATTACTCCAGTCACGATCCTTTGTTAATTCTTTTTGAAAACAGCCAAGTAGAAATTTCTTAGGTTTCTTTGATAAATAGAAATTTCAGAAGAACAGCATTTATTCGAAATAGAAATCAGCACTTTTGATCAATTTGGGGAAGACATTTCTATAATTTCTTCCCCAAAGGAAAAAAAAATTATCCTGACAGCAGGCTTTTTAATGGTATAGTGTATAATGGTACAAAAGTTGTTTTTTTCAGATAAATGCTGATCTTTGTATTCATCAAAGAATCCTGAAAAATGTACTTAACTGTTTCAATTATTGATAATAATAATAATAATAAATGAACAGCAAATCAGCATATTAGAATGATTTCTGAAGGATCATGTGACACTAAAGACTGGAGTAATGATGCTGAAAATGTAGCTTTGATCACAGAAATAAATTACATTTTAAAATGTATCCAAATACAAAGCAGTTATATTAAATAGTAAAACTATTCCACAACATTTCTGTGTTTGCTGTATTTTGAATAAAATAAATGCAGTCTTGGTGAGCAGAAGAGACTTCTTTAAAAAAAAACATTAAACATCTTACTGTCCAAAACTTTTGACTGGTAAATAGTAATCTTTAATAAAAAATGACAGTAACACATAACTACTATAATTACTAAAAAATTAAACTTAAATTAAAATGAAAAATGAAAATAAATAAAAGCTAATTAAAAATTAAAAATTTTTACAAAAACTGTGTTTATTTTGTGATCTTGATATAGGAATGTGTTATCGAGTATAAATGCCTCTGTGATTGTGATGCAGGTTGTCATGACAATAATCGTGGCCTTCATACTAGACGCATTTGTCTTCAGGATGAACTACAGTCGGAAGAACAGAGAGCCGCTGGATGACCCAGAAGGTTCAAAATGTTTAGAGTCCTATTCATCTGGTGACATGTTTAATAAAAGGAGTATGACTGAGAAGTCTAATACTGAGAATGTGTGTGTTACAGTTGAAAAGGGGATTGTCTTTGAGACAGAGGTGTCTCAGACTGAAGCTCTACAGACTCTGGATTTGTATAAACACACGCTGGGCATCACCAACCTAAGCTCACTGCAGGACATGTGTGTGGCTCTGGAGCGGAGTGGGGTGAGCACATGCATACCTTCGCGCACACACACAGTCATAGCATCTTATTTGTGTTTTTTTGTTTGACTGATTAAACTGTAATGGATCTTTTTTGTCTTTGCTCACAGCATTCCTCATTAGTATTTTTGGGTCGAAGGTCACGTACCAAGAGTGACCTCAGCATGAAGATGTATGAGGAAGAGATTCAGGTAGGATAGAAGCAGGAAACAGATTGTCTTGACAACTAACTGAAGTTGAAGAATAACTAGAATTACTTAAATTGCTTAAAAATTGAAACTGGAAAAAAATATCTAAAATAAACCTGAATAGTAATCTTTTAAAACATAAATAAAAAATGATGGCATCACACAACTAAATTACTAAAAATTAAGCTAAAATTAAAATGAAAGCTAAAAATAAATAAAAGCACATTCAAAATTTTATTAAAAACTGTAATGCATATTAATAATATAAAAAAAAAAAACACTGCAAGTAATAATGTGGATATGATTTTTTTGGTGCAAAGATCATGATTGTACAAGGTCATGTACAATGGGTCATTTCTTTTTCATCATTTTTAATCATATTTTAAAGATTTTTTTTAATAAGAGACAAAAACTGCATGTTTAATAATAGTAATACTTTAACAATAATATTGTTAAAGACAGTTTTAGACAAAATATAAAATAAAAACTAATTTGAAATATTAATAAACAATAATAGTACCTAAATGGTACTAAAATAACACTATAGGAAGATAATCTATATTTTCGTGATGGTAAAAACACACTTCTGAATTAGCAGAAATATAGCATTGTTTTCATAAAGAGTGATGTTATGACCAGATTATTAAAAAATGTATTTTAACATTTTATTGGCAGAATTTAAGTTGAAGAATAACTAGAATTTCTCAAAAAGTTTGCTTAAAAATAAAGACTAAAACAGAAATAAAAATAAAAATCTAATATAAGCCTAAATAGTAATCTTAAAAAAAAAGAAAATGATGGTAGCGCATGTCTTAATTACTAAAAATGAAACTAAAATTAAAATTGAAAACTGAAAGTAAATAAAAGCACATTCAAAATATTAATAAAACCTGTAATAACAATAATACGAAAAAACACTGCAGGAAATAATGTGGATATGATTTGTTTTTGATACAAAGTACAGTGTTAAGTGGTCAACACTTCTTTTTCATCATATTTTAAAATATTTTTAATACGAGACAAAAACTGCATGTTTAATACTCTATTAGTAATACTTTAATGTTGTTAAACATTACAATCTGTAAGTAAATATATAATACAAACTGATTTAAATATTAATAAAAACAATAATGGTATCTCAGTGGTACTCTGGATAGGAAGATAATCAATATTTTGTGATGGTAAAAAACACTTCTGAATTAGCAAAAATATAGCATTGTTTTTATAAAAAGTGATTTAGTGAGCAGAATATTTAAAATTAATTTGAACCTTTTATTGACAGAAAATGTAAGTATTCACAAACAGTACCCTTATTGGATCAGAAAATTAAATCATGAAAGTCTGAAATGAGAATATATCACACAGCTGTTTACATAAGGCTGTGCCCCAAGTGGAAACTTGGTTTAGCAAAAGAAAAATAAATGCTGCCTAAAGTTATTTCAGTGATATCATATTCTGTTTTGCAAAGTTACAGAGTGATATATTTGGCTCCAAATTCCCTCTTTTTTAATAGAAAGTTGTCCAGATAGGCAATGGTATGTTTGTGTAAAGAGATTGTTTCTTTTTGTCTGCAGGAATGGTACGAGGAATATTCCAGAACAAACCTCCAGCCCGATGAGACATTCCACAGAGAACTGGACAGCCCTGAAGCCAGTGCCACAAACAGCATTAACTAAAGCTTGCACACTCCGAATACTGCATCAGCGTTAACTGACACACTCACTCATACCTTCGAGGGACCTTAGAACTGTCTTCCTTCCCCATCGATTGAAAGCACAGGTGTTCCCCATGACAACTACATTCTCCCTCCATCCACATGGAGACCCACAGAACTCACTTAAAGCCTTATTCCCCAAAAAACCTTAAGGTTCCGTGGCCAATCAGGGAAGCTTGCAGACCAATCATGTGACATGCACTAGGTCCGGGAACCTTCTTCTTCTTCCATGAAATGCACCTCATGACATTTGCCTTGTGGTGGGTGACCCTGAATGATTCAGACTCTCTCATGGATTTGACAAACGGAGAACGGCGATTGAATGTTTCTGTGGGAGATGAATGAGAACTGAATGTGAGGATTTTAGCACTTGTGTCTCTTTCTCCACAGTCTGAGGTATTGCTTAACCAACAGATACAAGATTATAGTAATAAACTAATGCTGTTTTTAAACTAAAGCTGCTTTTTGCTGGAACCTTTGGACCTATAGAGAGGCTTTTTTTGTTATATATATAAATATATACATGCAGAGTAAATGTATGTCAGATGCAGTTGAGAGTCAAGTATTTAAAAATCCGTTTTAATGCATCCACCAATTACTCAATATGGGCTGGTTTCCCAGGCACAGGTTAATTTTGGACCGATAAGTATTAGAAAACCAGCCCTGGAACTTTCAGTTCATTTAAACTTTTGTCTTGTCACATATGAAAAGTCCTTATTTCCTTTGTTTGGAGTCTGTATTGTTTTAATCAATTTTAAAGCTTTCTGACAGACCAGTTCAGATAAATCTATTTAGGATCACAAATTTGATTCCAACAGTCCATTCAGCTTTCCAGGGTGAATGTAGATCTGTTTCCAAAACGAAAACCCTGGGTGAGAAAGGGATACCATTTAGCCTTGCTTATTTACGCGCTGTACATGGAAACTGTTATTTATCTATTTACATCAAGTTAAACATCTCTCCTGTTTGCTGCACTATTTTATAATTTATTACTCATTTTCTTGATGCTCTTTAACAGGGTGAGTGCATGCAAATCCTCATATATCGTTTACTCCCATGTCTAGAGTATCTAACCTGGAGGAAATCATGAATGTGTTCATGAGGGTCAGTGATTTCATTCCAGTTGCTTGTTTAATTGCACTGTAAGATGTGCAGCCATGCTCCAAACACAAGGGAGCATGATGCATATGTGACATGAAACCACACCAGCTCCTCTAATACTGTAGGGTTTACCTGTGTCTGAGTTCTCTGTTCTTATTCCTTTGTAAATGTATAATAACAGGTCTAGTAAACGATACATTTTAATGAAACTTTTTTTTGGATTTTGTTTATTAATTGCTGTAATAGGTGTCTTTTTATATGCATTATGTCAGCTTGTCATTGTAGCTGTCACTCCACTGTCAAGTTTGATTTCAGTCAGCCTGAAACTATATTTTACCTTTTTAAAATGTCATGTAAGGGCTTTACTCAAAATCGAACCAGTTTGGACAAAAGGTGCAGCCATGCTTACAGTTGTTTGCCGAAATATTTTACGCTTTTACGAATTTCGACAAATGTTTTTCCACACAGATTTCGCATTTGCACTTAAGTCACGGTTTGGTCAGTTACCCAGATGCGCGGCCACATTGGAGATACTCTGATGTAAACAACAGCATAATGTACAACTGAATACGTTGGTTTCTCCTAATTTATGCTGTCTAAGCCACAGAAAAAACACGTGGAAGGTGCTAAATCATATAGAGAAAGACTTAGTAAGCAGGAAAGGACACAATATTTTGACAAACTGAAGTTATTAGGTGGTAAAGATATGTATGAAGCAGTATTAATTAAGATATTAGCCTAATATTTTACCTACCTGACAGGAAAATATCAGAACAAACATGAATGTTGTTGAAATTCTTGCTCTGGAAATCCTGGTTCAGTTGGGCCAACCACAATCGCCTTTTGTTCCTCAGTTTTTTGCATATTTTTCCTTGATTTTTTATAACCCTGGTGAAAAAAACAGCTAAAACCAGCCTAGGCTGGTTGGCTGGTTTTAGCTGGTAAACCAGCCTGGTTTTAGCTGGTCATAGCTGGAAGGCAGGCTGGTTTTAGAGGGGTTTTGGCCACTTTTCCAGCCTGGCCAGGCTGGGAAACCACCAGCTAAAACCAGCCTGATCAGCCTGGCCAGGCTGGGAGACCAGCTACTTCCAGCTTAAACCAGCTAAGACCAGCCAACCAGCCTAGACTTGTATTAGCTGTTTTTTTTCAGCAGGGAAGTTTTGGCAGTCTGTAGTACTCCAGATGTTTTTCACAGTCCGTCCAATTAGTACAGCCCAAAACATGACAATAATTTATGTTTAGTTCAGTTCTGTGGCATTGTTTACATTTTCAGTACCGCCAATTTTGCCGATTGATGGCTCGTCTGTATATATCGACAAATTGACAAAGTTATTTGCGTAATTTACTATTTAACATTGACAGAAATGACAGATGCAGTCTTCTACTGTCAGGCTTGCTTTTGTTTTTCTATTTTCTCTTTCAGGCATTCTGTGGGTGTTTGTTTGTTACAGGACAGCAGGAGGCAGTACAGAGTCAGATTTCGTTATCAAGCATTCAGAGCAGGGAACACGAGTCGCCCTCCTGTTTAATTTAGCGGTCCATGTTTCTGTGTAATGCGTGTAAGGATCTTATGTTTCATTTTTTCTACGCTTGTCATCACCTTTGAACCATTTATTCTCCCTTGTCGGTTGTTCCAGTGATAGTAACGTGATACCTGTTTTCTTGAAATTCTGATATGTTCAGTGTGTGTGATGATGTCAGACGGTCATTTGAGGGTATCAGCTATTGGAAACGACTTCCACTGCAGTTATTGTTCTAAATAACCAAAACATAACATTTACTTGACTCTAACATACCCCATAGAGCAATATAATACGAGTCTATTAGCTCAAATTCATCCGTAAAAGAATTGAATGTTCCTTGTTTTATTGTTGGTACAGTTAGTTCTTTCTTTTAGTTTGATTCATAGCCGGTGCTTTTAGGGGGTCTCTCTTTTTGTTTATTATGATTTATTTATTTTTATTTAAGTATTAGAAAATGTACAGTGCCAGTCAAATGTTTTTGAAAAGTAAGATATTTAGGTTTTTTTTTTTCTAAAGAAGTCTCTTCTGCATTTATTTGACCCAAAGTACAGCAAAAACAGTATAATTTTGAAATATTTCTACTATTTAAAATGACCGTTTTCTATTTGAATATATTTTAAAATGTAATTTATTCCTGTGATTTCAAAGCTGAACTTTTAGCATCTTTACTCCGGTCACATGATCCTTCAGAAATCATTCTAATATTCTGATTTGCTGCTCAAAAACTTTATTATTATTATTATTATTATGTTGAAAACAGCTGAGTAGAATTTTCTTTAAATTTTCTTTAATGAATAGACAGAAAGAAATCTTTTGTGGTATTATATGTCTTAATCATCACTTTTGATCAATTTAAAGCAACCTTGCCAAATAAAAGTATTGATTTCTAACCCCAGATAAATGCTGATCTTTCTATTCACGAAAGAATCCTGAAAAAACATTCAACTTACATGTTATATTGTTAGATTATCATGTTATATTGCTCTATATACTGTGGATAAAATGCATATCTGTTTCGGCTGGCTAAAGATGGAGGACAAACTCAATATAAGTCTTCTCTATTATATGCACAATCCAAGATCTTTTGCAGATAAATTGGTTTTTAGTGGGTATTGTCACCAACATGTTACGCGTCGGGTGAGCTCAGGGGTGTTAGAGGTTCCATATGCAAGGTCCAATTGTATGACAAGAACAGTTTTAGTTAGATCGTCATCTGCTTGGAATAAATTGGACTTAAGAACAAGGCATATATCTAACATATGTAATTTCATCTAAAACAGATGACAATTAATAGTATTACACCAGTTAATTTGTAACTGTTATAGGTACTGACATCTTCTAATGCTGTAAGTGTATGAATGTGTATATGTGGATAAATGCATACATGTGGTTATGTTATATGTATGTTATATTTATTTAAGTTATATCTGAGTACACATGTTTCAGCACTTTTATGGGCCCCAGGAAGCTAATGGGGAAGCTAATGGGGATCCAAATAAATAAATAAATATAACTGATTTAAATATTGTTAATAATAATAATATTATTAATAATAATAAATGTTCCTTGAACAGAAAATTAGCATATTCGAATGGTTTATATAGAGTAATGATGCTGAAAATGTAGATTTGATCACAGGAATATATTACATTTGAAAAAATATATTATAATAGAAAACTTTTTTTTTTAAAAATAGTCAAGATATAAAAAAATTGTACTGTTTTTGCTGTACTTTAAATCAAATAAATGCAGGCTTGGCGAGCAAAAGAGACTTCTTTAAAAACATTAAAAATCTTAGCAGTAGTAATATTAATTTATACATTTAATTTAAAATGCATAGTCGAAAGAAAAAGCCTTTTGTTGTAGTTTAAGCTCTAATTAATGTTTAAAACCATCATGAAACTTGCCAAAGGATTCAGCAATTTAATTGAACTGAAAATCAGTGATATGACACAAAAATATTTTATTATTTTTTCTTTTTTACGATTTAAAACCACAGAAATGCAGAGAAGCCACCAGTCTGTAGCCTGACAGATGAACTGCCAGTCTGAGGTAAGATGATAAATGAACACTGAGAAAGACTTATCAGAAATGATTTTTCAGCTTTGTGTACGTTTATTTGATGTGGTTATGTCAGATCAAATCAGATCAAATCATATCACCTACTTGTCAAATTACAGTACACAAGTTTAATGATAAGTGAACATTGTGGGTCCTTGCTCCACAACAATTAGCTTTAGGCTTTTTTTTTTTTTTTTTTTGCCTACAACACAAACACATGCCGCCAAACACATTCTCACACACTGAAGTCTATTATTAGTGTGTTTAGGGTGAGTCCTGAGCCTGGGATGGTGGTTTGTGACTCATTCTCTCTGTACATTGAGGCTGGCTCCTAATTTATCCCTTCAGACTCTCCCCCAAACCAGCATCCTGTCCCCTCTGTGACCCTTCCTCTTCCTCCCTTGTTTCTTCCTTTCTCTCTTGAGTTCTTCTGTCAGTCACTGGGGAGAGGCGCTGATGCTGGTTGACAGGGAACAGAATGTGTTTAGAACTTTATGTCTGTCCTTTTTTTATTAAGCACGTTGGACAAGCTAATTTTATGATCTGATTGTGCTGAATCATGACATTGTGCCATGGTAAAATTTACTGGAGGGCTCATATAGTGCTGTTTGACTGAATGAAGCAGAGCGATCATATATTAGTTCTAAATGTTCTCACGCACACAGGCATTTCATTGTCCATCAGGGAGAAGAAACCCAGCTTGGGGTTTTGAGTGTTTTGTTCCGGACGTAAATATCCTGTATGTTCTCAGCCCCTCTCTGTCACTTAGCATTTCTTGCGGTCTTTGTTATCTGTTTTCATTTTGAGGATTTAATTTGACTTTGAATGTTACACATCATTATTTTAATAATTTGTTTAGATATTATTTTCAGCACTGAGACTGAGACTAAGTGATTATTTTTAGGTTGACTTTTTTATGTCGAAATGTAAACATATTCAAAGAATGTTTCATAAATTTAGAAATTAGTACTTTGAATGTTGATATATGAGGAGAGTCCTATTTTTTTTGTTTATGCTTTTTTCTTCTGCTCACCAAGCTTGCATTTATTTGAGCCAAAGTACAGCAAAAACAGTAAAATTGTAAAATATTTTTACTATTTTAAAATAACTGTTTTCTATTAGAAAATATTTTAAAATGTAATTTATTCCTGTGATCAAAGCAAAATTTTCAGCATCATTACTCAGTCTTCAGTGTGACATCCTTCAGAAATTATTCTAATATGCTGATTTGCTATTTAAGAAACATTTTATTATTATCCATATTTAAAGCAGTTGAGTAATTTTTTTTCAGGATTCTTTGATAAATAGAAAGATCCAAAGATCAGCGTTTATCTGAAATAAAAAGCTTTTGTAACCTTATACAGTCGTGGCCAAAAGTTTTGAGAATTACATAAATACTGGAAATTGGAAAAGTTGCTGCTTAAGTTTTTATAATAGCAATTTGCATATACTCCAGAATGTTATGAAGAGTGATCAGATGAATTGCATAGTCCTTCTTTGCCATGAAAATGAACTTAATCCCGAAAAAAACTTTCCACTGCATTTCATTGCTGTCATTAAAGGACCTGCTGAGATCATTTCAGTAATCGTCTTGTTAACTCAGGGTGAGAATGTTGACGAACACAAGGCTGGAGATCATTATATCAGGCTGATTGGGTTAGAATGGCAGACTTGACATGTTAAAAGGAGGGTGATGCTTGAAATCATTGTTCTTCCATTGTTAACCATGCCTGCAAAGAAACGCGTGCAGCCATCATTGCGTTGCATAAAGATGGCTTCACAGGCAAGGATATTGTGGCTACTAAGATTGCACCTAAATCAACAACTTATAGGATCATCAAGAACTTCAAGGAAAGAGGTTCAATTCTTGTTAAGGCGGCTTCAGGGCATCCAAGAAAGTCCAGCAAGCACCAGAATCATCTCCTAAAGAGGATTCAGCTGCGGGATCGGAGTGCCACCAGTGCAGAACTTGCTCAGGAATGGCAGCAGGCAGGTGTGAGTGCATCTGCATGCACAGTGAGGCCAAGACTTTTGGAAGATGGCCTGGTGTCAAGGGCAGCAAAGAAGCCACTTCTCTCCAAAAAAAAAAAAAAAAAAAACATCAGGGACAGATTGATCTTCTGCAAAAAGTATGGCGAATGGACTGCTGAGGACTGGGGCAAAGTCATATTCTCCGATGAAGCCTCTTTCCGATTGTTTGGGGCACCTGGAAAAAGGCTTGTCCGGAGAAGAAAAGGTGAGCGCTACCATCAGTCCTGTGTCATGCCAACAGTAAAGCATCCTGAGACCATTCATGTGTGGGGTTGCTTCTCATCCAAGGGAGTGGGCTCACTCACAATTTTGCCCAAAAACACAGCCATGAATAAAGAATGGTACCAAAACACCCTCCAACAGCAACTTCTTCCAACAATCCAACAACAGTTTGGTGAAGAACAATGCATTTTCCAGCACGATGGAGCACCGTGCCATAAGGCAAAAGTGATAACTAAGTGGCTCGGGGACCAAAACGTTGAAATTTTGGGTCAATGGCCTGGAAACTCCCCAGATCTTAATCCCATTGAGAACATTGGTCAATCCTCAAGAGGCGGGTGGACAAACAAAAACCCACTAATTTTGACAAACTCCAAGAAGTGATTATGAAAGAATGGGTTACTATCAGTCAGGATTTGGCCCAGAAGTTGATTGAGAGCATGCCCAGTCGAATTGCAGAGGTCCTGAAAAAGAAGGGCCAACACTGCAAATACTGACTCTTTGCATGTCATGTAATTGTCGATAAAAGCCTTTGAAACGTATGAAGTGCTTGTAATAATATTTCAATACATCACAGAAACAACTGAAACAAACTGCTTTTAGTTCTTTAGCAGCAAACTTTGTGAAAACTAATATTTGTGTCATTCTCATCTTTTGGCCACGACTGTACACTATACCATTGAAAAGCTTGGAGTTTGCATATTTTTTCTTTTTTAAAGGGGGGAAGAAATTATAGAAATTAATACTTTTATTTAACAAGTATGCTTTAAATTGATCAAAAGTGATGATAAAGGCATTTATAATGTTATAAAAGATTTTATTTTGGAGATAAATTCTGTTTTTCTACACTTTCTATTCATCAAAGAAACTGTTTTCAACATAATAATAAATATTTTTTTGAGCAGCAAATTAAAATATTGTATTGTGTAACTGGAGTAATGATGCTAAAAATCCAGCTTTGAAATCAGAGGAATAAATTACATTTAAAAAAATTCAAATAGAAAACAGTACTTTAAAATAGTAAAAATATTTCAGATTTTCACTGTTTTTGCTATACTTTGGATCAAATAAATGCAAGCTTGGTGAGCAGAAGAGACGTCTTTAACAAACATTAATAATCTTACTGTTCAAAAACTTTTGACTGGTAGTATATGCCATAACATTTACACACTGTTATACATTTTTGTTTTGTATTTAAAAATTTGTACTTTAAATGTTTTAACTTAAAGCTAAACAGCCAGATTAAAACTCACTGATCATTTCAGTAAGCCAGGATGTTTTCACATTCAATAAGCTTCACTGGCTCACTAAACTGAGTTGACATTTCCAAATCATTCTGTGTGTATAATGTATTAGCAGGAGTATTTAGCAGGAATTTTCTTGGCCTGAGAATACTGCTGTTTCTCATCCTAATGTAATGTGTACATGTGTCATTTTGCGTTTTTCAGATTTAGTGTTTAAATCTAGTGTTTAAAATATAATTCTCTGGAGGAGTCTTGCAATTGTAGTCACCCGCAATGATTTTTCCATTTTTCCAACTTTTTGAAAAAAAGTTACTTACGATCAGTCAGTGGTATTATTGTAAACCAAAGAAAGAAATAACATGAGGGTAAATGATAAAATGTGTGTTTTTTGGATGGAATTCTTCTTTTAACCGTAAACACTGTGAAATGGTTCCTTTAATCATTCCCATTAATTTTATTTAAGAGCAACATAACTAAATAAACAGCTTGCAATCTAACGATATTTTACTTTAAGTTTAATGAATCAGGAAATAAGATGTGGAAATGATCAGGGGTTTTTTCCAGATGGACAGGCCACTACATTTGTAGAACAACCCAGAAACAAATGAGCACATCTAGAGTGATCTCAAATTTTGGAGGTTTATTTAATCAAAATCTACACAGACTCTCGGTGTGAGGTCAGTATGTGCAGTACAGTAAGCTTTAAAAGCAAAATAAGCCTTGAAAACAAAATCATAATGCTTTAAAGCAAGTGTCAGTTTTTCAAACAAACAAAACAAATCAAGGCGGAACTGCATTTTCTGTCAGAATGAATACGTTTCAATAAAAGGCTTTTGAAACATTCTTTAAGTAAATTAAAGACATCTGAAGATGCCAACAATTTGTCAGACAGAAAGAAATGCAGCACAATGCTTGTACTGGCCTTGTATTGTGAATTGTAATCCTTTCACCTGAAATCTGTCCTTCAGATCAGAGTCAATAAATCTATTGAGTTTTTTCGGACAAGTTCTTATAGTCACCAAAGTCATCTCTGTATAACATTTGTGCCATCTTTGAACAATGGTCACATAAAAAAAATCTAATTCTAATTTACAGCTGTTCTTCTGAAGTAATTATTGCTAACATATGTGCCTAACTGCATGTGACCTTAATCAAAACCAAATCAAGGAAAAAGCAATGACATGACATTATTATTGACTTCAAATGTGTCATTGTTTGACTTTTAGGGATTTCTTTCATTCTTTCTTTCTTCCTCAGTTCTGAGTGTTTATTTAGAATTTCTCATGTTCCTTGCTTTGTCTTAGTTTAATAAATGACTCAAATAATTAATAAATCACGACATATATTTTTAACATGCTTTAATATTCATCCTCTGGGTGATCAATATAAATAATAACGTGTGCCATATATAAATAGGTCATGGATGAGTGAAGTCATAAAATGAAACTAAAGTGACTGTGTGCACACTAATAAATTCTACGAGGGGAGTTTATTTGGTCACTGTATATGTTTATTCAGCTTTAAAGTGGACATATCCTGAAAATGTGCTGTATTCGGGTCCCCAGTGCATCTACCAACCCAGAAAATGTGAAAAAGGACAACCCAGTAACTTTGATTCGGTAAGCCTTTTTCTGTAAAAAAAATTGGTGTGTCAGATTTCGCTCGCCCCGTGACATAGACTGTATATTAGTAATATAAATCTGCAATTTCATTCCCAACTGTTTACTTTCACAGACATAACCACTGTTTTTGACAGTGTTTTTAAGCACAATAAGACATGAAAGAGAACTTTTTTTAGAAGTTTAGTACTCACATTCCATGTAACAGCTGCTTTCTGTGCACGTGTTTCGAATGTGTGTGTTCAGAAAGCCCTATATCAGAAGTTTAAATTGATATGGCTTCAAAACGCATGATTTCAGCATGATAGACATGATAATCAAAACCAAACAGATGTTTTTTTAGCAGAGTAGCTGAGCTACTAATTGTAAAGGCACAGCCCTATTTAGGAAAAGAGGTTGGGAGCAACAACTCATTTGCATTTAAAGAACCATGCATGAAAACAGCGTGTTTCTGGTTACACTCAAAATATACATTTTAAAAATTATATATTAAAAGATCTGTGGGGTGTTTTGAGCTGAAACTTCACAGACACATTCTAGGGACACCCAGAATGACTTCTATTACATGTTGTAAAACAGGGCATAAAGGGTCTCCTTTAAAGGGGTCATCGGATGCCCATTTTCCACAAGTTCATATGATTCTTTAGGGTCTTAATGAAAAGTCTATAATATACTTTGGTTAAAAATTCTCAATAGTGGTGTAAAAAACAACAACACCCTTTTACTTTGTCAAAATCAGCTCTGCAAAAAAACAACTCATTTAATTGCAAGGTCCTTTAAATGCAAATGAGCTCTGCTCGGCCCGCCCCTCTCTGCTGTAGGATTATGAGCCGTAATGTTTACTTTAGCTGTGTTTAGTGGCGAAACTTGCCAACAAGCACATTATTAAGAAAGGCGGTTTGCAAAGATGCATAAAAAAACCCTTATACTCACTTCTGCTGTGGGTGAAGCTGCATCAGAAATGATTCGCATGAACACAGACGCATATGTAGATCGGGATCAGTGCTTTCCTTTAAAAAAAACTAAAGTAACGTTAATCCTGTGTGTCTTCAGCAGCTCAGATGTCGGGAGTAAATGACTACTGCTATGTTCATTATTACATCCAACAACAGAACACCTCAATCGCTCAATCAGAGACATTCTTGTCTTCCCCTGCACCTGAGTCGACACAAAGGCAATCGGATTCGGACTCTTTCAGCTCAGTGAGGTCTATGTCAAGGCACTCATGTCAATCAACTATCGTTGGAGCAGCCTCTGCCGGTGTGCCGTCACACAAACAAGAAGCTGAGAATGCCCTGATTTTAAAAAGGGATATTACTTTTAAAGATTAAAAAATAACACTGGGTGGGTATTTATCACTGTAGGGTGGTTGTGGACACAAACTGCCAACACACATTAATGTTCAAACAACATGTAAAAATGAGTTTTGCATCCGATTACCCCTTTAAAGTTAAAGGTGTGTGTGATTTAAGTTCCATTTCCTCTATAAAAACCATAAAAACAGCTGCTGTTCATCTGTGATGTCAGTTACATGAGTTAGACTTCTACTGTTAAAAGTTGTAATTTTAAGTAGCCACAGCTGCACACTGTGGCACCCTACAGCCTTGAATCATGTTAAGTTATAGCTCAGTATGTCCATACCAAACGAATCAGCTCAGCTGGAATTCTAGAGTTAATTGGCAACAGCAGCATTCCAGAATCCCTTTCAAATCAATCGCTGCCTAGCTCTAGTATTTCTTCACAACAGAGACTTCAGGAGACACTCCGATTTCAACAATAGCTCCAAACATGAAACCCCACCAACATGCCTTTTGTTGCGACATTGTTTTCTGTTGATCAAAGTTGCATTCAAGAAATTGTTTACAGCCACTGGCTTTGACAGCCAATAATAAACTCAAAAGCAGAGCGAAACAGTATGTTCTGTCCCTTCAGTTGTTTGGATGAAAATCGGACGCACTAATTTTGTAAACACACGCACACTTCTGTCTAATGTCATCTGTAATTGGCCACATTTCGGTTATCTTAGCCCTGCTCATTTGAGACATCATTATCTCTCTTGTTATGAAATTGTTAGAACACATCTGCCCGTGACCTCTGAGGGGTCTTTCGCGGGGTCGTCTCCACAGTAACTAGAGAGCTGAGTGAATGGGGAGCCACTGACGTCTCTCAATTTCCTGTGTTTTAAGAAGCTTATCTGGTTTCACACTCTGGGTAAAATGTTTGATAGAGGACACAATTCATACTCGACAGTTTGGAGGCAGAACCCAAAACTCTTGGGAGACCAATGACCAGCACTCATTTTGCAGGAATGCTGGAAATTTACGTGAGATAGTTGCCGAGACATTTGCATGTTTGTTCACTGTGAAAGATGATGATATATTAGTGCAGAACATATAAACACTACACAATCAGCACTACTGTACTGTACATTTTTTAGGCTGTTTGGTGTGTGTGTAATGCTTAAGTTTTTCCTCTTGAATATGTTTGCCATCATGTCACTCTCTCTTTTTCTCACACAGAGATGCTGGACAGATGCTTTCAAAATGAACGCAGGCATTTACTAAGAGGAAAAAGAACACTTTCACCTCCTCTCTCTCTCTCTCTCTCTCTCTCTCTCTCTCTCTCTCTCTCTCTCGTTCTCTCTCTCTCTCTCTCTCCCTCAATATCCATCTCCACCCTCTTTTTCCCAGTGGACGAATGTGGACGTAAAAATATTTGAGCAAATCCTAAATCTGGTTGGCTGTTTACTTCCTCATATACTTACACACGCAGAGAATTGTCTCCACTTCCAAAATGGAAAAGTCTGCTGGGGGCTAAGCAAGCTTTCTTTGGCTCGGTTTTCAGCGTGAAACGTGTGCCAGGGGTTTAGTGACACCTCGGAGAGACTGAAGACTTCGCTAACTTTGCACCGGAAACTGAAAGGTATGCTGAGCTGCAGTGTGTTGCGGTCATTTTTTCTTGACTTTTTAACATAATTGTTTTTTAATCCCTTTTTTTTTGTAAAGTTAACTTATTAAGATTTAACGTCTAACTGTAAAATGTGTAAGGAGATGCATTATTAATGGTATGTAGTACTTAGGTGTTTAAACTTTTCTTTTCATCATCTTTTTTATGATTCCTTTATAAACCTAAAAACTATCAAAAAGAGAACAACGTCAAGTCAGTGCAGTCTAAAGAATTGTTCTTTTTACGTTGTCTTCCACATATTATTCCTTTTTTCCCCGCAATTTATTAGAAATTAGAAAGCCAGATTGCTTCTCATTTTACTTGCATATGCAATTTCTTACTCTGATAATAGATTGTAAGTTGCCATTTTTTTTAAAAGAGTGGACTGTTTCTCCAAAGCTATAGGACGTGTAATAGATATGAACCAAATATGAATAAAACAGTATATTTTCAGTGATTGTTAATTTGCATTTGAAAAATCCTTTTTCGGTTACTATATTAGATAACTACAAGCTTTTCCAATGACTTAAGCAGAAATGGTGTATTAACTTGACAGGCATAGCGCTGTGATTAAGAACATCTGCAACATTTGAAAAATGACTGGGATTATTTTCAACAGCTGTGAACATTATTTAGGGCTCAGAGTGTACAATGTTAATCTTCATAAATGAATTACCATGACAGTTAGATTTGAATGATGAGGAATTTGTTCACGTAGTTTAAGCAGAGTAAGCAGATTCCTAAAATATTCAACATGGTCTCACTTGAATTTAGGGACCAATTATCACAATTATCTAACAGTTAACTATGACTTTTGCCTCAATAAACTCCTAATTTGATGCTTGATGGATTTAAAATATTGCCACGCAAAAGAAGGCCTTAATATCTGCTTTATAAGTACTAATAAACCACCAATATAGTTGCAATCTGAATATGCTAGTTAATTGTAAGAATTGGTCCTAAAACTTAAGGTTTGCCAGATATTTCCAAATGTTTATTTACATTTTAGATTTAAAAAGCCTTAACATACCCTACCAGTTAAAGGTTTTTGGACAGTAAGATTTTTTATTAGTCTTTTAAAGAAGTCTCTTCTGCTCACCAAGCCTGCATTTATTTGATCCAAAATACAGCAAAAGCAGTAATATTGTGAAATATTTTACTATTTAAAATAACTGCTCCAGACTTGTCAAAAGATTTGTTTTAGAAATCATTCTAATATGCTGATTTGCTGTTCAAGAAACATTTATTATTATTATCAATATTTAAAACAGTTGACTACATTTTCTTTGCATAGAAAGATCCAAAGATTAGCATTTATCTGAAATCTCAAAAGTGATGGTAAAGACATTTGTAATGTTACAAAAAATTTCTATTTCAAATAAATGATGTTCTTCTGAACTTTATTTTCATCAAAGAAACCTGAAAAAAATTCACAGTGATATCACATCACAGTGATAATAAATGTTTTTGAGCAGCAAATCAAAATATTAGAATGATTTCTGAAGGATCATGTGACTGGAGTAATGATTCTAAAAATTCAGCTTTGAAATCACAGGAATAAATTACATTTTAAAATACATTCAAATATAAAATAGTTATTTCAAATTGTAAAAATATTTCAAAATTGTACTGTTTTTGCTGTACTTTGGATCAAATAAATTCAGGCTTGGTGAGCAGAATAGACTTAAAACATAAAAAATATTACTGTCCAAAAACTTGTGACTGGTAGTGTAACTATATATACATTTAAATCAAAACTTCAAACTTTCTCAATGTGTTGGTAGAGGATTTGATCTTTTGTTGCTTAGTTCGATCGTGAACTTTGTTTCAGGACCTGTGTGGTTGTGTTGTCCAATCCTGCATACATTACCTGAGCTCATTGTAAAAGTATGAAAAGAATGCCTAGGCTACTATTTTGCAATATATACAGTACAGTATACTATCGGGGAGCAGGACTGAATCCCGTTTGTACCGTTCATGGCCCCCCAAAACACCACAACTGATTTCCCAGCCAATCCAGTATCTTCATGTGCCCCCCGCCTATGTTAACCGTAACCAGATGTATTGCGCGCAGCCCACTGAGAGCTATAAAACACATCTGCGCTGGACCCAAAATCACCAGAGCTACGGCTACACGCACACACACGCTCGCTTTCTCACATTTCTCTCTCATACTCACAGATTCTCTTTCTCACACTGACAAGATGTAGAGGAGAGGATGCTGCAACATCAGTCCCAGTGGACTGTCGACGGTCAGTATACGGTGGGATTTTGTTCTCTGTTTAATAGACAGACATTAAGGCTGTCCACCGTGGAACAAGCACTTTAAATAGGATTCAGAGCATCTGTGGAGAGCTCACACACTTTTTAACCTCACTAGAGACATTTTTCCCACTTCTATTTAGTTGTTTTGTATTTATTCTGGCAACCTGTGAAATTCAGCTTGTGATTTATAGCCATTTTATTACGTTTTCTTTGCTTTTGGACACAATTTTCAGGAGTTTCACAATCTTGAATGTTCCTGTTTGAGGGGATCGAAACGTTTTAGTAAAGGTTTAAGATAAATGGAGCTTGATAGATGATTTTGCATTTCATCCCAAGGCTACAATAACATGTTTCATCATTACTGCTTCACATGGGAACTTGCACTATCACGGCATAAAGCTTTTTGTGTGTGTGTGTTTTTCATTCCAGAACTTCAGATCTCCCGTTCCCGAATCGTCCAGCATAATCAACAGTGACGCCATGGAGGCAGAATCCACCCATAATCTGACTGGACCCAATGTGTCGATGTTGGATCATATTATGACAAACTCATGTGACTACATATCCGCCTCATCCTCTCATTACCAGAAGAAAGTGATCCCCGCTTTGTACAGCCTCATATTCCTACTGGGTTTTCTTGGTAACATGCTGGTGGTGTGTGTGTTGTTTCACAGTTCAGGCCGAAGGACTGTAGCCAACACCTATCTGATGAATCTAGCTATGTCGGACTTGCTCTTCCTGAGCTCTTTGCCATTCTGGGCTGTTTACTATTCACTGGATTACAACTGGGTTTTCGGGAAGGTTATGTGTAAGCTGTGTGGGGGTCTGGTGACGATAAACGTCTATGCTAGTATATTTTTCATCACCTGTATGAGTGTGGATCGATATCATGCAATCGTCTACCCACTGCACTCTCAGAGCACCAGGAGCATAATTCAGGCCAGATGTGTTAGCGGCATCATTTGGGTCGTGGCAGCTTTGACGACATTGCCAACAGTTGTGTTCCGTGACATACACACTTTCCCCAATACCAACATTACAGCTTGTGTCATTCATTTCCCCAGCATCTATTGGCAAACCGGGTTAACTCTTGCAAAGAACATCCTTGGATTCTTCCTGCCATTTGTCGTGATTGCAACCTGCTACAGCCGAATCGCTGTGCACCTTCTAGCTTCCTCAGACTACCTGGACCAAGACTCGAACCGACTGGTCCACGTGTTGCGTATGGTGGCCGCTGTGGTATTGGCGTTTTTCTTTTGCTGGTTTCCATTTCACATGCTGGCGTTCCTCGGAGCTCTGGCAGAGCTGGGTGTGGAGTGGGATTGCTGGGTGCTTCAAGCGATCTATAAACTCCTGCCGTTCTTCCTCTCGCTTGGCTTTTCCAACTCTGCCATAAACCCTTTCCTGTACTGTTTTGTGGGAAATCATTTCCGAGAGAAGCTGTGGCAGTTTTACGGGGATATGCTGACGCAGAAAAGAGATTCTATCAGCACAAGACTGTCTTCCTTCTCTAGGAAACTGAGTGACCTCAAAGAAACCGTGCCTATGGAGATTCTTGAGCAGCAGAGCAGCTCGTAGTGGAATCTAGTGACGCTATAACCTTTGCGTATTATTATTTTTATTATTATAACTACAGCGGACTGTGTCACTTTAGGATGATCAGTTTAAACGTTGTTGGTTGCTGTAATTGTGGTTGTTTCACTATGCCTTATTTCTAATTACGCAGTGGTTGTGACCTTAGCGCCATAGTCTATAAGCAAGATTTGGTTTTATAACAATGTGTAGAAATATAGCCAACATATTATTCTTTGATCCGACTTTATCCAGGTTTTTATCCAACTTTATCCAGTTTGCTGATTTTCCTGCACAAATCATAGATAATCAATGAAATAGATACAGTAGTGGCCAAAATTATTAGAACACTAGTATTTTCACCAGCTAAAATGGTTTTAAAGTCAGTTATTTTTTTCTTTTGCTGAAGTGTGTCAGTAGAAAATTTCCAAACATTTATTTTGCCATTAATTGTAATAGTCCAGTGAGTTTTGTTTGCACAAGGAGACTGACAACAGCCAGGGCTCCACACAGAGATCTGAAGTTAATTGATAAAGAAAATCTATTTATGGCATTATTTTTGACAGCATTTTTACACTAGTGCCTAAAACTTTTAACAGTACTGTAGCTTTGGCGGTAGGTATCGTGAAGCATCTTGGAGATGTTGCCACATTTCTTCTGGATTTAGTCTGTCCCAGTTTGTTCTGTTTCTTCATGTCATTTCAGACAGACTGGATAAAGATGAGATCAGATTTCTGTGTGGAGCACTGGCTGTTGTTAGACTCCTGTACAAACAAAAATCTCACTGGATTATTACAATTAATGGCAAAATGAATGTTTGGAAATGTAAACTGATATTTCCTACTGACACACTACAGCAAAAGATAGAAATAACTGACTTAATACCATTTTAGCTGGTGAAAATACTAGTGTTCTAATAATTTTACAGTACAGCTGTACAGTACAGCTGTACAGTCTTATTATTTGAATTTCTGGTAATATCCGAGTTGTATATAACACTCAAATGTTAGACAGTGTTAATCATGTCTTTCTGATATCTGATATCTGATATCTGCCAGGCAGACTGAAATTCTATCTATAAGCTGTAATATAAAAAGTCACAGAAATGTAACAAGCTGTTAAAATGATAAATCATTGTAAATTTAATTATAATTCTATTATAATGGAGCATCATCAATAAATGGTGTTTGCAAGTAATCAACTTCACTGTTTTGTTCTGTGTTCTGTGATCTGTCTGTAATCAGTATGATGAGAATAAGACTGCAAAATTTACTTTTACATGGTGTTTGCATATAAATGTGTCTTAGCAGTGTGTGGACATAACCACCCTACAATGCTAAAAATTCATTCACTTTTTTTTTTTTAAATCCCTAAAAGACCTAAACAGTCTTAATTATTAAGGCGTTTTAATTTTCTGAGCAGTATGATGTCATACTGATCAGGCCCCGCCCATTTTCTCTGCACTCAAGCAGCTGTAGCGACAACAATAAGCAATGCCGGTTTTTTGGGATATAAAAGTGAACATAAGAGTCTTCATTTTCTCCACAAATCAGAGCCATTGAGGACGCTGTGGATTAGTTTTGTTTTTGATGACAACATGCCACTAGATACACAAATATGAAAAAGGGGGTGGAGTGAGCAGTAGCTCATTATCACCAAAATAACTCACAGTGAACAAAGCTGTTTTTGACAAGGTAAAAAACAACTATTGGGGAATTTAAACCAAAGTATTTTCATGAAGACACTAAAGAATCATACCAATTTGTGGAAAATGGGCATCCAATGTCCCCTTTAAATCAGCAAGATCCAAGATCTTAATGTTCCTGTAAAAACCAACATTATCATGACAGCCATTATGTAAATTTGTATCTTGCTTTGTACAGGATTGCTTTTTCGATAGCCTGCATTATATCTTCAAAGATTAGTTTAATTCCAGAATAAAAATTTCCTGATAATTTACTCACCCCTATGTCATCCAAGATATTCATGTCTTTATGTCTTCATGTGAAAAGAAATTAAGGTTTTTTGAGGAAAACATTTTAGGATTTTTCTCCATAGTGGACTTCAATGGTCGCCAACGGGTTGAAGATTAAAATTGCAGTTTCAATGCAGCTTCAAATGGCTCTACATGATCCCAGCTGAAGAATAAGTATCTTATCTAGTGAAACTATCATTCATTTTCTAAAAATAAAAAAAATACACATGTAGATACTTTTTAACCACAAATGCTTGTCTTGCACTAGCTTTGCGATGTAAATGTGCGTCTTTATGCATTGCGTAATCAAAACAATTTTTTTGTAAAGGGCATGTTTGCTTTGTAAACACTGGGTTGGTACTTTCGCCTACATCATGTGTGCGTGATTACTAATCTGTGAGGTCAAACTAGTACAAGATGAGCATTTATGGTTTAAAGGTATCAAAATTTTTATTTATTTATTTATTTATTTATTTATTTTTTAAGAAAATTACAATCATTTTGCTATTAAGACCCTTACACTTTGGCTGGGATTGTGTAGAGCCTTTTGAAGCTGCATTGAAACGGCAATTTGGACCTTCATCCCATTGGCCACCACTGAAGTCCATTATATGGAGAAAAATCCTGGAATGTTTTCCTTAAAAATAATGTATTTTCGACTGAGCTAAAACATACACTAAAACAGATATAGATCAACACACCTTTCAAGTCACGTAGGGTCATCTAAAACATTTTGAACACCAGCTGTAGTGATGAACAACAGTTCTTCTTCAGTTCTTCCAGGAATCTGGAAGAACCTGCTTAGCGTCTAGTGATAGGATTTCTTTCTGTCTGAGAGTTTTAGCAATGGTTCAGTAGTGTAATACATGTTTCTCATGTTTTACTGAATTAGATGACTTGTCTAAGATTCCCTGTAGGCACAATTGCTGCCTACATTCTCGATAATGTCCTTTTCTCACGTTCCTTTTTGCTTTTGAGGAATCCTGTTGTTGTCTTTGTTATTTAAATACTTATCATTGCTCCAATGATGCAAGTTCTTCTCTAAACCTCACGTCAAAGAAATTATCAGACATCAAATGCTCTCATCTGCCAATATTTATTTCTATTTCAGTTTCTTTATATAGGCAAGATTAAGATTTTGGACCGTTTCAGTCGATGAATCATGCAGGGGAGGATGTTTTTAGGCCGGTGAAAAATGTTGATAGGCAAAAGAGAAGCCAGGGTGGTTGTTGCATAATAGTTAAGAATCTAGTCTGTTGATGCAAAGGTTTTAGGTTCAGATAATGAAGATTTACTGAGATAACCGTTCCATCACTATGTGCCCTATACAGCATTTAACTGGTGATACTTACACAAACCTACTATATGTAAACTTAAACATTGTTTTTAAAGACAACTGTTGCATGAGAGTAAGAATATCAAATATTGTGGTTCACTAGACGCAGTGCTTCTCAACCCACTGATCTCCAAATTTTGTATGCCTTCCTTCTTTAACACACTTGATTCAAATTAGCTTGTTAGGAGAGAGCTCCATGATCTGAACTGAGGCCTTGTCCACATTAATACATTTTCTTTTGAAAATGCATCTTTTTCTCATCTTTTTGTTTTGGCTTTTCATCCACACTGAGATACTGTTTTTGTCAAGGAAAACGTACACTGTAAAAAGTTTTCACCAGTTTCAACTTAAAAACTTCAGTTTAGCAGCTGCATTAAAATTTTAAGTTAAATCAACTTAAAAGTACAAGTAATTTTAACTCATAAATTAAATCAGCTTAAAAGTACAAATCATGTTAACTAATTTTATTGTTGTGAGTTGAAATGAATTGTAGTTTTAAGTTGATTTAACTTAGAATTTTAAGGCAGCTGCTGAACTTAAGTTTTTAAGTTGAAACTGGTGAAAACTTTTTACAGTGTACCTTTTTAAAATGGCCTCCAAAGTGGGAGGCATGTTGTGTGGACTGAAAATGTACACTTCTGAAAACAATGATGCATATTTATTCATGTGACGCATATTGCACCAATACCAATTATTTTTCAAGCAAAAGTGGGTGTGGCCATTTGTAAATTTAACGGTTCTGGCTTCCTGTGTCATCACTTCCACCTATTTTTTAGCTGTTTTGATGCTTCATATTGCAAATTTGTGTGTCTTACAATATTATTTTAATGTATTATATTAATTATAAACACACTGGTTTGTATAGAGCAAATATTTTTACTGTTTACTGCAAATAGTTACCGTTTGCACTTTATGTTCTTCTCGGTATTTCCGTACAGCAGCTAATGAACTGGAAGTCTCCTACATAAACAGAAAATGGCTTCCATACAATTTTGTGCCTGTTATGTGCTACTCTCACAGTGTTGCTATTACTTTTTACACTCTTCACATTACAGTCCTGCAAAGATAACAGAAAATGTACTCACAGTTGCTGTCCTGCGGCAAAACTTACGAGGGCAGTTGCGTTTTAGATCAAGTGAGTGTAACTTGGACGTGACAGTGTTTGGTGGGATATTTTCGTAAATAAAATAATTCTGGCAGAAGAATTGCGTAAAAACTGTCTGTTTCATGTCACGTCTTTATCATGCAAGTGAGATTTTAATGAGGTTTTACACATGCGCAGTAAGGCGACGTTTCAGTATGGATGAGAAACGCTTGAAAACGCTTGTGTGGACGAAGAGCGTTTTGAAATGAAAACAGTTTTTAAATGTATCCGGGTTAGGGTTACCACTTTTACTACCCCAAAAAAAGTGACGCATTCTTCGGGGCCGGTGGGGGGGTGTTGTGCCCGACGATTCCGTATTTTAAGGGACGGGTGGCAACCCTAAGGGTTAATGTGGACATAGCCGTTCGAGAGTGTTTTCAAACAGATACCTTTTTAGTTGCCTAAAAACGAATGGAAGGCCAGAACAGAGAGAAAAATATGCGTTTTTAAACAGAAACGAATTAGTGTGGACATGGCCAAAATGTGCAGAGCAGTAGATCTCCATGACTGGAGTTGAGAACCACTGGTCAAGAACAAAATTAAAAATGTTCTTTGTAAATATTCCAAAAATGGCCAAAATATATTCTATATATTAATTATTTAAATCTGACTGTGAAATTATGTATGATGCTGTTAATCTAAGATTTTTGAGTACGAAGAATGATAAATCCATAATCCACCAGATGGGGTATATTTTTATATCTTTCTGTGAGGTTTGATTTGGGCTTATGAGCCTCAAAATACAGATACTTTTTGGACAGTGATCGTGTGTGTGTGCACATAATCAAAAATTAGTTGTTTAGTGTTGACTGATGTAAGAACAATACTAATAAATGTATTCCTCTATGTACAGTGTTCCAGCCTACACTTCCCTGTTGAAAAAAACAGCATATGCTGGTGAGGTATAGGTTTTGATGCTGGTTTAAGATGGTCCTTTGCTGTTTTAAGATGGTCCTTAGCTGGTTTATGCGGGTCCTTTGCTGGTTTATGCTGGTCCTTCACCAGCACATGACCAGCTAAGGACCAGCATAAACCAGCAAATGACCAGCATAAACCAGTTAAGGACCATCTTAAACTAGCATCCCAGCATCAAAACTACCTAACCAGCATATGCTGTTTTTTTCACCAGGGTTCACACTACACCTCTGCAAATAGTTGAATTTCGGACATGTGGCAGTCTGTAAAACTTAAGAGACCAGGGGGTCTTCACTGCACCCAATTTGTCTCACTTTGTCATTGTTTCAACAGCAGAACAGAACACAGTGTTCCTGAACTCTCATACTGTAAACTGGAAACACACAAATATGAACACAAACATTATTATCTTATATCAAGGAAAAAAATTGAAGAGTGAAGGTGAGTTATGTTAGTTGTGTGTGTCTTTTGTTGTTGGGGTTAGTGGGTGGGTGGTAGGTATGCATGAGAGGTATGTGTTATGTGTGTATCTGTCTGTTCATATGTGGTGGTTGCAGTCTGGCAAGTTTTAAATCACTCTCACAGATTAAGCTGCACTGATTTCAACACAAAGGTAAGAACCTCCATTGCTTTATTTTGCACAAAACATGTCTAAAACCAACCTAAAGTGCTTATGAAAATGATTGCATGTATGACAGATCCCCACTGATATAACTCTTAAGGTCCAGGTGTAAAACTCATCTGTGTGTGTTCAAGGTTTTGTCTGAGTGGGTTTGGATTATGTCGCAGGGGTTCTTCCTCTAACTGTGATCAATGACAATTTAACAAAACAAGCAATGAAGATGATTTCACTATTCTGGGAAGTGAGGAGGACATCCTGCCATTATGTTAGAGACTTAAACGATATGTGTGTGATGTTGTGCCTTTTTGATCCTGGAATGTTTTAGTAGAAGGACATGGCTTTTATGCATGTACTAGCTAATTTTGTGAAAATGTCATCACTAATATAATCAAACACTGACATTTTAAGTGCACTAGTACTATTTAAAAGTCTAATTAAGCCAAAATATGTCTGGCTTTGAATCTAATAATGTCCGCAGATTTGTTGTAGGGTTAGGTTTAGGGATAAAGTAAATATAATAATCTTAGTTGTGTACCTTGGTATATGGTGTTTTCAGCTGTCTGTCCAGTACGATTTCAGTCTTATTAAAGCTTTTTCATCACATTTAATTAGACAAATTATTGTTTTAGTCCAACTGAAATCAAACTCTTACAATGCATAATTAGCTCTATCATACATAATATAGCATGTGCAAGTGAAAACCTAAGACTTTCACAAACAGCACATATCAGTAGACATAAACACACAAGATCTTACAGACAGTTTACTCATCACTCTTGTGTTTGTGTTGCTGTTTTATGACCTGTTCTTCCTCTTTGCCATTGTTCTGAATGTCTTCCAGCTCATTTATTTTTAGCTATTCACATCTTCACCACTTAAGTAAAGGACTAATACATAATGTCAAGTGCAATTCCAAACAGTGCATGAAGACAATGCAGGAAAAAAACTTCACAACACATTTTAAGGTGTGACAGCACCAGAGTGTCTATTCTGGATGACATGCTAGAAAACACACACATACTGAGTAAAAAATGTGGCTGTGCTGGATTTTGTACAGTATGTGCGTGCATCATTCTGGGGGAGTACATGAGTCTGTGCCAGTCCAAACCTGTTCTTAGAATAGATCAAATCTGTAATTGTTGACCAACTGACACTAAACAAAATGTGCACATCAAACAATACACTCTATATGGTGTAAATAACAGTAAGAGAGATAGAAAAATCTGATTTGTGAATTTAAATTTCATGTGTTTCTAATGTAGGCCTGACTGAAGAACAGGACCTTACCATGCCCACTGGTAAACATGGTAATCATGCTCAACACACACACAAAATATACATTTGTAAACAAAATACACTCTAACAGATGGTTTTCAATGATTGTAGATGTTGAGAGGCAGGCCGTATTCCAGGCGACAAAAGTTCGAAACCAATTCAAAAAAGATGGAAGCTGGATTAACAAATCTCAAGATGTTCAAGACACACAGCCAGCATGGTAAATGCAGGTTTTCGCTGTCATCTGCTGGCTGAGAGCGGTAGTATCAACTAGCTAGAGTCTTGCTTCAATACTAAAATTAATCAGTGTGAACATCACTGTCTTTGTCTCTCTCACTCTCAATTTATCTCACTTCTGTTTACAGTAAACCAGTAAAGCTAGTGAAACCTAAGAATGAGTCATCACCTGAGAGCAGTTTGGTTTCTTCCTCCATCATGCCATGTGCAGAGAGTGTCGTCGCCACCTCCTCCAGCCAGGACTCCTCCACACCTCCTCAAAGCTCTCACGTTATGTCAGCCTTAAGGAAGTTTGAGTACGAGCCGTTCTCATTTTCCTTGTGTGATTCCTGTATTCAGTGTTTCTGCATTCGATACATGTTTCTATTCAATAACCTCACTCATCTGCTCTTCCTTAGGCCCTTGAGCTCAAACGAAAACACACCAGTCAGGAGTGGGTCCAATCTGGCCAAAAGGTTTGGTTAATGTCTCAGTACTGGATAAAACCTTTTATCCTTTAATTTCCTCAAATGCAAGTGAGAATTTCTAACTGGTGTATAGACATTTAATATTAAGGACAATCAGATGCTTTATAAGTATTCTGAATGTGTTCCAGTGCACAACCTGTCCTTGAGGACTCCAGAAGAGCACATGTAGAGAAAGCGGCAAATACATCCACAGTCAAACCCACAGAACAACCACCTGCAGATGTTCCAGTAAAGCACATAGTGCAAAAACCTATTGTCATACCTGCAAAGGAACCATTGAAGACACATGTAGACACTCCTAAAATAGACGTAGTGGAGAAACCTGTAGAGGAACCATTGAAGACACATGCAGATGCTCGTAAAACGGACGTAGTGGAGAAACCTATAGTCAAACCCGTAGAGGAACCATTGAAGACACATGCAGATGCTCCTAAAACAGACATAGTGAAGAACCCTGTAGTGAAATCTGTAGAGGAACCATTGAAGATACATGCAGATGCTCCTAAAAAGGTGGTAGTGGAGAAACCTAAACAAAAACCTTTGGAGGAACCATTGAAGACACATGCTGACACACCCAAAACAGACGTAGTGGAGAAATCTATAGTCAAACCTGTAGAGGAACCATTGAAGACACCTAAAGATGTTCCTGTAAGGAACATAGTGGAGAAACCTGCAGAAGAATCACTGAAGACACATTCTAAGACTCCTGTAGAGGAAACAGGGAAGACACCAGTGAAAACAGTCAAGACTCTACATGAGAACCCAATAAAGCCTTCAGATACACTGGCTACAGAGAATAAAGAAGACAATACAGTTGAACAAATCACAGTAGCACCTGTAGTTGAAGCTCCACTTGCACCAAGACAAGCGCAAAACCAGCCTAGAAGTGGGGAACTTTCAGTAGCATCTGCTCTGGAAACTCCAACTAAAGAGTCATCAACTAGAGCAACCACAGAACTATTTGAAGAGCACCACAGACTGAACAGTGAAGCTGGGTCCAAGTAAGTAATGTACAAGACACCTTCATTTAGATATGATGTCTGTGGACCTGTTTGAGTAGGTGTTATAATATTTGCTTTAATTAATTTCTATAGCAATAACTATAAAAATATGTAGTTAAAGGATCCACAAAATATTAACACAGCATAGTTTATTAGCCAAAGACACATAAACATCAACACTGTGAAATTAAGTGTGACCTGTCTGTCTTACTAAATATCTGCATTTATTTTTACAATGTACTTTACAGGTATTAGCATTGAACAAAATTTCAATCTTAATAAGATGTGTGTTTGTCTCCCTTTGCAGTGTGAAAGGTAAAACACTGTGTTCCTTCTGCAAGCTGCCCGTAGATGGAAATGTGAAAATCTCCATCAACATTCCTGCCATTTGCTGCCATCCGGATTGTTTCAAGGTTTGCTTTTTAAGCTTTTTCTTCCTCTCAGGTTCAGAAGCCAGTGTCTCACCCTTCCCCCAAATTTTCAGACAAGAGTCTTGTCTGTATACTTCCATCCGGTATTAAGGTTTTTAGTGATCCGATCACAGGTGGTCAGTGCTAAATACACTGTAAACAAGCTCAAAAACATTTTGTGATGGGATCACTGAACCCTATAACCCTGAGGCATTCATCATTTTTTTTCCTTTTTGTTTTATTGTGATGGCAACTTAAAGGGATACTTTTTAAAAAGGGATACCATCATCATTTACTCACCCTCAGAAGATATTTTGAAGAAAACAGTTGATGTTAGCCATTGACTTTCATAGATTGGAAGAAAAAAGTATGGACTTTAGAATAATATACTGTATATATGTGACCCTGGACCACAAAACCAGTCTTAAGTAGTATATTTGTAGCAATAGCCAAACACTGTATGGGTACAAAATTATTGATTTTTCTTTTATGCCAAAAATCATTAGGATATTAAGTAAAAATCATGTTTCATGAAGATATTTAGTAAATTTCCTACCGTAAATATATCAAAACTTAATTTTTTGATTAGTAATATGCATTGCTAAGAACTTCATTTGGACAACTTTAAATGCGATTTTCTCAATATTTAGATTTTTTTTTTTTTTGCATCCTAAGATTCCAGGTTTTCTAATAGTTGTATCTCGGTCAAATATTGTCTTATCTTAACAAACCATACATAAATGGAAAGCTTATTTTATTCAGCTTTCAATGGTTTCATGATGATTTCAATGATCAATGATGATTACTGTATTTATAAGACTTTTGACATTTTTTTAAATAAGTGAAAATACAGAAAAAACTGTGCTATTGTGAAATATTACAATTTGAAATAATGTTTTTCTATTTTTTAAATACTTTAAAATTTTATGTATTCCTATGATGCAAAGCTGAATTTCCAGTAGTCACATGATCCTTCAGAAACTTCTGATATGCTGATTATGAATGTTAAAAACTTGTGGCATAATATTTTTTTGGAAGCGGTGATGCTTTTATCAGGATTCTTTGATAAATAAAAAGTTAAAAAGAACAGCATTTATTCAAAATAGAAATCAAACAACTTACAACAACAGTCTTTACAATCACTTTTTATCCATTTAAAACATCCTTGCTAAGTAAAAGTATTAATTTCTTTCATAAAAAAATAATAAAAATGACTGACCCCAAACTTTTGAATGCTATTCTATATTGTTACAAAAAATGTTTAAGGATTTCAAACAAATTATGTTCTTTTCAACTTTCTATTGTTTAAAGAATCCTTTCCAAAAAACATTAAGAAGCACAACTGTTTCCAACATTGATAATAAATCAGCATATTAGAATTATTTCTAAAGGATCATGTGACACTGAAGACTGGAGTAATGATGCTGAAAATTCAGAAATAAATTAGGTTTTAAAGTATATTAAAATAGAAAACAATTATTTTAAATTGCAATAATACTTCACAATATAAGTTTTTTCTCAATTTTTGGTCAAATAAATAGCCTTGATGAGCATAAAAAAAAATCTTACTGATCCCAAACTTATGAAGGGCAGTATATATGTTGCAATCTAACCATTTTATTTGTGCATTTAACCTTTTTAAAAAAGTATAGAGAAAAAAAAATCTCATAGCTTATGCTTGGTAGCAAGTCCCAAAATGAACTTGGAAAAACCCACACTTGCCAATGGCAGTGAATATGTCTTGAAATGTTTTATGGCCTTGATTGTTTTCCCCCCTCATTGTTTATTTTCTTTGAGAATTATGATGTGCTGCAGTGTGATCAGTAAAGCTGTGTCTCTCTCTGCGTGTGTGTTTTAGTGTAATGATTGCAGCAGTCCTCTGGGTGATCTCTCTTCATCTATGTACCACTATGCTGGGAAAATCCTCTGCGGGAAATGCTTTGATCAAATCTTCCAGCTCTGATGACTCATCCCACAGCAACCTACTCCACTACAACTTATCACCATGACAACTAAGCACATCTCAGAGCCTACTACTAAGTTTGTACTAATTAAACAAAAATCTTTATCAGGAGAGGGACTGCTGTGATAAGATTATTGCACATAAATTCAACAGCATTTTTTGGTAAATGATCACTGCTGTCTGCATGTCTTCACATACGCTGACAAAATTTCCCATGGGGATTAATAAAATATTTCTTTCTTTTTGATCAATATATTCCTAGTTGTCTAACAATTTATAATTTAAAATGTAATATCAGCTTGAGTTATCCTGTCTGTAGCCGTGAGAAGAAGTGACAACACTCGTGGTCTTTATTAAAGGAAATTAAAGTTTATTGCATTTATTGAGTTTCAATAACGTTAACACACAATATTATGTAAACTCACTTTAGTCTGAATTCATGCACAAATTTCATTAATCATTTTCAGTTATTCATCTTACTGTAGAAATATGTTTTAGTTTTCTGAAGTGAGCCAGTAAGTCAGTGTTGCCAAGTCTGCAGTTTTCCCACGGAATTCAGCTACTTTAACACTGTTGCCGTGAGTTGTTTTTCAAATCTGCAGATTAATGTGACCCCAATAACATATTTAGCCCTTGAAATGTGATTTTATCAAGGGAACCCCACCAAAAACCATGTATTTTACCCCCGTAATGCAATTTTTACTGAGGGACACCCTCCGAAATGCAATTGGACGGGTTTTGTTGTGAAAACCTGGCAACCCTGCAGTAAGTGAACAATAAAAAAAAACATTAGTTCCTTTGATCGAGCACCATCATTGATCAGGTTCAGCATATTGCCACAGTTAGTCAAAATATACAACAAATACACCCACAAACAAAATCACACACAGAAGAGTGTCTGTAAATACTGAATTTAAACTGACATAAAGAAAGCTGATTACTACAGCGCTGTTTCTCTATGTGTGTCACACAGAATAAAAACCCACATCTTACTGAGGAAACAACAATAAACTCAAACTCTCTCAGAAAGATGGAATGTGTGAGAGAGAGAGATGAGAAAGGCTAAAATCCTGGCAAACTGCAAGGCATTAATAAGACCGTGAAGCACAATGAATACAATCATTAAAATGAATAAATGGCCATGCGAGAAAGGAGATAGCAATATAATAATGTGTGTGGCAAATACACAGACAGAGGAGATAAATGAAGAAAAACAGAAGCTAGATTCCACTCCTCCAGAGATCTACTGTACAGTAGTTTGTGGTTTTATGTGTAGCAATTTTTGCTTTGGTCAATCTTCCTTGGTGTAATTCGTACTAATTTGTCTCATGAAACCAGTGGTTTGTGTGTGTTTGTGCTCTGTATGATAGAACTCTGCAGGGGCTTCATGGAGCTCTTTTGCGTTTCCTCACCGGCCACAGTGATGACACCACTGAAACCGCTGCCACGGGCCACAGGAAAGTAGGCCTAGCAACACTGAACCTAGCAACGGATTCCCTTCCTCCCGAGAAACCTTAGAATAGCGTAGTTGTAGGTGGTGGCAACTACATAAACAAACTAGAAAAAAAGAGAGAAGAAAAGTCAGAAATAACAAGGTTTTTTAAACAGGAGAAATTTGAGCTCTTGTGACATTAGAATTTATATCCCTTTGAGAATCACTATAAACATCAGAGAAAAAAATCTAATTCCAACAATAGCACATCATTATTTATTTACAGTCTTGTCCATAGCAGCGTATAGCACTTATGTTTTAGAGAAACAATCCCCCTGGAGCAGCAGAGGCTTAAAGGGATAGTTCACAAAAAATGAAAATCTGTCATTATTTACTCACCCTCATGTCGATCCAAACCCATAACCCGTTCAGCTTCAGAACACAAATTAAGATATTTTTGATGAAATACGAAATCCTGCATAGACAACAATGCAACTGACATGTTCAAGGCCCAGAAAGGTAGTAAAGACATCATTAAAATAGTCTTTTATATATACTTTTTAAGGTTGCACCACTGATGTCACATAGACAATTTTATCAATATCCTTACTACTTTTCTGGGCCTTGAATGTGTTGTGTTGTGTTGTTGTCTATGCAGGGTCAGAAAGCTCTTGGATTTCATCAAAAATATCTTAATTTGTGTTCCGAAAATTAATAAAGGTTTCATGGGTTTGGAGCAACATGAGGGTGATTAATTAATGACAGAATTTTCATTTTTGGGTGAACTATCTATTGAAGTTCCTTGTATAGTATATTATAGTATAGCTGAAAAACTTAGGACTGGATTCCTAAAAAGGTTTGTTAATGCATTTATTATGTCCTATCATCTGGCATAGCTATTAATTAAATAGCATAAAAAGAGCACATGTAGATTTTCCAAAGAAATCACAGAAATCACAGAGAGAAATAATGTAAATGTGTATGTTTACAAATAATATACTTTCCAGAACTAAGAACTTATACCAAAAAGTGAAATGCAGTGTAAATCTAAATCAGCTGAATGAAACTGGGCATCGTTAAGTGTAGCTTATATGTGACCCTGGACCACAAAACCAGTCATAAGGTTAAATTTTACAAAACTGAGATGTATATATATCATGAAATCTCAGTAAATAAGCTTTCTATTGATGTATGGTTTGTTAGGATAGGACAATATTTGGCCGAGATACATCTATTTGAAAATCTGGAATCTGAGGGTGCAAAAAAATCAAAATCCTGAGAAAATCACCTTTAAAGTTCTCCAAATTAGGTTCTTAACAATGCATATTACTAATCAAAAATTACATTTTGATACATTTACAGTAGGGATTTTACAAAAAATCTTCATGGAACATGATCTTTACTTAATTTCCTAATGATTTTTGGCATAAAAGAAAAATCAATAATTTTGACCCATACAATGTATTTTTGGCTATTGCTACAAACATACCCCAGCGACTTAAGACTGGTTTTGTGGTCCAGGGTCACATATGTCCATACACTTTTGAGACTTGCTTTAAGTGCACTTTTCCTATTACTTACTTGCCTACTTTTTTTACCAATTATTATTTCTTATTTATGGTTTAACATGTTTATGTCAATCTTATTGTGCTCTTTAGCATGACAGAGAAGCCCTGGTTGCTCCTAGTGGTTGTCTTTAGATAAAGCCTGAGAAATGACTACTGCCAAACATATACAGGAAAAGGGAGTAAAGACACTGGGGATCTGTCAGTAGCAGAGAGGTCAGTTACTGATTGTAAACTAAACATTCCCCTGCTGTACTTACGTTATTAACTTCATGTTGTTTGACAGCTCTGCACTCTGACCTCAAAGAATTCAGTGCAAATGAAATCCCAGTGAATTTCAATGAATATGTAAACAGTGCTGGTCAAGATGGACTGATCACTGACAATTGTGATTTTTAAAATGTGACTTTGGACCACAAAACCAGTCATAAAGGTCGTTTCTTCATGAGATACAACTATTTGAAAATCTGGACATCTCAGGATGCAAAAAAATCGAAATACTGAGAAAATCGCCTTTAAAGTTGTCCAAATGATGTTCTTAGCAATGCATATTACTAATCAAAAAATAAGTTTTGATATATTAACAGTGAGAATTTACAACATATCTTCATGGAACATGGTCTTTACTTATATCCCAATGATTTTTGGCATAAAATAAAAATTTATCATTTTGACCCATACAATGTATTTTTTGCTATTGCTACAAATATACATGTGCTACTTAAGACAGGTTTTGTGGTCCAGGGTCACAAATCATTTAATCAAGATTGCTGAGGTGGATTTACTAATTAATAATTGATGCTTTCCCAAAAACCAAGCAACGAGCCTCTTGAAGAAGGCCACCTTGTACAAAATCTTCTACATATATAAATTACTTTTTAAAGCTCACAGGTGTAAAACATTAGATCACTAACCAGGGCAAGCAGGGTGATTCCTGCTCCAGCAAATGCACAGATGTAAAGGTCATAGGTCGCGTAGAACTGGAAACATAAAAAGGGATATAAGTTATATGATTTCTTGAAACACTTAGCATGTGTGTGTGTCCAGATTAGATAAACATCTAACCTCTGGTGTTTTGCAGATGTTTGCCAGTGTATTTCCACAGACAATCCCCGGCATAGCATTCCAAGGAAGAAACCCTATATAGAACAACACAGACATCACGACTGTGAACACACACAAGCATATGTACAGATGAACACACACGTATATGTACAGAAATGCGAGTGTAGACGTACCATACATCCGTGCATCCATGCAGACTCTTGATTGCTGGTTGAACAAGGTGGTTTCTGACAGAATGTTGACTTTGTGACAAGAGCTTTCCATATTAATGAAGAAGAGCACAGGAATGGCCGTGAAGCCAAAGACAACCAGCCAGATCACAGCGAGCACATACGTCAGGATTATGAACTGGACAAGAGAAACAGCTAATTAGATCAGTGCAACATAACAGGCATAGACATTACAAATTATATGAAAAAGTAAGTAAAACTTAATTTATATACAGTGTTTTAAAGGGATGGTTCACCCAGAAAGAAAAATTCTGCCATTAATTACTCACCCATAAGACCTTTGTTTATCTTCAGAACACAAATTAATATATTTTTGATGAAATTCGAGAGCTTTCTGACTCTGCAGAGACAGCAACACAACTGACACGTTCAAGGCCCAGAAAGATAGTAAGGACATTGTTTAAATAGTCCATGTGACAACAGTGGTTCAACCTTAATTTTATGAAGCTACGAGAATACTATTTGTGTGCAAAGAAAGCAGAAATAACTTTATTCAACAACACGCATTTACAAGAGTACCACAACATATGTGTGCAATCCTTCTGCTTGCAAACAAGGCACAGCACATCCGGGTTACATCATGGTACTCGACACAAGTGTCGTGAAGTTGAAAAAATTGTTGAAAAAAGTTATTTTTGTTTTCTTTGTGCAAACAAGAAGTATTCACGAAGCTTCATAAAATTAAGATTGAACCACTGATGTCACATGGACTATTTTAATAACGTCCTTACTACGTTTCTAGGCCTTGAATGTGGTAGCTGCGTTGCGGTTTATGCAGGGTCAGAAAGCTCTCGGATTTCATCAAAAATATCTTAATTTGTGTTCTGAAGATGAACCTTTACGGGTTTGGAATGACATGAGCATGACTAATTAATGACAGAACTGTTCTTTTTGGATGTACTATGGCCTTAAACTGCTTTACAGAAGACATATATGGTCATAAATGTTCACATATAGATATGGAAGGACATACAAAAAATAAAACTGACTTTATAAAACAGCTGACTAAACCAACTGCTCACAGTTTATTAGCACAGCCTTTTTTAGGCACAACCAAGCAAGCTGTCAGATGATCCGAGTTATCTAGCTGGAGTATATTTGCGAATTCCCAAGAAAACTTTGGGAACTCCCATTACTTTTTAAGATTTTAATTGTTTTTTATAATTATTATCAACTAATGGTATTATTATGAAATTAGATAAAATTATAATAATAGCTATTTCAATACAAATTATTTTAAATTGCATTTGTAAGTTTTTTAGGTCTAGAAATCACATTTTTGAAAAATTTTGACATTTCCATACCCTAATGTTTCATTATCAGGAAAGATGCGAAAGGACCAGTGACCACAAAATTCAAAATCCAACACAAACACATATACTCACAGTCAGGCTGATGCAGCGCCCAAACTGGGTGCTCCTGAATTCCCCAAACGTCTGCTTTACTGCACTGGTGGTGTAAAAACCTTCAGCCAAGAGCAACAATCCATAGAGGAAAAAGAAGGAGGCCAGACCGTAGATCACATACTGGAAGTATTTTATACTGAAAAGCAAAATATAGAATAAATAAGACACAAATTAGAACAAACAATACTAAAGAACATTGATTACTGAAAAAAAGCAATTCTATTCTCACATGTCCTGTGCTGTGCACAATCACAAAAAAGAGATTAACTCACAAGTCTGCCAGCACGATGAAATCCTGGACGTCCCTTGCGAAGTAGAGCTCTACGAATGTGCGTGTGTGAGTGAGCGCCTCATGCCCTCCCCCGCAGAAGAGCGCCACACCGGTGTAGCAGAGCAGGGTGGCCACCAGGCTGGTGTAGGGCACGGCGCCCAGGCAGCGGATGCAGCAGTCATAGCAACCTGTAGGTGAGTAATATATCAACACACCAACTGCACATGCAGCACACACAATACACACACACATTTATACACACACAAACACACACACACTACTACCAATACACAAGTGCACTCATAATTAACTATAAAATCACACAATGGCCTCTGAATGAGTATGTAAACACCTTTTAAGAGTTAGTTGGCCAACAGTTAGTCAAGGACACACACAAAAACACATGCACACACATACACAAAGCGCTCTATGAGTGAATGTATCTGACACACACAAACTTGTGAATAGTCAGTCAGTGTATAATGGAATCATAAAAGAACAAGCCAAATGCAATCTCGAACCACAAAAGAAATCCTTAAAGTAAAACATAAGAAAGCAGAAGAGATGACTATTCGCTATATTCACCAACAGATTTAACTTGGAAAACAACTGCATCAATAAAAGGCTAAAAACAGTTCTTTAAGCAACTTAACCAAAAGAAGCCAAACAAACGACGAGCCCCAAAAGGCTCAGCTATGGATTTCTGCGGTCTCCAGCCTGTGAGAGAAGATGATGCATCTCAGGTCACCTAGCGCTTTACACAACCACGGCTGTTTCACTGGAAACATGGACACTGCTGAGTCGAACCCACGCCAGGAGAGAGCCGTGCAGACGCTTGTCCACTCACTCCAGACAGATTTCTGCCCTCTGTTGCTGCGATGTCTAAATTGTGGGAGGTAATTTCTCTTTATTTCTTCGGATACACTCCACTGTCCACCTCAAGGAAGAAAAAATGCATTGCTTAAGATGCTCCTCTCCCTCCCTGGCTTCTTTCTCTCCTTCTTTCCCTCCCTCGCTCGATCTCTCTCTCTCCTGAGCAGCCTGGTGTCAGGATGAGATTCGGGGTGTGTGCGTGTGTTTTCATGTGTGTTTGAGGTTTTGTGGTCAGAAAAAGAAGCACTTGTGACAGACATAATGGCTTTTGTTTTAACAACAAAAACTGTCATTGTGAACAAACAAAACGCACACACACTCACAGGCCTCAGCAGTGGAGTACGTCATTGCGTTTCCACTCACAGCGGCACAGACAGACACATACTGACACCGCTGGGGTTACAATTGGGATCATGGCAGGTCAACCAGTCTTTTACACTTGTTTTACACTGGTTTCTTCTCAACAAGCGTTAAAACAGCCTTCATCACACCTTCTTTTTGAGAATGTGGAAATGATTTTGGGTCCATCCCTCTATTTTCCAAACCTCTTGTGTTCTCTGTAGGTTAATGGGTGATTTTGGGTCTAAAACTCTTAACTTTATTAAAGGGACAGTTCACTCAAAAATGAACATTATGTCATTTACTCACCCTCATGTTGTTCCAAATTTGTATGACTTTCTTTCTTCGGTGGAACACAAAAGGAGATACAGTTAAACCTATAGTAAAACGGTGGTTATCCAAATAATAATCAATACATCAAAAAACATGTTTTGTAGAAGAAAGAAGGGAGTGTTTTGTAGAAGAAAGAAATGTATACAGGTTTGAAACAACATGAGGTTGTAAAAAATTTTTTGAGTGAGCAATACCTAGTTTTGAGCAGAAAACAGAAATTCACACATTATGGTTCAAACAGAAGATGTGATTCTGCAGAAGGCTGATAAGCTCTTATCGAAAAAAAGAGAAACAATTCAGCGCACACACAAAGGAATCCTTCATACAGCTACGTTAATTATTTTCCCATTTTAAACTGGCACTGGGCCGTACAGGAGCCCCCCTCAGAGAAGAGAATAATTGACCTAACGACCTTGTTTGACCTCTTTCTGGAGTCTCCTGAGGTTACTGGTCTTCTCATCCACACCTCTGAGGCGTCGTAGCAACTTTAGCCAATCAAAACCGGAGGCAGCTGGTTAATCAATCAAAACAACCTTTTAATTAATAAGGATCCATTAAATGTATATCCATCATAAATGCAGGAGTGATGCTTTTAAGACCAACCAGATGGCATCTTACACACAACAACATACAAAAAAGAATCATTAAAAGGCTTGTATACATTTGTCTAAACAACTTATATCACATGCAAATCACAGACACACCAATCAATTAAAAATTCTGCTCATGAAAATGAGCCTAATTATGAATTAATGAACATCAGCAGTGGTTAAAAATGGGTTCAGGTGAGTTCAGGTAGACTTACCCATGTGAGTATGTGTGTGCGTATCTCGCTCTGTCTCTCTGATGTGCCGTGTAGTTTAATCTCCCTCGATGCTTTTATGATTCTCACTCACGCTTTTGTCCCTGGAACAATAAACAAACCCCTCTGCTCTCTCTCACAAACACACACACACTGGGGCAGATCTTAAAGACGCAGCGCCCTCTTTCAATGCCATGATAAATAAAGAGTAAGTGTGTTTGTTTGTGTTTCAGTGCAATAAACCTTAAATGTTCACATGCATGAAAAGATGAACGCATTGGCCAAAATGCTTGTGCACAAACTAGTAGCGCTTACTCCTGGGCTGAGTTTTTCTACATAAACACTCTTATACACGTTTACTTAGCTATCTAAATAATGGACATTCCATTGACTTCTAGTGTTTCTACATGCAGCATGTTATAAATAACTGTAAGACTTGTAGTATTTATAAATACTATAAATACTATAAATCTAACTGAAAACTGCATTGTTATAATGAAAACCTTCTTTATTTGAATACTATTTTAACATTTAGGTTTTCATCAGATTTACTGTAGCTCACTTCTAATCACAACTATTGTAAAGTTGGTACTCATATATCATTCTTGTTCATCTTTGTGAGGACATTCATTGAGACAATGTAATCCCTAGCCCCGACCTTAGTGTTAGTTCAGCCAAAAATGAAAATTCTGGCATGAATTACTCACCCTTATGTTGTTCCAAACCCGTAAGTCCTTTGTTCATCTTTGGAACACAAATTAAGATTAAATTAAGAAATTTGTAAGTATCTTTCTGGGCCTTGACCGTGGTATGACCCTTGCTGTCTATAGAGGGTCATGAGAGCTCTCGGGTTTCATCAAAAATATCTTAATTTGTGTTCTGAAGATAAACAAAGGTCTTACGGCTTTGGAACAGAATGAGGGTGAGTAATTAATGACAGAATTTTCAACTATCCTTTTAACATTAACCATCACAATTTAACCCTCAAACTGCCCTTTAAAGGGTGTCAGAAAGTGTGGACCGGCCTAAATCCTCTCACTTTACTCTCTTGGTCCTCAATTGAGTGGGCTAAAACTCAAACTGGTTCTCACAAAGATAGTTGTACAATCACATACATATACACACATTCTGAAGCAAAGTGAGTGAGCTGTGACCTTTAGAGTCAGATTGGGACAAGAGCACATTCAATACAATACTACAGTTGTGTCAGAAATAGGAACACACAGACAATTCACTCTTTCTGTAACACACACACACAATACACACAAATTCTCTCACTCTCTTGTACACACGTACACAATACTATTACAGTGATGAAGACAATAGGGCTAATGTGCGGTTTGAAATAAATCTAAATATTTTTTGGGCACTCTATAAAAAGCATTCGTCAAACCCCTGTTGTTATACTCCAAAAAACAAAACAAAAAAAAAAACATTTTCTTCAGTATTTTTGTAAAATAAATAAATATCTAAACGTTATTAAATCATGATACATATACTTGAGAAGCAAACTAAAGTATAAAGCAAACTAAAGTATAAAGTCTTGTTTTCTGAAATAAACAAGTTGCAGCTAATAAAACACTGAAATAAAATAATAAAATAAACTCTGGCAAATTTGTTTTTTTTTTTATGCATAAAGTCAACGTTTGTTTCCCCTGTAAACAATGGTATATCATTTTACTTTTTAAGTAATCTGATTTAAAAATGTTTACCCTAGTGAAAAATAAATATACTAAAATGTATTTCAAATTTATTTCATACTAAGTATACTACAAATACATTTACTTATCATGTACTTAATAAAAATACCCTGCAATTGTTCTTTTGGTATACTAAACTGGTATATTTCAAGTTTGCTAAATTGGAACAACTAAAGATATAGTATATGGGTATATTTGATTGTGCTAAAGTGGAACTATTGCAAGTATACTTTAGGTAAACTTTAAATATTTTGCATTTAAAGACCAATAATATTTAAAGATCATACAATCCTCATCAATAGTGACATTAAAACATATTTTAGGCTTAATATTAAGAAATGTGCATTGTGCACAAGTAGTACTCAAAATAAAGTTTAATTTCAATTTTTATATCATTTTAGTATATTTATTTTAGTACATTTAAAGTGTACCTAAAGTATACTTGCAATAGTTCCATTTTAGCACAATCAAATTTTCTTAAGCATATCTTTAGTTGTTCCAATTTAGCAGACTTGAAATATACCAGTTTTTTATACTAAAAGTACAATTGCAGGGTATTTTTATTAAGTACATAATAAGTAAATGTATTTGTAAATATATATTTGAAATACATTTCAGTATATTTATTTTTCACTAGGGTAAACATTCTTAAATCAGAATACTTAAGAAGCAAAATGAAGTATAGACTTGAACTATACTTAGTATAAAATAAATGCATTTTAATGCTATTACTTTTTTACTAGAGTAGATGTTGTTTAGCACTGAAAAACGACTAAAATACTAAGAAAATCATATTTGCAGTGACATTTTTCGACATAAATACACATTAATGTAATTTACACGTTGCCTTCATTGTATTAGTGAAAAAATCTTACTGAGGTTTTTATCCTCTTTATTCTTCAACGTGGAAGTAAGCCTATGGACGAGACTTCCGGTTTATTAGCCGCAATAGAAAAATAACTAGAAGAAAAACAATGTACATTAAACAGTAAAACTGTTTACACTACAAACCAGTGTGTTAATAATCAAGATCATACATTAAAACTATATTGTAATACACACCAATTTGCAATGTGAAGCAGCAAAACTGTTGTTTTACAGCTAAAAATAGCTAGAAGTGGATGAGACCGGAAGCCTGACCTATAAAATTTACAAATGGCCATGCAAGTTCTTAGAGCAAAAATAAGATGGATAGAGAGGTCAATTTTGGCGATTTAAAGCAAAACGCTTGGGTGATTTATATGCATTTTAAATAGGGAGAAACACTGAAATGTTCATTTTCAAAAATGTTGATTTTGAAAGTACAGTCAAACTTTGAATATAGCACACAGTTCAGTTATATAGAAAAAAAGCAGCCCAAAAGTAAGAAGATAGGCTAATAGATTTTTAATTTTGTGTGAAATATCCCCATACAAATATTTTGTGATAGACCTATTTAAATGTTTCCTGTAGCTCTAAGATTTTCTCAGGTTCAGCTCCCAGGAAACACACAAACTGATACGATGTACCTTGAAATAGCTTAAATGCAACACACTTTTCTCATGATTATGTCAAAAACATACGTCTGCAGACTCCAAATCAACCTTGATAAACCAGAACCAGGAATTTTAGGCAAACTCAATATTTACTGCAAATTTGAGGCAGAAATGTACAGAGTATAAAAGAACAGACTTCTGCAAGCCATTGTACTGACAGACCTGAGCAGCTGCACACAGGTCACCCTCATCCACAGAGACACACACTGTTGTTGTCCCACTCCACGCATCCATTTGCCACTGTTTCCTTTTCAAAGTCCAGATGAACTCAAACGGTTGTAAATACTGCAAATTCTTTTATAAAGCTGTTGAACTTCCACACAAACACGTTAACAGACAAACTTTCTGCTGGTTACCAAGGAAACTGTATCGCAAATTTGGCACAAAAATCATGGCAGGGCTGGTTAGAATGGGTAACATGGAGAATCTAACCATCTGGCAGGATATGACACCATGATTACACGACTGTATCCCCTGTGCAAACTCTGTGCAGCTCCATAGTAAACACGATATTTTAGAACGACCTTCATCAGAGAAGCCCTGTGTTCAGTACAAATCACCACATTCATGTTTTATAGAAAAGATTAACACCGTAAGTTCTCAGCAAAGCCTGTAAGTCCTATCACAGCGTGAGTGATGTCATATTACTGTATGAGTGATGTCATATCACTGATAAATACAGAGAAACAAAATGCAATGCTTTCAAATCGAGTTCGAACATTTTCGCAAAACATATCGAACAAACTCAGATACAATACAGAGTTAAAATGATCGGAAAGCATTTTCACAAAATGATAACATTTAGCAAGACACAAATTATTTAAAGATGCTTAACTTCAAAATTGTACACATCCGCTCGCTCGCGCTCATCAATAATCTTCACACACGTCCCGTCCTTTAAAATACTCAATGTGATCTGTTTGCGTCATCTACAACTAAATGAATAGATTATACCAAATGTAAAACGCACAATGCACCCGTTCATAAAGAGAAAAGGGGAAAACGAAAAAAAGAAAGATAGAGAGACAGAGAAAGAAAGAAGGAGAGAGAGAGTGGTATAAAAGTAGTATACATTTTTTGTGATTACAAAGAAAGAAAAAAACGGTTTAGGGCTTCAAATGACCTTCTTTGCTATGGATATAATCTGAGTTTAAAAACGATTAGAAATATTTTTTTTTCCTGACACATTCAAAAAAGCTGTCTGTACATTGACGTTAATATATGTTATACTGTACAATAGCCATTAATATGTTTGTTATTACAGGTTATTATTATTACATATCTTAGAATAAGTGCTTGCTTGGTTCATAATGGCGAACCACTGATGGGACTCCAGCGCCCCCTACTGTTCTTGCGGATCGAACCACCTGCAGGGTTTTCAGAGTCTTGCTGCACCACCTAGAGGCGGCAGTGGTACTACAGCCCACCCTCACTTAATCGGCTCGTTTTTTGATCTTATTCCACAGAGAAGTTTCTTAACTGCTCATATCGTAAAAGTTCAGACGTGAAGCAGTGCGTTAATACTGAGCCAAACTGTACATATTAGTGTGCTGCAATGACACTTCCTTCTGGTTTATACTGATGGGCCATACTGATTCATACTAGTGTCGTAAATCGGAGGTGATTGTGCTCATGTTATGTATCGGATTCTCCTGCTATTATACTTTTGAATACTGCTTGCACCGGTTTGATCTGGTTTGCAGTAATCACTCGCTGCGATCGTGTTGTAAGGATTTGTGGGATGTGAGTGTTGTGTGTCAGCGTGTGGCGTTTCTGGTGCATGTTATACACGTGTTGTGGAGTGTGGGTGGGGCAGGCTGGTGGAGTTGTATCCATGTGTGAAAGTGTTGTAAGGGTGCATGCTGGGATACCCCATCAAAGAATTAGGTGACATGGTAATGGTGTTGGGCGTCATTGTAACACTATTGGGCGTCAAGGTTACTGTATTGGGTGTCATTGTGCCGCTATTCGGGGTCATGGCGACAGAACTGGGAGTCATGAGTGGGATATCATCGGGTGAGCGGCGAAGCGTGAGAGCGTAATCCCGTGGAGATGACGCCGGGGTCAAACGAAGAGGGTCACAGAGTGACCCCTCGTCTTGGTTACCCCCTGAGATGGAGGTGGGCGTGTAGCTGAGGTCATTGGGCGAGGTCTGGCGCTGAGGCGCAGTCTGAGGGGGCGTGTCCTGTCGGCTCCGTTTGTCCTTGCGGTAGTAGAGCGCGGCAAACGCCAAGACGTTGAGAAAGAGAAGCGAAGCTCCGACAGCAATCGTGACGCTCAGCTCTGTGGAGTAATCGCGTGGGTTAGCAATGACCAGCGGCCCACTGCGTGCTGTTGACTGGGGGGATTGTTTACCAGGGGTACGAGCCTTGTTGCCTCCTGGGCGTGGTGTGGCACTGTGAGAGCTGTGTGTGGTCAGGAGAGGTGGGACCCGTGTGGTGGTGGATGTGTAGTGGAACATGTCATGCAGGTTGTACAGGTGAGGTACCAGGTGCTTCCAGAAGGCCACTTTCGTAGCTCGATAATGATCCCGCACACGAGGCTTCAGCCCAATATGGAGATACAGTTGGTCATGAGGACTGTACTTGGCCCATGTCACTTCTTCAAAACGGTTTGCCTTGGTGTGGATGAACTTAGTGTCCTGAGGAACTGGCTTGTTTGGATCCCTAAAGTAAACATTCAGATACACACACACAAAAAAAAGTTAATTTATTACATCTCAAATATATAAAACAGTGTTATATTGGTTATTTTTTTTGCGTTTTTGGTTTTATTTTAATAGGATAATGGAGTAATGGAAGCAAATTAAGAGAGAAAGGGGGGATGGGATGGGATTGGGAAACCTACACAAGTGCACAATGTCAGCGCACTGCCCACAATTCTATTGGCACCAACAACAGTACTACTAGTTTTAGTAAATTTTAAAATTAATATATACAGTTGAGGTCAAAAGTTTACATACAGCTTGTAGAATCTGCTAAATCTGTATTATTTTACCAAAATAAGAGGGGTCATACAAAATGCATGTTATTTTTTTTATTTAGTATTGGCCTGAATAAGACATTTCACATAAAAGACATTTACATTAAATCCACAATAAAAAATAATAGTTACATTTATAAAAATGATCCCGTTCAAAAGTTTACATACACTTGAATCATTCAAATAACAACACAGTATTAAGAATCAAGTGCATGTAAACTTTTGAATGGGGTATTTTTTTTTTAAATTTAACTATTTTGTCTTGTGGACTATATGTAAATGTCTTTATGTGAAATATCTTATTCAGGTCAGTACTAAATAAAAAAAAAACATGTATTTTGTATGATCCCTCTTGTTTTGGTAAAATAATTAACATTTTGCAGATTCTGCAAGGTGTATGTAAACTTTTGACCTCAACTGTATTTCCTCATGTCATATGAATTTATTTGATTCCATTTTGCTTTGACTGAAATTAGTCTGCCAAATTACCATTTTAGCTGATGAAAGTATATCAAACTATAAAAGCAAACTTTAAAAAAAAATGTACACTATTGTTCAAAAGCTGTCAAAATCAGGATTTTTTTTAAGATAAATAAATACATATTTTGATCAGCAAGGATGCATTAAATTGATCAAAAGTTACAGTAAAGATGTTTATATTGTTACCAAAGATTTATATTTCAAGTAAATGCTGGGGGTTATTCAACTTTTTCAAGGTATCCTGAAAAAATGTACAATGGTTTTTACAGAAATATTAAGTATACTAACAATATAAAATGTTTCTTGAGCACCAAATCAATCAAATTAAAATGATTTCTAAAGGATCATGTGACACTGACGCCTGGAATAAAGGCAGCCAAAAAAATATATATATAATAATTCAAAGGAATAAATTACATTAAAAAATATTAAAATAAGAAAACAGTTATTAACATTTTTACTGTATTTTTGATCAAATAAATGCAGCCTAATAGCATAAGAGAGTTTTTGAACAGTATTATCAAACATATAAAAGATTTATCAATACACACAAAATGAGAATAACAACATTAAAACTATTCCTGTTGTGAGCTAATTTATGTGCATGTTTGTGTTTAAGCAGGTCATTTACAGGTGCACTGTTTATCATGCCTCTTTCTTTCCACCAGAGGGTACTGTTTCATTGAGTTCAATGATGATGCCCTGTTTTACATTGAAATTTACTTACAGCACTGCTCCTCCCACAATTTCTGCTATACTCCCTATGACCGACTTCAAGGTCACAATGATTTTCTAATTTACCAGTCACACCTGTTTTATCATTTAATGGAGTCTGGGTAGGATGGGAGCTACTTGTATTGTGACAAAATGCATTATTATGCATAATTGTGACATTACATAACAGATTATAGAATGTCATGAATAAATAAATACATTTGCTAATTTGTTCCCCTTAAGTCCGCCACTTATAATCTTTTGCTTGTGTTGCTTTGTATTTCTAATTTTACAGTATTTTGCATATTGATTTGCAGAAATGTTTTAGAGAGTGTTCTGTTTTACCCGGTCTTTGCAAAGTTGGTCCAGTAGGTCATGACGACAGCACTCAGCATGATATCATTGCGGGAGAAGTTGCAGGGGAAGAGTTCTGTTGGACCAATAAGTGGAACACCAAACACATAGGGCAGCTCATCACCGTGTGCGGCGTCTGCCCATGGAGGCTTCATGGGGCTCTGGCAGTGATGGTAGAATGCATAGAAGAAGGTTGGAGAACCGTAACGTGCATGCAGGTCAGCCGTTACCACAGCTGGCTCCACCCACTGGTGATCCGTAAACATGGCCACGAGGGTTTTACGACGAGTTTCGGGATTGTCTCGATCAGCCCAGTCTGTGTACATAAACTTTATGGTCTCTCTGAGAGTGTCCTTCCCTTCTGGATATCCGTAGAGACCGTCTACAAAATCAGATACGGTGAAGTCAAAATCTGAGCCAGAAACTCCGCCCTCTTCTGGTTCCACCACGCCCTCTACAAAGCGGAATCCCTCTCCCTGGTTAACGCCCAACATGATGTCATAGTTAAGGAATTCACCCTGCTCCATGAGCACTTCAGGGTCATCCGGGATGAGGTCACCATCAATGACAGGGCCAAAGGCCACATGGAAGCGTGCTGGCTGAATTTCCTGCTCTACCAGCTCTCTGTAGCTGCGCTTCTGCATGCAGAGGACCAGATCCTGCATAAAACACAAACACATGCAACCATTATATCTGCCTCCACACCTACACTGGTACAAACTGCTATAGTCATAAAACAGGTAGACACTTAATTTAAAGATTTAAAAATTAAAATTTGATGTTTATCTGCTTACCCTAAGGGCATCCAAGATGTAGGTGACTTTGTTTCTTCAGTAGAACACAAACAAAGATTTTTAACTCAAACCGTTGCAGTCGGTCAGTCATATAATGGCAGTCAATGGGACCCATGGCTTTGAGAATCAAAAAAACATGACAATACCAAATGAATCCCTGCGGCTCATGACGATACATTGAGGTCTTAGGACACAAAACAATTGGTCTGTGCAAGAAACTGAACAGTATGTAATTTTTTACCTCAAATCCACTGCGATGGTTACGTCAACATGCTCTGGCATAGTAGATGCATGCACGGAAGCAATACACAGAGAGATTGTGGGTACGACGGCTACTCAAAATGGCAATTACTTGTGCTTATCCTGATTGTTGCAACAGATTAAAAACTAAAAGATTACTTTTCCTTGCGCAAACTCATCCGGAAGTGTAGCCTCTTCACCAACTCCCAACTTTTGAGCCTGATCGACTAAAGTTATGGTTGCTTGCTCTTCGTCACATGCCGGCTGTTGTGAACACGCTCAAGACAGTTGGACATTGCAGTGGATCGAGAGGTAAAAAATAATACAAATACTGTTCATTTTCTTGCACAGGCCAATTGTTTTGTGCCTTAAAACCTCAATGTATTGTCACGAGCCGCAGGGTTTAATTTGGTTTTATCTATGTAAGTTTTTTTGATTCTCAAAGCCGTGTGTCCCATTGACTGCCATTATAAAGCTGACAGACTAACTGTTTGAGTTAAAAAGTCTTTGTTTGTGTTCTACTGAAGAAACAAAGTCACCTACATCTTGGATGCCCTGGGGGTAAGCAGATAAACATCAGATTTTCATTTTTGGGGGGGTATCTATGTTACAAATAAAATATTTTATTAACCAAAACTCTGGGAACCAAAAACAACACTAACTCATTATGGGCCCTAACCTTAACCCGAGCAGGCGGGAGTAATAAAAAAAAATGCTCTCTAGTACTAATAAATTTGTGGTCATACTTGACTTTGCATTCAATGTATATACTTCCATTTATATATATGCAAACACAGGAGAAGTAAACTCTGACCTGCAAGGTCTTTCAATCCTTTTGAACAGTATTTTTAATGTATTCATTTCAAAGGATTAGTTCATGTCCAGAATAAAAATTTCCTGATAATTTATTCACCCTCATGCCATTCTCGATGTCTTTTTTCCTTCAGTTGAAAAGAAATTAAGGTTTTGAGAAAATCATTCCAGGATTTTTCTCCATATAGTGGACTTCAATGGGGATCAACGGGTTAAAGGTCCAAGTTGCAGATTCAATGCAGCTTCAGAGGGCTCTACATGATCCCAGCCGAGGAATAAGCATCTTTTCTAGTAAAACGATCAGTCATTTTATTTAAAAAAAAATTCAAATGTATATACTTTGTTACCACAAATGCTCATCTTGCAATACCGTGACCCCACGTAATCACGCACACGTTCCAACCCAGTGTTTACAAAGTGAATACGCAAAGAAGCCAAACAGCATTACAAAAAAGGTAAAACAACGATGTCGGATGATTTTGAAGTTGGAGCAGAAAATGAGATGGAGTTTTTCGCCCTACCCAATCCTTTTTGAACCGAAGTACACAGACAGATAGACCAAGACGAGCATTTGTGGTTAAAAAGTACATAAATGTAATTTTTTTAGAAAATGGCAGATTGTTTCGCTAAATAAGACCCTTATTCCTTGGCTGGGATCGTGTAGAGCCTTTTGAAGCTGCAATGAAATATCTATTTTAACCTTCAATCCATTGGCCACCACTGAAGTCCACTATATGGAGAAAAATCCTTTAAATTTAATTTATTTTTGACTGAACATCTTGGATGACATGGGGGGTGAGTAAATTTTAAGGAATTTTATTATTCTGGAAGTGAACTAATCCTTATTTATTGTAACTTGTAATCCTGTTTGTAGCAATGTCTAAGGAAATTTCACATTCTTTACATAGTCTAGTTTGACAGAAACTGCATGGTGTCTTATTTCCATCTCACTTGACAAGATTCTGCACAAAATACATACAACTGTGTTGTTGCTGTCTCTTTAATAACTCAAAATACCCATAAAATCACAAGAAACATCTTACTTGTGTGTCAAGGACATTACAGCCAACACGCTCCGCGAGGAGACGTGTGTATTTCACAGGCTGATAGTTCACTGACCAACTGGACAGTGCTGATCCGCTCTGAATGATTGCTCTGTGAAACAAACCTAGAGAGAGAACAGTGAAATGTCAGAAGAAAATAAAACAGTAAATGCCATGCCAATATTCCAGATCAGCAATTATATTAGTATTGTATCCGCAAAGGGCAGAGTTGCAGTATCTTCACCCGTCATGAAAGAGGGGTCCATCCACATCCTGGGCTTTCTAAGAGACTCACTAAAGCCATCTCAATGTGACCCTCACAACCTTCAGCCAAATCATTATACATTTCTTATCCACTCCACTTCCAATTTTTAAATGAAATGTTTTTAAAATAGTGTCAGCACATGTTGGGCAGATCATCTCTTATTAAATCCATTAACAATCTGTTAGGTCTGTTTGAAATTTTTTATTTTTTTATTATTAAGGGGCACTTGATCTCCAGGGGCATCTTTGCTTTTATGGTGGCATTTTTTCCCGACCATAAAATAAATGCTCCAGCTGAATCCATTATGGCTACTGATTAATTTTGACTAAAAACACTTTATATTCAACTAACAGTTTTGTATTAAGTGCAAGAATATAAGCTCAGTTGGCTTGAGCTACAACCCAAGATATTCAACTCCCATCTGGTGGGTGGTGGGCATTTTATTTATCATTTAATACTTTAGTGCAGTGCATAGAGAAATCTGACAGCAACCATGTCTACAGAGACACTAATCCCAAACTTGATAGGCCTAGAATACAATATCATGACCACCAATATCATCCGATGTTCTCCGCAAAACATGAATCATGAGTCATCACCATTGTGGCCTTGAGCAAGACACTTCCACACAAAGACTGCTCCAGCAGGAGTGCTGCTATAATGAACTCATGTCATGACTCGACGGTGGCATTGAATGAAAGTCGTGTAAACAAGTTCTCAACCTTGCTCATGATACATAAGCATTTCAGTTTTGTTCGGCTCTAAGTTATCATTTCCGCCAAGACAAGTCTTCCATAACCAGCACATGCATTTCTGACTCATACAAATTACTCTACAAGGAAACAGTGGAGAAACAACTTCAACAGCTACATCCTACTGGGATGCCCTACTGGGTGTAAAACATGCCCACCACCCACCAGATGGGAGCTGAATTTGTCGTGAATTTCAGGGGGTACAACTCAAGCCAGCTATTATGAAACTGAATACAAAAAGTTATAGATTAGGGGTTTTCAACTTTTTGCAAATGACCCATATGATGTCTAAAGACCTATTTATACTTTTAATACACTGGATTAGTATGATTTTTAATGTTTTTTTAAAGAAGTCTTTTCTGATCATCAAGGCTGCATTTATTTGATTAAAACAGAACATACAGAAAAAAACAGTAATGTTGTAAAATATTATTGTAATTTAAATGAGTGGTTTTCTATTTTAATTTACTTTAAAATAGAATTTATTCCTGTAATGCAATGCTGAATTTTCAGCATCATTACTCCAGTCTTCAATGTCACATGATCCTTCAGAAATCATTCTATTTTTCTGATTTATTACCAATGTTGGAAACAGTTGTGCTGCTTAATATTTTTTGAGAACCTGTGAGACTTTTTTCAGGATTCTTTGATGAATAAAACATTAAAAAGAACAGCATTTATTTAAAATTAAAAATAGAAATCTTCTGTAACAACATAAACTACTGTTCAGTTTAGGGTCAGTAATTCTTTTCTTTCTTTCTTTTTTTGAAAGAAGAAATTAATACTTTTATTTAGCAAGGATGTGATAAATTGATAAAAAGTGATAGTAAAGACTTACATTGTTAGAAAATATTTCATATTTGAATTAATGCTGTTCTTTTTAACTGTTTATTCATCAAAGAATCCTGAAAAAAGTATCACTGGTTCTACAAAAATATTAAGCAGCACAACTGTTTCCAACATTGATAATAAATTATCAAATTAGAATGATTTCTGAAGGATCATGTGACACTGAAGACTATTAATGGTTGATGAAAATTCAGATTTGCATCACAGAAATACATTTTATTTTAAGTTTATTAAAATAGGAAACCGTTATTTTTAATTGCAATAATATTTCATAATATTACTTTTTTCGGTATTTTTGATCAAATAAATGGAACTTTGATTAACACAAGAGACTGATCTCACTGATCCCAAACTATTTGCAATATATTTTTGTTTTACATTATTTTATTCATTATTTATATTTTTAGTTTTATTTATTATACATTATTTTATAATAATCTTTATTTTTATTATTATTATTACCTTTTATCATGTAACAGTAAAGCCAAAGCTAATTCAGATATTATCTGGAAAACATTTACTTTGTATTAGGACAGTGTATCTTTTTTCTACTTAGAATTAGAATAATGTTAGGTGTATAACCCTTAAAGAAAAACAAACAAACAAACATACAAAAACATAGTGTTTAAAAAAAACATAAAAATAAATGCGTTTAAATACTTACTTTACATACTCTATGCATATTGGAAACTCTAAATTTTCTCTATCTCTATCATGTAGAAAATATTATTTTATTCAATCCAATGTTTAGTCATACAGAATGAAACGGAATCCAAAATCCACATCTATATGCAGATTTATCCTTGTCTGCAGATGAGCTTTTCTACTGAACAGTAAAATTGATTTTTAATTGTTTCAAGTCATACTGTATATTTCACTCCGTCTGGAACAGTGAGAATAATTTAAAGAGAGCTTAAATCCTAATGACTTAGTATCAGCGTATTTCAGAGCTGCAACAAAGCCACAGAAAGCACAGCTAAAAAGATGAGGAAGAAAGAGAGAACTCTAAGATGGGAAGGAAGAGGATGTAGCTTGAGTCCGATCATTTTGAACATCTATATAAATGAAACAATAACAGTGGCGGTGCAGTCTGCCACCCCTGACCTCTCTTTATACACACTGAAATCAAATGTCTGCTTAACAGGGATGACCTGGTTCTGTGGTCCACACACAAAAAAGGAATGTAGCAAAGATGCTCCCTGCTGGAGGAATAATTGCAAAAATTGATAGTGACAGTCAATTTGGAGAAAACCAGAACTATGCTTTTCTATAAGAAAGCAGGATTTCTGGGAAACGGATAGCAGTTGAGGTGGCGGAATCCTACAATACACAGCCACTTAAAATCTTACAATTTAAATAAGTGCACCTGCGTTTTATTCCAGGTGTAAATGCATTCAGTGAGAAAGCGCTATAAAATTATACAGCATGCACAAAATCACGTTTCTTTAAAATATATGTACCAGAAAATGCATGGATAAAACGGATAATTTGATCATAAAACTATCATATGGATATGAAATAGAAGGACCAGCTGCAACTGACATAAAAAAGGGAGAAGCACAAAACAGTGGGACAAAGAGAAAGAGATGAGATAGGTAGAGGAGACAGAGTGTTATCAATACTGTACGTTGAAGCAAAGCGATGATGTAGGATCAATATCCCTGCAGGTGTGTGTGATTGGCTCTGATCTCTTTAAAACACACTTTGCACACACGCCTAGCAGTGACAGACACACCTACACACACTCGAGGCCCACAACAGAGGGATAAGGCTGATGAGGCAGGAGACGAGTTACCATGGTTACAGCAGAGATTACCGTGGTAACGGAAACTCGGATGTGACAGTGGTCATGGCTGCAGAGGCAGCTGTCTCAGCAGTTACAGACTGCAAAAATACACTTTACGTGCCTTACAGAGACACACCTTTAACTGATTATCATAAGGTGTTATGTGGGGTTTCATTATAGAAAATTACTTAATTACCAGTGAGCAGATTTTAAAAGGAAACAATTAATTCATCATGCAAGTATAATTCATATTTTCAATACAGTTTGATTAAAGTGCACGCACTGTCATGTCCCTCTGTTTTAACACATGATCTAATATAAATGTGCAATTTCTCTGCATCTGTGACATTATATGGTATTATGAGCACTTCCTATGTTGATCTGCCTCTTTAGGATGAATCGCTTGTTGTATTCCCCAACTCTAAGTCGCTTTGGATAAAAGCGTCTGCTAAATGGATACATCTAAATGTAATATGATGAATTAGACATGTGCCATATGACGATTTTTGATCGTGGATGATTGAAATGTTTCCACGATCTGCTATTGAAAAAATATCATCGTATCGTGCTACAGCGTGCCTCTGTCTTAATATATTGTACAATACAACATAGATTCACTCATGGGACACTGCTTGTATTGGTAATCACAAAAGTACATTATTTGTATGTGCTCTAAAGCCTTGCCGGTAAATAACGTTATCTAACTAAGCTATCTTTCACATCTGATTCACTAATAATTTGCTAATACTGTCCAAATCACACAAGGATTACATATAAACACAGTTGGTTATGTTTAAAGTGAAAGTAAACAGTTGAGAGAAAAACAAATGAGCATCTGTAGACATTATATGCGTGCAGTTCTTAAAGCGACAGAACTATACATGCTGCCTATTGTCATTAAAGGGACAGTTCACCAAAAAAATTACTCACTCACTTGTCCCAAATCTCTATTTAATTTTTTTGTGCTAAACACAAAAGAATACATTTTGAAGAATGTGGTTAACAGTACAGGAGCTGGTCCTCACTGACTTTGATAGTGGGGAAAAAAAAATAAAATAAAAAATACTATGAAAGTACCTGGGGACCCAGCAACTGTTTGGTTACCCACATTCTTCAAATTAAGTTTTATGTTCAACATGTTTTTTGTTTTAGAAAAAAATCGAGAGTGAGTAAATGATGACAGAATTGTCATTTTTGGGTGATGGTGGGCTAATAAAACAAATAAAATTAACTCACTGCTTTTGACTGAAGAACTTCAGTTGCTTTAATAAGAGTCAATGTATAATTTATGTATATAGTGTTTCATTTTTATATTTGTTTATTCAATTTCTTGAACGCTACTACTAAATACACCTACTGTACCTGAAAATTATTTTGTTTTATTTGTATATTATGTGTATTTGTAGCCTATCTTTGTTCTTATTTTTTTAATAACAAAGATTAAAAAATGACAAATATTTTTTTATCTTTGCTCAATTTGGCCTAAACATCTGCCATTCTTTTTATTTTTAAAAAATCTGATATGATATTTTTGCCATATCGCCCACTCCTATGATAAATGAAATATTAATATTATTTAGGTGTGTGATCTCTAACCTTCAGAATGGTGTGAAAGAGTGAGCAAGCTGACACAGGACGCTCCGATTCCTGAGCCAAACACGGTCACACGGCCCGGATCACCACCGAAATATCCAATATTCTTGTTGATCCAGCGAAGAGCTTGAATCTGATCCAAGAGACCATAATTCCCTTTAGCGGCCTGGTCACCTGTGCTTAAAAATCCTAAAAGAAAGACGGAGAACAGAAAGATTTGACAAAACTGTTCTGACTTCTCATCAGTGATTTTGAGAGAGAATCTTTCAGTATAACATCTTTGTTTCTGGCAGCTGAAAACAAAGAATTTACTGCAGTTTAAAGGGATAGTTCACCCAAAAATGAAAATTCTGTAATTAATTACTCACCCTCATGTCGTTCCAAACCCATAGGACCTTTGTTCATCTTGGGAACACAAATTAAGATATCCAAGCCTGACTTCTGACAGCAATGCAACCACTATGTTCAAGGGCCAGAAAGATAGTATCTTAAAATAGTCCATGTAACATCAGTGGTTCAACCGCAATGTTATAAAGATATGAGAATATAGTACAACGGAGCTAAAGGCATGCCCGAAGAAAAAAATGCTTTACACTGTGCCCAAAGTGTGTGATTGCCAAAAAAAAAAAAAACAGATTTTGTGTGAAAATAAATCATACAAGTCGTTTGTTTTGTTTAAAAAGCTTATAAATGTATGAGGTGGCAAGGGATGACAATGTCCTTACTACCTTTCTGGTACCTTATACATGGTAGTTGCATTGTTGTCTATGCAAGGTCAGAAAGCTCTCTGATTTTATCAAAAATATCTTAAAGGGGACCTTTTATGCAAAAATCACTTAAAAGGTGTTTGAACACAGTTGTGTGGCCGCAGTGTGTAAAAACAACCAGCCTATAATGGTACAAATTCACCTACTAATCTTTTTAGAATCCAAATAAATTATAAACAGTCTCTCTGAACACACAATTCCAGATTTCTCCCTACATTGACATCATTGTAGGGAGAAATCCCACCCATTTGTGATGATCTCTGCCCTATTAGCATAGACACAGTCCTGAGTGAGAAGCAGCAGTCTGCCATTACAGTTTTTTTGCTATAGCTGCTGGAGAAACAATGTCAACACCAAAGAGGCATTACAAACTTTGTGTTTTGGGAGGCACCAACGAACATAGGAGTTTCCATAGACTTTCTCCACCTGAGCCACTGAGGACACTGTGGTTACATTTCCCAGAAAAAAAAAAATCAGTACAAAACAAGTCCTATATGTTTGTTCCAATCATTTTATGTTAGACTGCCTCACAAACAAGGGCTAGTTCAACACTGGATTCTCACAAAGTTTGATTCTGAAGGAGGGATCAATACCAATGCTTTGTTCTGACATTTTTAGTGTGTGAGATTGTCCTGTTTTGTTTTTGCCGGCTCTTGAAGCTCTTCTAAAAAGGGGGCTGGTAGCACCAGCTTATTTGCATTTAAAGAGACAAACACATAAACTGTGTTTTTGTGTATTCCAAAAGTATCAATTTTAACAAGCTAAAAAATCTGTTGGGAATTTTGCGCAAGAACTTCTCATACACACTCTGGGGACAAAAAAGGGGGTATAATAGGTCACCTTTAATTTGTGTTCGGAAGATGAATGAAGGTCTTATGTGTTTGGAATGAGTAAATAATGACCGAATCCCTTTAAAGAAACAGAACCACTTATGAGATTATGGGTATCCCTTCTTGTAATGATGCATACAAAAAAATATATCCTTGAACCCTGAAGTAAATATGGCCTCACAACTGAAAATAGCTGGAATTCTTATGAAAAATACTGTAGATGTAAGGGGGGGTTATATCAAATGACAGCTATTCATTACAAATTCTTTTTTTTATCACTGGCAGTTGTTCAGTTTTACTGTATACTTTGCTTGAAAGAAAATCATCAGGTGGTGTAGGCCAAAACTAGACCCCTGTAAAATCTGGGACATATTTGTGAAACAAGTACAAAAGAGCTTTGATAAATTCATTTAACTTGAAAAATCAGGCATTGGGAAAGACAGTTTTGAGTACTTCAAACATCCAGCACATTGATTTAATTCGGTGGTTATATTGCTACTGCTTGTTCTTTTTCAGAGATGATTGTTGTTTTATAGGGTTCCGCTTTGCTGTTTTATCAGAGCGTTTCCAGAGCTTCTTCATTCCTAAAGACGGAAGCATTCCTCAATTCATCTCTCTTTCTTTCATCGTAGGTGATTTTGTCTGATAACATTTGAGTAGGAACTCTGTGTTGTTTTGATGCTGTAGTCTCTGAGATTAAACAGAATCAGAGCTCTTTAGAAAAGAAGCGCACTAACAGCACTCTCTCTGAATGCGGCTGTAATGGACAGATCTGTTCCCCAAAGCATTTATAAAACATTATTGAGGTCTTCCAAAGACTCGGATGCTTTTATAATGGCTGACATGTTGCATTTGGAGTGACAGTATCTTTCCTTGCATGTTGATCTCTCCTCCAAACCAGAAAAATGCTGTACTTGTTAATATTCATAAATCTCGTTTTTAACTGATTTGACCAAATTTCAAAGCAAAAAGAATGTAATTTCCTTTCGATACAGACCTAATATTCCCACCCTGTAGTTGAGGGTTATGACGATGACATTGCCGTAGCTGGCCAGCACACTTCCGTCCATAATGTTGCCCGTGCCCTCCATGTACGAGCCACCATGAATAAACAGCATGACAGGACGCGGGTCATCTCGAGAATCCCTAAGCCCTGCACACACACAAACAGAAGTGCACAAAAAAAAAACATGAGGCTCTCTGCGTTCTGGAGTGTTTTTCACAGCTGCTCCAAATCTCCACAGAGATCTTCTGCACCACTGACAGACTTCAGCTTTAAATAATCTATTTAACTCCTCATCATTCAGAACACAAGTGACTAAAAATAACAACGTAACCAGCCAAGAACTGCCTCTGAGACTGCCTTTAAATTACTCAATTTCTGTGAGTTTCATTTATTATAATGATTATAGTCATTTCATGGTGAAGTGTTGTCTTCAAAAGCAGTGTTCACAAATAACAGGGTAGGCAAGTGAATAATGTCTATTCATCAGATGGATTTGAGAATGATTATAAGCTTGAATTACTGCTTAAACTTTTAAACTGGGACTGCATTTGAAATACTATGTACACACATACATATATATAACTGTACATTTACAGTAGTATTGGTTAATAATATGTGCATTCCATCACACTGACGCTGATATCTAGAAAACCACACTAAAATGCAGGGCAAACACACTGGACCACCTTATAAAATCCTCCTGAAAATGATGCAACATTGTGTAAATATCATCCAGATTATTCTCTCTTGCATTAACCACGATGGGATAAAAAATGAATAGGAAAAACATTAAAAATGAATTCATCTGAAAGAATGATGAAAACAGGACATACCATCATCCTCCGAACGCTCTGTGTCAGCTGACATGTCGCCCGTTCTCTTTGTACCTAGAGAGAGAGGAGAGAGAGGGATGATAAATTAGACGAGCAGACAGAAACTAGACCACAGAGAAACATGTTGGTGTGTTTGTGTGTATTGGGGGTTGTGCTTAAGTGGGGGATGTATAAAAGCTCAGTGGACTTCTCTCTAAATTACTGTGGGATGCCAACAAGGGTTCACTTTCCCACTCCGAACCCTGCAATAATAAAGCTTTCAGCATTTTACCAGGAGCAAGTCACTATTTCTTTTAAATGAGGCCAAAACAGTGCTCTCAACGCTCACTCCAGTGGACACAGATGCTGCTTCAGTTCAACTTAAAGACGTATGGAAAGCACACAGCTGAATCTGGCCATGGGCACTGAACTTGACATCAGAGAGGCTTCTGATGTAGCTTAGAAATGCTGAGAAACACAGGAACTGAGAGGATGTGCAGGAGACTGTAGAGTTTGTAAGCTAACATTACAGGGCTCCAGCGGAATATTTTTCACTTTATTTTTGATATCCAACATTAGAATCACAATTCTGTTATGGTGCATTATGTGTGTTGCAGTGTTGGGGAAGCTTGCCAAGCTTCAATCTATTCTTGATCTACAGTGGATAAACTACAGTCAAGCAACACTCATTTTTTATAAGAAATAAATACTTCTATTCAGCAAGAATGCATTAAACAATCAAAAGTGACAGTAGACTTTTATATTGTAACAAAAGAGTTCTATTTAAAAATAAATGATGTTTTTGTACTTTATATGTATCAAAAATTCTGAAACAAATGTGACCCCAGACAACAAAACCAGTCATTTGGCTGAATAAATAAGCTTTCCATTGATGTACAGTTTGTAAGGATTTTTTTTGGCTGAGATACAACTATTTGAAAATCTGAAATCTGAGGGTGCAAAAAAAATCTAAATATTGATAAAATCATCTTTAAAGTTGTCCAAATTAAGTTCTTGGCAATACATATTACTTATCAAAAAATATGTTTTGTTATATTTACGGTAGGAAATTTACAAAATATATTCATGGAACATGACCTTTATTTAATATCCTAATGATTTTTGGCATAAAATAAAAATCGATAATTTTGACCCATACAATTTATTTTTGGCTATTACTACAAATATCCCTGTGAGACTTAAGACTCGGGTCACAAATGTCAAGGTTTCCACAAAAAATATTAAGCAGCACAACTGTTTTTAACATTGATAATACCAGAATATTATTGTTTTAAATTGTGCACTGTGAGTTAAATGCTGAAAGAACATGTTGAGCACTGCTAGTTCATGTTAGTTTATTGCATTTGTTATCAAATGAGACCTTATTGTAGTGTTACCCAAGTTAATAACAAAAGTAACTAGCAAAACATTGTTTGATTTTTCTTTTACATGAGCAAGGTTTTTGAAGGATATTTTAAAGAAATTTACACTTAAACAACAAAAAACTACAATATATTCTAATTTATATAAATGCAACACATTTGAACAGTGTTGGGGAGTAATTAGTTACATTTAATTGGATTGCGTAATATAATTACAAAAATTACACAAGAATGTGTAATTAAATTACAGGGTTACATCTAAATATTTCCACACACACATACAGATTTGATTGATTTCTTTCCAAAATTGCATTGACTGCTCTAAAATATGAGACACCAATGTTTCAGGAATTCAGGGCAGAGAACAGGACATGTTTATTTGATAACTGTTTTTCTTTTTCTTTTTGGACTTGTGTATATGCAAATTTGATTTTAAAAACAGTATCATAGCTATTAATCTGGTTATGATTTTAAATCTGTATTTAACCTCTAAAGGATTTAAAAGAGGTGCTAAAGTCTAATTTTGTGGTAGCTGTGCTTTGAAATTAAGTTATTATAATCTTCATTCAGGTGATGAAGGATTCTGAAAGTCTGACAGTAATCAGTGTTGAGTACTACTGTAAGGTTAACCCTTCCTGCTTTAAATGTTTCAAAATGATTAACAGTTTAGAAAATTTAAATGTAGAAATGTAATCAAATGAAATCAGTTATATTACCTCAATAAAGTAATTGAAATCATTACACTACTTTAGTGGTGTAGTTTAGTTTAGTATTTTAAATAGGGTAACTTGCAATCTGTAACCTATTACATTTCCAAAGTGACCTTCCCAACACTGCTTTAAAATAAATGATCTGCAATAAAAAAAAATCTAAAATGCAACATAAGAATTGAATTGGTAATTATTTTAAAAATCTGTTCAGTTACATGAACTGTCTGAATGAGCAGACTGCCTCAAAGGAATATTGCAATAAACTAACTGAATGTTATATTAAAAAAAAAAAAGAGTATTATTAAAATTGAACATGACAGCGAAAGAAAAACAAAAAAATGTGACCCTGGACCACAAAACCAGTCATAAGGGTCAATTTTTTGAAATTGAGATTTGTGGAATCTGAGGGTGCAAAAAAATCAAAATATTGAGAAAATCCCCTTTAAAGTTGTCCAAAAGTTTTTAGCAATGCATATTACTAATCAAAAATGTCGTTTTTATATATTTACAGTAGAAAATTTTCAAAATATCTTCATGGAACATGATCTTTACTTAATATCCCAATCATTTTTTGGCATAAAAGAAAAATCTATATTTCTATAGAAAATCTATATCTATTTATTTCAATTTTCTAGGCTGATAAGATTAGGAACTACACTCCCATTCCGGCGTAATAGTCAAGGAAGTTTGCTGCCGTAATATGGCCGAAGCAGGAGCAGTAATACCACGCAGCACATGTGCAAATGCTAAACTAGCTGGGAACTCATTTCTGATAATACTCCGCCTGCTTCGGCCATATTACGGCAGCAAACTTCCTTGACTATTACGCCGGAATGGAAGTGTAGTTCCTAATCTTATCAGCCTAGAAACTCGCAGCTTTGCATTTCCACCGGTCTTTGTACACGATATAACTACAGAAGAGTCAAGTTTTAAATACAACAAATATGGAAACTCGTTGGTCATTTTTGAACGCGATGCTATTGGTCTAATAGGATTCAATGATCTATGCTAAGCTATGCTAAAAGTGATATCGCCAGAACAGGAGAACGGCTGAATGGATTTCAAAACGGTAAAAATCAACTTATTAACTCGGGGGGAGTTGGAGAATGAGCCTATTTCCAAAAAAAGTGGAGTGTTCCTTTAAGACTGGTTTTGTGGTCCAGGGTCACAAATAGTACTCTACACAGCCTCAAGAGGTAAGTAAAAACTCCTTGGCATATTTACAGTAAGTAGATGAGGAAGAACCAAAACCAGTGGTGTTCTGTTAATGAATGAAGGAACTTGTGCATGAATTTTGCATGTTTGCTCACCGCTTTGTGTGGGTACGTATATATTCAGGTACAGACAGTCCTCGCTCTGCTCCTGCAGGTATGTAGCGACCGTGTCAAGGTTGTAGGTGGCCCAGACGGGCATCATGATGTCAGGCACCGCATTGCGAACGGTCTGCGGGCAGACGGGAGGGAAGCGGGTGGCGTTCCGTACGCCGGACCAGGCCGATGGAGCATCGGGCGGCATGAAGCGCTTCTCTCCTACAGGGGCGGCAGCGTAAGGCACACCCAGGTACTGATCCACAGGGCCCAGACCCTCCGTTGCCACAGCAACCCGCATCCCCCTTAGCCTGCCAAGTGCTGTGTTTACTGTGGGCTGGTAGGTCAGCGCTGTTGCCATGGAGACTGACCACATCAACCACACAAGCAGCCAACACAGAGCAAAGTTCAGAGGTCGGCAGAGCAGGTGGGTAAGCGGCAGGTAAGTTGCTGACTGTGTGTGCCACATGGTCCCTCTTAACAGCACACGCACGTTCACACTGATAAATCTCTGTCTGTAGCTCAATGACACTCGCCGCTTTGATGCAATCACACTCTAGCGCTCAAAAACAAACACGCGCCACACACTCAGGCAGATCCAGTGGGCATCTCCACAGCCAGGTGTGCACCACCAAATGCTCCATATTGCTTGATTATTTCAGCAGGTGAAGATGTTCATTTTTCCAGCACACAGATCCTTTCAGCACAAACCTGAAATATACACAAACAGGATGTTAGAACTTCTCAACACTGGACATTTTGGCCAGAATACGAACCGTATTAAAGATCCCTCAAAAAACACAGTTCTTCAGTGAATGTCAGACTCCAAATGCATGAATGTCACTGCATTAGATAACTGAATATCAAACCAAGTGGCATTTATTTTAAAGACAGCGCAGGCACACTTTTTAAGCATAAAAAGAAGTTTAAATTACTTTATAATGCAAAACCGTGCACAAAACAAACATTATCAAACAATTGGTATCATGTTTAAAATGTAGCTAGGCTTTCTAGTTGTCAAACATCAGTGGAACCAACACACTCTCATGGCAATTTGCAACTAATTTACATTTTGTTAAATTGGTGGCTAACTTGTTTATATTCGTACATTTAGGTATGATCTGATTACGACCATTGAAAAAAATATCCGCTTTCATTCATACTAATTTTACGAATTCAGAATTGCCACCTTGTAAATTTTACATTAGATTGGGTTGATAGAACATAATCACAGTTATTATGATAAATGACACCTAAGTAAATGTGAGGGAAACTGACTTCATATAAAGTATCTACAAAATGTTACTTTGGGTTGGTTCCAAAAGACTAAAATTTTGCCTACTTTTTAGATCATTTTGAAGGAAATTAAAGGTCAACTGAAGTGCTTTGAAACACGCAGTGTTATTCTATGTGTTGACTGAATCAGGAAGACAGAGCAGGACATATCAAGCTGTCCCGCTCCCTTTTTTAAATAGCCAATAGTGTTTAATTTATATCACAATGTTGGACAATGCTGTTGAGTTCATTAAAGCCACATTTGACAGCCATAATCTCATCTATATCACTAAAAATAACATTCTATGTAGAATTCAAATAAGTCTGATACGTTTTATGGTCCGCGCCGAGTTGCCGACTAATGATCCACTCCGTGCTATTGCATTCTTTGGACTGGAGCAGACTTTGTGTGCTGAGGCGGTTTGTGTGAAACAGCACAGAACCTTCTTCTTTCCCCTCAATAGAAAGCATATTTACACAGTCTGAATCAACCCTTATCCCCTATATAGTGCACTACGTGCCATTCACTGTACAGAAAATATAAAGTCTGTGAAGCTAGCAGCTACAGCTTGTATTTATAGGGGGCGGGACGCTTCGGATTCTAGGGAGCATTTGATTGGACAGAAAGTTTGATGAGAAGCTGAAGTGCAGGGTGATGTCATCAAAATAGTTGATCCATATTGGTAGAAGTGAGAGACTATAAATTTTGAATGCGTATGTCTTGTAAATACAAATTTTGTCATTGTTTTGAAACACTAGCTTATAGACAACCTAAAAGGCATAGCTCACCCAAAAATGAAAATTTGATGTTTATCTGCTTACCCCCAGGGAATCCAAGATGTAGAAAACTTTGTTTCTTAAGTAGAACACAAGCAAAGATTTTTAACTCAAACCGTTGCAGTCTGTCAGTCATATAATGGCAGTCAATGGGATCAGCTTTGAGAGTCAATTCTAATTAAACCCTGCGGCTTGTGATGATACATTGAGATCTTAATGCACAAAACAAATTGTCTGTGCAAGAAACTGAACAGTATTTATATCATTTTTTTACCTCTGATCCACTGCAATGTCCAACTGTACTAAATGTGTTCACAACAGCCAGCACGTGACGCATCAACGTACTCTGGCATAGTAGACGCATACAACGAAGTGAACTGTCGTCGCACGTATACGTCACTCATTGTTTACACAGAGAGATTGTAGGTACAACGGCTACTCAAAATGGTAATTACTTGTGCTTATCCTGATTTTTGCAACCAATTAAAAACGAAAAGATTACGTTTGTGCAAACTCATCTGGGAGTGTTAACTTTTTACTGACCCCCGACTTTTGAGCTTGATCGACTGAAATTAGGTTTGCTTGCTCGAATTCCTGAAAGAAAGATCACGGTTTCCACAAATATATTAAGCAGCAAAATTGTTTTCAACACTGATAACAATACGTAAAGTTTTTTGAGCAGCAGATCAGCATATAAGCAGTGGTAACAACTGGTAATGCACAATCACCATTTTAGATCAACTAACTGTAATACTGTAAAATATTACTATTCGAACTGAAAGCATAAAACTACGCTATGCGCTGCCATTTTCAAAGCAAAATGCAAACTAACATTTCATTCACTGACGTGCTTCACTTAAGGTACTTGCTCACTGATTCTGAAATTCTCGTCCATTAAAAAAATAAATGCGACCTCACATTGTGTAAATCACATTTACACACTGCTTTCAAAACTTTTGTACCTCTTAAAAATTTTTTTTTGAATCAACATAAAAAAAATCATCCGTAGCAAGCATTTTGAGAGGTGTTTTGACTATTCTGAGCCATTGTGACATTCTGTGTGTGCGAATTTTGACGTATGGAAAAATTCTGACTCAGTGTGCAAGTACCTTTACGGTGTTCACTCGGCAGCTCATAGACTTGCTTGCCAGCCAGCTCGCTAAAATAAAAGTAGCTTATTTTAGGTTTAAAAATTATGAAAATGAATTAAAAAAAGATTAACGATTAACATTAAAAACACAAAATAAATACACAAGAAAAACTATAAAATAATTGTATTTTTTAATATAATACTATTAACACACTTTATTATTTTGTTATTTTATTTTACTTAAAAAACTAAATAAAATGCAATAATATTATTATTACTATTATTAATTTTTTATAGTTATATTTAATGGGTCACACTATGTGCAGTATGAGCACCAAACCAAAACCCCAGAACCAGACGGAAAAAACTTATGTGCACCCCTGCATATACTAATTATTTCTAAAGGATTATGTGACACTAAAGACTGAAGTAATGGCTTCTGAAAATTCAGCTTTGCCATTATAAATGAGTTGCAATTAAAATATAATAAAACAAAAAAAATGGAATTGAAATATATTTTTAAAGTCCCCATGAAATCAACCTTAAGGTTATCTTTAAACTAGTGTGTTTCAAAACAATGGCAAAATTCACATTTACTCAATACTTACAGTTTCTAACTTCTACCAATATGGATCAACAATTTTGATGACATCACCCTGCACTTCAGCTTCTCATCAAACTTTCTGTCCAATCAAATGCTCTCTAGAATCCAAAACGTCCTGCCCTTACACACTAAAATAAATACTCACTGAAGCTCTCAAATACTTACGCTGCCAAATGGGGGTTTACCGAGCTCAACGGCTCTGGCCCAAGCTGTGGCATAAGCAAAACACTATTGGTTATTTAAACAGGGGGGCGGCTTGATATGCCCTGTCGTCCTTTTTTAGTTGAAATTACGTCAACACATAGAATAACCTGCATGATTCAAAGCACTTTAGTGGACCTTTAAATATGATCTTTTTACTGTATTTGCGATGAAACAACAAAAGAAACAAGAAAAGTGTGTACACAAACTCTCTAGCAAATGGTATGTATGTGGGAGAGGATGCAAACAGGAAAACTCAATTCCAGACGCACACACAGTTTGCGGTTCATATCTCATTCACATGCGCTAAACGGCAAGTAGAGACTCTTTAACCCTGAACCCTTGCACAGCTCCAGCACTGTGGGTTCAGTCTCATGAGGGATCAGCCATGGACGGCAGGTGGTTCTCATGTCTTCAGAGGGGAGGGGCTTAAGTCTAATAGTGCAGTGCTTGTGTTCAGAATGCATGTTGTGCGAGTGGATCAATATTCAACGCTTTAGCCACAAACACGCAGAGCAGTTGCTTTATCTGAAATCAATGTGCGTGCATGACGCTGTGGGATGGCAGCATGTAGAGCCGATGGGCTGAAACCCACAGCATTCATTAACCTGCACTGCAGTGATGAGGACCAACCACAAAACAAGAGTTCATGTCTATATCCTTTAAAAAACATGTCCGAAGATCAGACCTAGAGGTCTGACGGTATAAACGGATACACCACTGAACCATTCAGATGGCTCAAATTCTGAAATCTCATGAACATTCAAATAAATGATGTGAAATCAATATGTAACAAATCTCATGTTAAGGTAGAACAGAATTGTGCAGTTACCGTGTCTCAGATTTAAACTTTAACTTGAAGAAGACATGTTTCATTGGCCAGTCTGGTGTGAAGTCATGTATGAAGATACTTGGAGTATTTTACAGGCCACTAATTCAGAAGTGAAATGAAAGACGTACCATCTGGGATAAGTAAAACAAGGCCACAGTGTTAATTTTATTAACTATTATTTATCATTAACAACTTTAAATCTGTGAAAAGCACTCAAATTTTATCATTAAATATATCACTCTGTTTTGTCGATACTTAAGCTAAAACATTTTTAAAGACAAACTTGGTGACATCAGGCTCAATAATCCCCTTTTTCCTATACTCACTGCCCTGAAGCACTGTTTACAGAACATGCAAATGTCAAATCTGTAAGCCTTCCTAAGGCTTTGACAGAAGCACACATTTTCTGGGTAAAAAAAAGCCCTGATTTGCAACCATTTACAGCTTGAGTTGTAAACAAATTTAATTATCCAATCAGGACTGTATCTAAGAATTCTGTATGAGATCTTTTATCTCAGAGACATTACATAAAATTAAATTACATAAAACCCCCTACGAGTTTTATTCCAAGAACATTAAATACAGAGTTCTTAAAAACAAATGCATGCTTCAAAGCACTGTGCAATGCAAAATCATTAACAGCTTCGAGTACAGAACCTAAAATCCTTGATATCTACTGCCTGGCACTCTTAGAGGTGTGAAACGACTTTTGTACACAGTGCTGTAAATCGCTGGTGTGCAGAGCAGGTGTTAGCTTATATGACTTATTTTATGTAATTGCCTTTCCTGTAAATTCAACTTTAGAATGGCAAACAATACAAAACCACAAAATAAAAAATCCCATGCAAAATAAACCAGGTCTTACACAAAAACTGAAGTGAACAAAACCTAACCAAAGCCAGCTGCTATGCAGATGTTATCATGGTGTTATTACGCCCAAAAAAGCAACCTAGAGGGTAAAATAATTACAATCAGTCATTGTGCAATTAACTGGGTCGTTCCCATTATGCAGTATATTTTGAACTCTGTAAAGTATTTTGAATAAAGGTATAGCATACATTCAGAGATTGTTACTTGACAAATTGCTTGCACAATAACAAGAATATTTTCCATGATTCCTAACATGCTGATTCTGTGCAGTGCACAGAAATAAGCCTAAATATTTTCATCTTTAAAAATGCTAAACAAATTAAGTCATTATATATGTCACCCTGGACCACAAAACCAGTCATAAGGGTCAGTTTTTTAAATTGAGATTTTTAAATCATCTGAATGCTGCATAAATAAGCTTTCCATTGTTGTATGGTTGATGTATTGCTAGGATAGTACAATATTTGGCCGAGATTCAACTATCTGGAAGCTGAGAAAATCGCTTTTAAAGTTGTTCAAATGAAATTCTTAGCAATGCATATTACTAATCAAAAAATAAGTTTTGATATATTTACGATATAGGAAATTTACAAAATATCTTAATGGAACATGATCTTTTCTTAATATCCTAATGATTTTTGGCATAAAAGAAAAATCTATAATTTTGACCCATGTTGGCTATTGCTACAAATATAACCTTGCTACTTAAGACTGATTTTGTGGTCCAGGGTCACATATTAATACATATGGCGTGAAATGTTTCGTTTTTTAGGGATCTTTTACTGTTTGTTCATTCTTGTCGCTGTCCGTGGTGCTGAAGAAAACCGCTAACTGTAGAATATCAGCAGATGCAAACAAGTGTACCCTGCACTTCTGTAAATAATTTTAGCACTGGGTTCCTCCACGCTGTAATGTGGGTCAGTTAATCTGAACTGTGGAGGCCCATCGAGAGAATACTGGGAGTCCTTTTATTCCAGTGCCCATTTTCCAGTAGCGAGCGGACAGGGGAGGACGGCGGGCGCCTGAATCAGGTCAGCTGTACCGACCAGTGATGTGTTTTTCAAGATTGGGGTCTTTGATATTTACCCCACATAACTGCGAGAAATGAAACTGAGTTGGCGAATTCAGCTCTATTTACATGATACTGGTGCTATTGCCTATTCAGGTTTAATGATACAGGGTCTAGGCTGCATTCACTAGGAATGGGGTGAGTATGTGTATGCGTGTGTTCCCCGGACTCACGGCAGGGACGGTGAAAGAGACTACCATACGAGAGATGAATACCAATAGTCTTGTCTCTCCTCCTCCTCCTCCACCTCCTCCTCCTCCGTAGCTCCGACTGAACGGTGCAGTGGCGGGATGGCGCGCGGATAATAAACTATGCGGGGGCATTTCATTATTAAAAAAAAAACACTGACGAAGCTCAGTATTCACCTCACTTCCTCGTGAAAATGTACCTGGGGTGTCGCGACCCTTCCGTCGAAACGGCTAACACCAGTGTTTTGTATTGTAGATGTACAACATAACGCCTTTGGACACGCGCACGCACGTGTGCGCGCTGGGAAAGCTTTAAGCTAGCCGAGCCAACAGATGGTAAAATCACCATGACAACTTGGACTCGACACGAGTCTCGCTTCCTGGACTCATCCACACGGACGGTCTCGACATTGGTTTCTGACTGGCACTCCCGCGTGCGCTGCAGTTACCTTTCCAACAGGTGACGAACTGCAGCTTTAATTCACACGCGCGCAGCGTCACGCGCAGCCCGTGATTAATATATCAGCGGGTATTGAGCATGCACGCGGAGAACGACTCGACCCCCGAGTGTCCCTCTCGCAGACAGGCCTGTGAAACAACTAAATCACGCTGTTTTCAAACAGATGCGAATAAGTTGATGTAGTCTGACACAGAGTAGAATTACAAAGGCGACTGTTTACGGCCATCTAATGACTATGATTAACGAGATCCCACAGCCCAGATGCAGCAAATCATGGCTTTGAGGTTATTCGAATGATAATTCTCTTCCTCTCTCTACCAATTCGTCTCTCTCTCTTTCTCGCTCTCTGTTCACCCTCTTACGACTGCGAGCTTTCATGCTGCAGACGAGAGAACGAAAATGCCGTTAAAATGAAATCAAATCAAAGAAAGAAAAGACAAATCTTTCCCTTTCAAAAACCACGTCCTTTTATCGTATCCATTTCCCAAATACAAGCAATGCGGCGCATTCATTAGACCAACGTTCATTGTTCAATCAAAACGCGTTCCACATACACTCTCACACAATCCAATTTACGCCTTTTTCATAACTACCCACATTTTTTTATTCACCAGCATCGGAAAATTGCTCTTATTACTCGGGATTGTTCGTTCTCACCGCTGCCTGATATTGAGAACCGACGGCGCGCATCAGATCAGCCATAAATAAGAAAATTTTGGGCTCACCTGCCGAATCGCTCAGCCGGTATCGCATCCGAGCGTGCACTGTAATAATCTCATATCTCATCGTTTCCACCATCCAACATGCCCCCTTTTTCCCCGTCGAGCCGTGTGAACGGCGCTCGGCTCTTCTTGCGTTTTTCTTATTTTCAATTAACGTCAATCTCCCCGGGTCTATTTTAAGCGCGCGCGCTGTGCGCGGTCGCGGACGCAAGGTCAGGAGCGCCCACTGCCACGCGCGTTGCCAAGCAACCGAAGGGACACGAGCGATCTTACAAACCGGCAGCAAAACAAAATAAATAAATAAGTAAATAAGGCGGATATAGACAGCAAAAGCTCGCCTCGTCCAAAGCAGCCAGGCAGCATATAAATTAAAACACCACTGAGTCATGGGGAAATGAGAGCGTTATGGCATTGGAGGGGTGTGGCGGGTGCATCACCATTTATTATCGGAATAAAAATCCTATGGCCAGTTTGCAGAACTGCTGCAATGAGACTTAAGCCAGACATTGGGCTGTTCTTTCAACGTGTTCGCTTGTGCATGTCTCACACACAAACGCCCCATAATATACGCTTGCTCAAATGTTAAGTAGCAGCAATTTAGCAGACGCTTTTATTCACTCATTAAACACACGTACTACAGACACTTCTCCTGAAGGTCTTAAGGGACCAATGATGATTCCACGGATCGAAACAGCAACCCTCTGGGCTTCTGCCGCTATACACCACACCAGACTTTATACTGCTAAGCCTTCAGAGGAATCAAACAGAGCTACACTCTTAAAAAAGGTTCTTTATTGGCATCAATGGTTCTATGAAGAATCTTGAACATCCATGGAACCTTTCAAATGCAGAAAAGGTTCTTTATAGTGCAAAGGTTCTTTGGGGAACCAAAATGGTTCTATTATGGCATCACTGCAAAAGCACCCTGGATATAAAGCTCTAGAAACAGTTGCAGTGAAGCACTTTACCATTAATCTCTTACTACACAAACCTGTTTAACCATCAGCTGCTGCTGTGCAGCATGTACTACATTTACATGCACAGCAGGCACTTATTTGCTCAGCAGGTGGCATGTATTGCATTTGTGATGAGGATTATTTGTAAGTGAGTTATTATAAATATGATCATCTCTTCATTTGGCACTGGAAACGCTAATCCAGAAAGCAGAGCTTTTGACATGATCTTATGGTCTTTTGGTAGTTTAGTGGAACACGTCAGTCAGTGGTGCAGGGCTCCAGCTGTGTAGCTGTCAGACTTGATAAAAGGTGACAAAATTAAGATGACTTAAGGTGTTTTTCAACATTCAAATACCTTCTACCAAGCTAATGTGTACAGACAACTATCCTGCATGGAAATTCCCTGAAAAGTGTAAGCGTCAATACACTTGAGTACAAATTCACAGGTACACTGTTCATTATTGGCATTGATAGTTCCGCGAAGAACCTTGAACATCCATGGAACCTTTCAAATGCAGAAAAGATTCTTTATAGTGGAAAAAGGATTTTTAGATTTGTTAAATATTCTTCAAAATGGTTCTTTTAAAAACCGTTCACCGAAAGGTTCTTTGGGGAACCAGAAATGGTTCTTCTATGGCATCACTGCAAAAACACCCCTTTGGAGTATGTATTTTTAAGAGCATATTGAAGCTGAAATGATACATTAGTCAGTAGAAATTTGTCTTAAATCTGTCTTTATTTACAAAATATACTTAAATGTTTAAGAGTCGGATGCAGTCATGCAGAGGGACATAGTATCATTTTCCTTAGGATGTATCTTGACCATTTCATAATTTTCTATTCTTTTTTTTTCCTTAACAGGGAATGTAGGAGGAGGAGGGGGGGCACTGGGACATGGGAAGAGGGGCATGTCAAGGGAGGCTTTATTGAGGGGAAAGCTGTTTTCATCCTTACTGTACATGCAAGTTCATTTAGAAATCAAACAGAAGTCAGTCTTATAAAATCTTCAAAATTAATATGCATTTTACCATTTAAACAAATGTTAAGAATTGAAACACTTTGTCTGCATTTATAAAATCAACGATCCATGTGTTTTCTCTTTTTTATCAGTTTAACAGAATTCGTTTTTTTTAATCTTAGCGACAATCTGAGTTTATTAAAACAAAAAAGTAATTACAAACTATTAAACATTTTTTTTTGTTGTTTCCTAAGCTTGACTTTGTAAAGAACTGACCTAAACAGAAAACAGTTGACTATGATAGTGAAATACATGAAGTTTTTTTTTTTCTTGCTGATGTTGTATATGAATGTGCTGTCGTTATTTATCTCCTATGTTTCAGAATAAAGTAATTTTGCAGATAAATTCAGAATCTTACACTCTTGTTGGGTTGAAAACACACACATACACACGCTCTCACACACAAACATACAGCCTGAATTCACTCTCATTAAAGTAAATGCCAAATAATCTGCAAATTGTGAAAGGGAAA
>NC_133365.1:39933617-40123673 GCF_049309525.1 Garra rufa | reverse complement strand
GATAATACAGTAATACAGAGACAATACAGAAAACATCAACATTCCAATCAAGTACAAGCAAAAAACATAAAAGCTAGAGTTATTATTTGATCATTTTTAATTCCTAATGTCCAAATTTTATAGCGCTGACGTCACGTGAGGTCGTCACGTGGATCACCCGCAGAGAGTTCAAGACGTGCGGTCAGACGTTCGATTAGCCGTTCGGTCGGTCGCTCGGTCGTTCGGTTGAACGGTTTTGGCACGGAGTACGCGCCATACATTCACGCCGGCAGCAGGAGCAGCGCGTGAGCGTCAAGCAGGAGCGTAGCGTGAGCAGCGCTGACGCAATGGTTTTGGCGCCGAGTCTATAGGTGCGTTCGACATGCGGCGCCGCAAGAAATCGGCTGCCGCCTTACAAAACAATGCATTCTGGTAAGATCATTTGTCCGACTTTGATCGGCGCTGCAGCCGCCTTTCGATCACGTGTGCCATCAAAGTACCGTGAGAGCAAAACGAGAGCAGTCGCAGAGGTCAGGCGCTGCAGCTGCACTGTAAAAAAATTGCTGTAGTTCTGCAGCTGGTTGCCAGTAACTTACTGTAGATTTTTAATTTATGTTATTTACTGGCAACAGTTTGTTCAAAGTTAAATGAACATTAAACATTAACAAGTCTTTGTCTTTACAGAATAAAACTATAAAATAACAACCTACTGCAAAGCATTCTGGGAACCAGAAACCTTCATCAACCTTTTTCTGTTTTTTTCCTTCAGATTTTGGTTCCCAGAATGCTTTGCATGAGGCTGTTATTTTAGTTTTATTCTGTAAAGATAAAGACTTGTTAATGTTTAATGTTCAATTAACTTTGAACAAACTGTTGCCAGTAAATAGCATAAATTTAAATCTACAGTAAGTTACTGGCAACCAGCTGCCAGTAATACTGTAATTTCTACAGATTTTGTTTACAGTGTGCTTAAAATCGGCTGCGAAAGCCTTGATGACTGTAGTATTCTTACGTTTGGTTATAAGCCAATCATATGTTAGAGGCAACGTATTGTCTTTTCGTATTGGCTGTATCACCTGTCAGTATTAGTAATGCAAATGAGTCAGCGTTTGTTTGTGTATCTCTTGCTGAATAGAGAGTTAGAACTCATGTTGCACAGCTGAAGAGTGTTAATAAAAGCTTCGTGTTTAAGCAGATTAAGCGTGCATCCAGATCTTTTCATACACGTTATTATCATAACGGAAACACGACATGGTGTCAGAGTGAACGGAAGATATATATAATAGATGGATACAGCTGGAGTTCCAATGCCCACGATGAATTGGGAAGCAACTAACTTGCCCGAAGCGTGGCGAAAGTTTCAACAGCACGCAGAGCTCATGTTCAGCGGACCGCTAAAGAAAAAGGGTGAGGATGAAAAATGTAGTTATCTTCTCCTTTGGGTCGGAGAAAAGGGCCGTGATATATTTAATACATGGTCGCTGTCTGCAGACGAAGCAAAAATCCTAAAGTCATATTACGACCGCTACACAGCATATGTTGAGCCCAAAGCGAATGTGATATTTGCACGTTACAAATTCCATGAAAAGGTGCAGGGAGAGCGCGAGCCCTTCGAGCAGTTTGTGACTGATCTGCGTCTACTTGTCAAAGACTGTAACTATGCAAATAGTGATGAGATGATACGTGATCGTATTGTGTTCGGGATACATTCGCCGAAAGTGAGAGAAAAACTTTTGAACGTGGGATCTGAATTAACGCTTGAAAAAGCGATAGACGTCGCTAGATCTCACGAGTTGGCTCAAGCACAGTTAAAAACCATCGCAAGCAGCATGAGTACCTCGCGTGAATATGCAGTGCACGCAATCTCTGGCCACACATCAAAAGGCTCGGTTCCAAAGCACCGTAACGCCAAATACAGAAAGAAATACAGCGACAGTTTCCAACCTAGAAGTACTCCTTCAGTGCACTCCAAAGAATGCGGCTACTGTGGAAACAAGCGTCATGTTGACCGCTCTCACTGTCCTGCAAGAGGAAAGGTGTGCAAAATATGTGGTAAATTAAACCATTTTGCAAAAGTATGTCGCTCTAACTGTGAGAAAGCTGTCCACGCAATAAGCCAAGAGGGTTCAGACCAGTTTGAGGAGTGTGATGAGCTGTTTATTGACTCAGTGACACAGGGCAGACAGAGCTCAGACACAGAACAAGCTTTTGTGAACATTAAAATAGGCCCAAAACAGCAGGACATCAAGTTCAAGCTGGACACTGGATCCTCAGCTAATGTCATACCCCTGTACGAGTACACCAAATTGGATATGCAGTGCACACTGCAGCCAGCATCTCGCCCCCTGTATGGATATGGTGGTGAACGCCTAGTTGTAAAAGGCAAATGCAACCTGAAATGCAAGCACAAAGAGATTGAGATGATTATGGCATTCTATGTAGTCGACACAAATGCACCCCCAGTCCTGGGGTTAAAAGGATGCATAGACTTTGGTCTCATTAAGATGGTGCTATCAGTAACAGAAACACAGACGGAAGTGCCAGTCCTGGAGAAGTTTGCGGACGTTTTCAAGGGGATCGGACTGTTTCCTGGTGAGTGTACCATACACTTAGATCCGCATGCAACCCCAGTAGTTCATCCACCCAGACGTGTTCCCCTTGCATTACGCAGCCGTCTTAAAGAGGAGCTTGAGAGCATGGAGAGGCAAGGTGTTATCGTTAAGGTCACAGAGCCGACCGAATGGGTTAACTCCATGGTTGTAGCCGAAAAACCACGCACAGGTCAGTTGAGGGTGTGTCTGGACCCAAGGGACCTTAACAAAGCCATTAAGCGGCCTCACTACCCGTTACCCACTCTTGAGGACATAACATCCAAGCTAGCTGGTGCCCGATACTTTAGCGTTCTTGATGCAAGATCAGGCTATTGGGCCATTAAGCTCACTGAGGAGTCATCAAGACTAACCACTTTCAACACAGTCTTTGGGCGCTACCGTTTCTTACGCCTCCCCTTCGGATTGATTTCAGCCCAAGATGTGTTCCAGCGAAAAATTGATGAAACTTATGAAGGTTTGAATGGGGTCATGGCAATAGTCGACGACATTCTCATTTATGGAAAGACCAAAGCCGAGCATGATGAAAACCTTCATGTTATGCTTGAGCGTTCCAGAGAGAGAGGAGTCAAGCTCAATCCAGAAAAAAGCGTGATCTGTGCTACAGAGGTGAGCTATTTTGGACATCTTCTCACTGCTGACGGGGTGAAGCCGGACCCGGCGAAAGTCGCTGCTGTGCGAGACATGGAACCACCTAAAGACAAAGGAGAACTGGAGACAGTGCTAGGTATGATCAATTACCTCTCCAAATTTGCACCTGGCCTTTCCGATGTCAACGCACCATTACGACAGCTCCTCAAGGAGTCAAGTGAGTTTGTTTGGGATGCCCAACATGACAAAGCTTTCAAGAAGATGAAAGAGTTACTCACATGTGAACCAGGCCCAGTCTTAGCTTATTTTGACCCTCTCAAAGAGCTTAGATTACAGGTTGATGCCTCCAAGTACGGGCTCGGGGCAGTACTGATGCAAGATGGAAGACCTATCGCGTACTCATCAAAGTCCCTTTCTGAGAGTGAAATCAACTACGCTCAAATTGAGAAAGAGCTTTTTGCTATACTCTTTGGCTGTAAGCGTTTCCATCAATACATCTACGGCCGCCAAGTCGTAGTTGAGAGCGACCACAAGCCCCTTGAGTCGATAATGCGGAAGCCCCTAGCATCAGTTCCCCCAAGGCTTCAGAGGATGATCCTTCAACTCCAGAAGTATAACTTCACCATTATACATCGACCAGGCAAAGACATCCCTGTTGCAGACACGTTGTCCAGAAAGTCGTTGTCTGACCAGGATACAAGCCTCAGTGAAGGAATGGATATCCAGGTACACACAGTGTACAGCAGCCTTCCTGTCAGTGACCAAAAATTGGAGGAAATCAGAGCTCAAACTGAAAAAGACCCACAGTTTCAGATACTGAAAGGAGTCATTCAAAGAGGCTGGCCTGATGAGAAAAGAAAGTGTCCCCTGAGCGTGTCTGAATTCTGGAACCACCGTGATGAGCTTTCATACCTGCATGGAATAATCTTCAAAGGTGAGAAGATTGTTGTTCCCACAAGCCTTCGATCAGACATGTTGTCACGTGTACATGCTAGTCACCTGGGCATTGAGAAGAGCAAGCAGAGGGCCCGTGACATTATGTTCTGGCCTGGGATGGGGAAAGAAATTGAGAACATGATTAGCAAGTGCTCAATCTGCCTCATGTATCGCCCCTCCAACACCAAAGAGCCCATGATCAGTCACAAAGTCCCAGATAGGCCATGGCAAGTAGTGGCTACCGATTTGTTCACCTGGAACAACGAGGACTATCTTGTGACAGTTGACTATTACAGCAGGTATTTTGAACTGGACAAGCTGCACAGTACAACCTCCGCTGCTGTGATAAGTAAACTGAAGGCTTCTTTTGCACGCCACGGCATTCCAGAAGCTGTCATCTCAGACAACGGGCCCCAGTACAGCTCTGGTGAATTTGAAACATTTGCAAGAACATGGGAATTTAAGCATACTACCACAAGTCCATACTACCCACAAAGTAATGGGTTGGCAGAGAAATCTGTGCACACTGCAAAGATGTTGCTGGAAAAGGCTAAGGCTGACAAAAGGGACCCATACCTTAGTCTCCTGGAGTATCGCAACAGCCCTGTTGATGGATTCAAGTCACCAGCTCAGCTGTTAATGAGTCGCCGTCTGCGCTCAACCTTACCCAATACCAATCAGCAGCTCCTGCCAAAGGTTGTCAGTTGTAGAGATGTCAAAGCAAAGAGGCTACGTAAACAACAACACCAAAAAAGCTACTACGACAGATCGGCGAGACCTTTGTCTCAACTCAAGGAAGGACAGTCAGTCCGAGTTCAGGTGCAAGGATACTGGAAGCCAGCTGTTATCGTCAGAGCAGCCAACACTGAGAGATCGTATCATCTGCGTACTGCTGATGGACAGGAGTACAGACGCAACAGACGTCACCTCCTGGACACAAAAGAATCTCAGACCGACAATTCTGACATAGCAGTAAGGCATGAAACTGCTGAACTATGTGCAACACCAACCAGCAACGCACCACACAATGATATTGCACACACACCTGACCACACTGATGGACTGCCCATGTGTAACACTTACAGAACCAGATATGGACGCCAAATAAAGGCCAGAGTTATTCTGGATCTGTGATTGTACAAGGGTGTAGGCGGATCGCTGCCCTTCCAAAAGAAAATTCAATGTTCAATACATTCCAAATGTTCAATGCAGTTTACATTCATCTGTAGTTGATAATATGGTTATGTGTATATACACAGCATGTTTGCACAACAGTTTTATGGTTCATTGGCATATTAGTATATACATGTAACATGAAAATTGAATGCTTTCTTTACTTAATACGTTATGCAGTATTTTGCACTTTGTGTTGTATTATTTTAAAAGAAGGGGGATGTAGTATTCTTACGTTTGGTTATAAGCCAATCATATGTTAGAGGCAACGTATTGCCTTTTCGTATTGGCTGTATCACCTGTCAGTATTAGTAATGCAAATGAGTCAGCGTTTGTTTGTGTATCTCTTGCTGAATAGAGAGTTAGAACTCATGTTGCACAGCTGAAGAGTGTTAATAAAAGCTTCGTGTTTAAGCAGATTAAGCGTGCATCCAGATCTTTTCATACACGTTATTATCATAACGGAAACACGACAATGACGACACACTTTATTCTCATTGGTCAGATTATGTGACGACAAGCACGACGTGTGCTGCGTGTTTTTCTTAAAAAAGTTCCTGTATGTAATCAATCTTTATATCGAATATCTAATATTCAAACAAAACATTAATGATGAAAATGAAGATTAGGCGATATGGTAAATATATATTCTTATTGTATAAGAGTAAATTTTGGGGAAAAAAACCTGGTCAACCAGAGGCCGTTTTTTTAATGGATGCTGTGAGAGGCTTCACTACACTGAATAAACTGCTTATATTTGTAAAAAATGTCCTATAGCTAACTACAAAACTAAGATGCAAATAATAAATGTCATATTGCATTACATTAAAGTAACTCACATACTTGATATGATCAACAAAAAAAGCAAAACGATTGTATAGAATAAACGATAGGGTAACTTTTTTTATTTATTTTTTTTTATTTATCTTATGTAGTTTCATTTCTTCTTTTTCTTTATTGCTTTTTTGTGTATGTTTGGAATACAGTTTCATCCTCTATAAGTGTCCGACTTGACTGCCGTCTCTTTACTCCTCCCCCGACTGCAAGCGGCTGCTCTCGCCAGCCGGCGGCAGGCTAGTGTAGTGCATCTCGAACGCACCTTATTTTTGCTGCGCCGCTTTTACGCTGGGTTAAAGCCACAGTGCATCGATCTTGATCAAAACTGGCCCGATTAACACGAAAAATAACAATTTCACCATAAAATCATGTATCCAATGTAACACAATCACGGTTTAAATGGCTCACCAGTAAAAATAATGTTTTTTTTTTTTTTGTAAATAATGTCTAGTTAGCCTTCTTGTTCAAAACAATCACTTTAGCAAAGTTTGTACTATTTTCTGCTTGTTTTGATATATACAAGAATAAATACATTTATATTACTGCCATTAAAATGTTAATATAAAACATATTTTAAAATACAGAAACAAAATCATTTTTAAAAGTGAAGATTCTGAAAGTATTGAAGGAGATCCTATAATAATTTTATATAGATTTACAGTAGTAACAACAAATTATATTTTTATATGATATGTCTTATCATGTTTTTAAATATGATGGTTTCATTATCTCAAAGTTGGACAGCCACCGTAAAAAAAAAAAATGATATATACCATATGAAACCGGCTGTGCAAATCTCGAATCAAATCATTAAAGTAACACTCCACTTTTTTTGGAAATAGGCTCATTCTCCAACTCCCCCCGAGTTAATAAGTTGATTTTTACCGTTTTGAAATCCATTCAGCAGTTCTCTTGTTCTGGTGATATCACTTTTAGCATAGCTTAGCATAGATCATTGAATCCTATTAGACCAATAGCATCACGTTCAAAAATAACCAACGAGTTTCCATATTTGTCCTATTTAAAACTTGATTCTTCTGTAGTTATATCGTGTACTAATACCGGCGGAAATGCAAAGCTGCGAGTTCTAGGCTGATAAGATTAGGAACTACACTCCCATTCCGGCGTAATAGTCAAGGAAGTTTGCTGCCGTAATAAGGCTGAAGCAGGAGCAGTAATACCACGCAGCACATGTGCAAATTCTAAACTAGCTGGGAACTCATTTCTGATAATACCCTGCCTGCTTCGGCCATATTACGGCAGCAAACTTCCTTGACTATTACGCCGGAATGGAAGTGTAGTTCCTAATCTTATCAGCCTAGAAACTCGCAGCTTTGCATTTCCACCGGTCTTAGTACACGATATAACTAGAAGAGTCAAGTTTTAAATAGGACAAATATCTAAACTCGTTGGTCATTTTTGAACGCAATGCTATTGGTCTAATAGGATTCAATGATCTATGCTAAGCTAGTTTATAGTAGCTGAGTTTATATACCGCTTAAAACCCTCAAAAACAACCACAATACATTTGAACAACCCAGCAAGCTTATTTCAAAGAAATCAGCCTCACCTGCAATTTAGGTTGTGTGTGCGAATGATTTTGACTTCATTTGTGCGAGGTTTGAAGTCCTGCCACAGATATTCTGGTGAGAGCACCTTGCTGGGTTTGTTATACAGGAAGTACTTGTTCAAATGGGACTCCTCCTGCCATGCTGCCTCAATGGATTTAGCTGCATCAATGTCCAGTTGCTCCCGGCAGGTTTTAGCAACCTTATGTACGTCTTTCACTAAGCCCCCAATCACAGCTCCTCCATAATAATAATCACCCTCAGAATAAGGAATGAACGCTTGAGACTCTGGCCTGCGCTCATATGGGAACTGTTCACGTGGTGTTTGATAGTAACCAGGATGTATCACACCTATAAGACGACCCAAAGACTCTGGCCCCCATCGCCCGTAGAACTTTGTGTCCACATCAAGGCTGAAAACATAGTCAGCTTCATTGACCAATCGACTCTCAATCAGTTTCTCCAGCTTTTCCATCCTGCTCAAAGTGATCTCCTGCCATCTGTTAGAAGTAGGCACTTTCAACACCGTCAGCTGACGTTCTTCACCCAGTTTCACTTCAGGAATCTGATCTGGTTGATCAGTGAACAGATAATAATGCACACGAAATCCAACAAAGTAATTCTGCTCTGCAGACTCCAAAAAATCTTTAAGAAACTGAGTGTATCTGGAAAAAAGTAATAAAAAAATTACAATTTAATAGATTTTCCTTATTTGGCAATTTATTCACCATTAGAAGACCATAAGACATACTCTAATAGACTGTACATTTGAGACCAAACAAAACACTAGATCAGGGGTGTCCAATTCTGCTTCTGAATGGCCACTTTCCTGGAGATTTCAGTTCTAGCACACCTGCCTTTTGTATTGTTGAAATGAAAAACATCGGAGTATTCAAAGAAAGCAGGGTTAACTTACCATCACACAAAACCCAGCACTCTTAGTTGATTACCCCAAAACAAAACAAAAATCTTACTCATGAGTATCAGTTCCAAAACCATGGCCACTTTAAATGCTTATCATTGTAGGCATCATCCGTGGTGTGAAAAACACACAAGAACCAGAAAAATAAAACACAGGAAACAGCATACAGATGAGGGAACAACAGGAAACAGAACATACACAAACTAGTATTCAAACTATAAAAACAAACCCCCAGGAAACACCAAGACTGTATTCCAATTCAAATTTTAAGCATTACCCTTGGTAACCTCCCTCCATCTTGTGGACTTGGATGTACATTATTGCTGAGTGCACACTATTGGCAAAGCTTGTGTAATATTAAAATGGATCGCTCTAAGCATTTGATCACTTGGAATCCGCTGTGGCGCTGACCTATCATCTACAAAAAAAATTTCTTAGGAATTGTTCTATGCAGCATTCATGAGGGTCTGTCTATAAGGAAAAGTGGAATACACCTCAAGTTTCTAGACATCCTGAAGATCTTAATTAGCTCGTTCATGAGTGTAAATCTGGAGCTAAACTCCAGGAGCATGATTTTTCACTACACTGTAAACAGGTTCATATCTGCAAGGGTTTAGTGATGAAACTGCTAAAACCATAGAGATGGCCAAATAAAACTAGACACGTTTTGCAGTCTCTCACAGAAAGAAAAAAAAAAGTAAAATGTCAGTCATGTTTGGTAATTCATGGCCATTCACCACCTTCTTCTTGACTCTTACAATTAATTGCTACAATCAAGTTCAGAGAAAAAGATAGGAGAGATGGCAACTCACTTTCCAAGAGCGAAGACTGTAGTTGCTATGGTGATGTTTTGCTGTTTGTAGATCGATTCAATCAGTGTTGGATCAAAAGTTCCTTCCCATACAATAGGGGCTAACCATGGTGTCACAGCAATAACTTTGCCATCTGAGCCGTTTTATATTAGGAAATACACATACATATAGATGAAATGCAAATCAAATGCAAAATAGTATTAAAATAATATAATGAAGTTTAAAGGATTAATTCACTTTCAGAACAAAAATTTACAGATAATGTACTCACCCCCTTGTCATCCAAGATGTTCATGTCTTTCTTTCTTCCTTCAGTTGTAAGGAAGTGTTTTTTGAGTAAAACATTTCAGGATTTCTCTCCATATAATGGACTTCTATGCTGCCCCCGAGTTTGAACTTCCAAAATGCAGCTTCAAAGGGCTCTAAACGATCTCAGCCGAGGAAAAAAGGGTCTTATCTAGCAAAACTATGGGTTATTTTCTAAAAACAAAATTACAACTTATATACTTTTTAACCTCAAATGCTTGTCTTGTCTAGCTCGGCAAGATGAGCATTTGAGATTAAAAAGTATATAAGTTGTAAATGTTTTTAGAAAATAACCGATCGTTTCGCTAGATAAGACCCTTCTTCCTAGGCTTGGATCATAGAGAGCCCTTTGAAGCTGCATTTAAACTGCATTTTGGAAGTTCAAACTCAGGGGCACCATAGAAGTCCATTATATGGAGAGAAATCCTGAAATGTTTTACTCAAAAAACACCATTTCTTTACGACTGAAGAAAGAAAGACATGAACATCTTGGATGACAAGGGGGTGAGTACATTATCTGTAAATTCTTGTTCTGAAAGTGAACAAATAAGTGTGGATTCTTACCTGACTACACTGGGCTGATTGTATGAAAGCCTGTGCAATAAAATAGTAACAGTGTAAAAAAAAAAAAAATCAGTTGTGATGTATTGCATTTATCTCCAAAAGTCAAAGCATGTTATTCTTTGTTACTCTAAAACTGTTTTGATTTCCCACCTACTACAAAAGTCTATTGATGATGTGTTTTACTGTCAGCTGAACAGATCTTTTGACATCACAAGCTTTCAACTGACTTTAAGTTAAATTTCTCAAACACAAGATCACAAACCCTAACAGACTTTTATTGGTTTAAACAAATTTAAAACAGGGGTTTCCATAAAACAGCCATGAGCTAAGAATGTTTTTGTCTTCAGCAGTAGCCCCATTAACTAAGAATTAACTTTTTAAAAAATCACTTTTAAGAAGATGAAGATTAAGTTTTACACACCCCGGCGATGAGAGCAATTCATAGTTCTTCTTCCACTTTAACCTAATAATAATATTATTAAATATAAATATAAAATCAAAATTTGATTATATGTGACCCTGGACCACAAAACCAGTCTTAAGTCGCTGGGGTATATTTGTAGCAATAGCCAAAAATACATTGTATGGGTCAAAATTATTGATTTTTCTTTTATGCCAAAAATCATTAGGAAATTAAGTAAAGATATTGTTTCATTAAGATTTTTTGTAAAATTTCTACTATAAATATATCAAAATGTAATTTTTGATTAGTAATATGCATTGTTAAGAACTTAATTTGGACAACTTTAAAGGTGATTTTCTCAGTATTTTGATTTTTTTGCACCCTCAGATTCCAGATTTTCAAATAGATGTATCTCGGCCAAATATTGTCCTATCCAAACAAAACCATACATCAATAGAAAGCTTATTTATTGAGCTTTCATATGTTGTAAACATCTCAGTTTTGTAAAATTTTACCTTATGACTGGTTTTGTGGTCCAGGGTCACATATGGTGTAAGTTTATGTACTTTAAGTTGATGTATATAATCATGTATACACACTGTGAGAAAGAAAATTGTACCTTTAGGGTGTTCAAAATACCATACCGTACACTAATATGTTTCTTTTAAGGGTAAAGAAGGAATAAAGGCGTCCTTTTGAGGGTACTGCCCCAGATAAAAGCTGTTATACTGTTATATATAAGCTGTTATATTTTCTGAGAGTGCAGGTTATAGCATGTGTGAGCATTTGTTTTTGTTTTAAAGTGAGATGTATATGAATTACATCTTTACTTACTTGAAGAAGACTTGGTCTATTACCTGCTGTTTACAACTTATAACACTGATAGATAAATAAATAAATAGCAGCAATGCAAACTTCCCAAATTAAGAGAATAACACAACATAACACAAAACATCTGAACCATGTCTAACTGTAAACTCACCTGTTGATGTACTGGTAAATGAACCTGTGAAAAAAGACATAGAAGTTCATTAAGGAGCGATCTTTGATTTTCTTCTTAGAGATCACATTTAGGTTGGATTGCTCATGTTTGTCATGTACACAGAAAATGCAGCATAATGAATATTTATAAAATATATTTATAAAAAACATTTCCATAAACCCCATCAGGTTCTGTTGCCTATGATGCAGAGGAAATTAATGATACTTTTAGACTTTTCTATTCAAATCTTTATGAACCCGAGGCATTCTTTGACCCGACTGTCCTTAAATTATATCTTTCAAAGCTTAATTTACCCGCCCTGTCCAAGGAAGAAGCAGAATTTCTTGATAAACCTCCCACTATTACAGAACTAAAAGATGCACTAACCTCAATGAAAAGGGGCAAATCTCCAGGACTAGATGGTTTTCCTCCGGAGCTATTCCTGGAATTGTGGGATAGTATTGGTCCACTTCTTCTAAATTCAATCAACTACTCTCTTACCACTGGTTCATTTCATCGTGATCAAAATACATCACTTATCTCTGTGTTGCTTAAGAAGGGCAAGTCCCCTCTGAAGTGCGGTAGTTACAGGCCAATATCTTTAATTTCAACGGAGTTGAAGCTATTTGCTAAACTTTTAGTTAAAAGACTTGAATTATATGTATGCAAATTAATTCATTTTGATCAATCCGGATTTTTAAGAGGGAGACTTGCATCTGATAATATTAGGCGTCTTCTGCACACTATACATGCTTCTGAAATTGATACTCAACCTGCAGCAGTCTTCAGTTTAGATGCACAAAAGGCCTTTGATCGGGTCAGCTGGGAGTATCTTTGGATAGTTCTAGAGGAATTTGGCTTCGGAAAAACATTCATATCTATGGTCAGAACACTCTATACTAATCCTTATGCAGTAGTATCAACAGGTAACATTCTGTCAAAGTCATTTCCTCTGCATCGTGGCACCCGTCAGGGCTGTCCACTTTCCCCCCTACTTTTTGCATTGTCATTAGAACCACTAGCACAATCGATTCGACTTGATTCTTTAATATCACCCATAATCATACAAGGAACTCAGCATAAAATTTCTCTTTATGCAGATAACATACTCTTATATTTTACTAATATACATGTCTCCTTACCTCAAATAATAAAAGTATTCTCCCAGTTTAACAAATTCTCTGGCTATAAAATAAACTGGGATAAATCCCTTCTTTTTCCATTAAATGCATTTGCAAAAAGCCTTCCATTACCGCCTATTCCTCATATCCAGTGGCATGACACAGCATTTACATATTTAGGGGTAAAAATAACAAATTTGTCGAATATATCACGTATAAATTATGATAAACTTAAACTTGAAATCTTTGCAGATATGCAGAGATGGTCCAATCTTAAAATGTCACTACAAGGTAGAATTTCAATTATAAAAACGAATGTTTTTTCGGTAGGTTAAATTTTCTTTTTTCTATGATTCCTTTATCTCCACCTGTAAAATATTTTGAGGAGCTGCAGTCTCGAATCTCTAATTTTATTTGGGATGGTAAAAAACCCCGGATCCGTCTTAGTACTCTTCAACGGATGAAATTGTCTGGTGGTCTTGCACTGCCTGACTTTAAATTGTATTATTGGTCCTTTCAGGTGAAATCACTTACAAATTGGTGCGACAAAGACTCTGTACTTCCCTGCATGGCGTCAGATAGAACAAGAAATTGTAAGACCACATAGAATTGAAGATCTGTTATTTGCTGGACTTAAACCTAAATCTGCACATAAGATGTTTGGGCCAATTATAGGCAACTCTCTGCAGATTTGGACAGATGTTCAGAGTCAAATGGGCTGCACTACTAAACTTTGTGATCGATCCCCTATATGGCATAATTATAATTTATTGCAGAAGTATGGTTCATATTTCAACACAAGTTGGGCCTCTAAAGGAGTTTACACTCTGCAGGATCTATATGGACAAAATGGCTTAAAATCATTTCAGGACCTTCAAGAAACATACTCTCTCCCTGGATTTTCCTGGTTTTTGTACCTGCAACTAAGGTCAGCTATCAAAGCTCATGGAGTTCCCTGGGACTCTCCCCTTTGTGCTCACCCTCTGAATCTGTGGATTTATCCAGGAACATCGTGTAGTGGACTGGTGTCTAGAATATACACAGTTAATCTCAAAACGTGATAAACCCCTGGGAGTGATTAAATCGTGGAATCATGATCTTAAAGAGAGAGACATGGAACTGGACTGGAACAATGTATGGAACAATCTGTTTTTTTCATCAAAGAATCCTGCACACCAACTAATCCATTTTAAGTTTGTGCAGAAATTTTACCTTTCCCCATACAGACGTTTTAAAATGAAGCTTACAGATACCCCAAATTGTGAAAAATTTAATTTGAATGCGGCTGGTACTTACTTGCATATCTTTTGGGACTGTCCAGATGTCTCTAAGCTTTGGTCTCAAGTGGCAGTTTTTCTTGAAGGTATATTGGATTTCCCAGTTCCTAAACGGCTTACTTTATTTTTATTTAATGATGATTCATCACTTATTACTGGTACTAATTTGGCTTCTAAGAAAATTATATTTGCAGGTTTAACTGCTGCAAAAAAGACCATAATTCATTCTTGGTTTTCTTCTGGATCCCCATCAATAAAAGAATGGTATAACTACTTTAGAGATATTGTTATGATAGAAAGATCATTGGCCGTCATTCATAAAACACGAAGTTCAACTTTGGATGTTTGGAACAAAGTTATTGTCGCACTTTTGGAACCACCTGTATTTCCTCAGGTTTAATGCATAATTTAAATGGGTCTTAACAATGCCACAAATGGCATTTTATTTATTTTGCACTTATTACTATTATTATTTACTTTTTCTCTTGTCTCAAGGCTTTGGCAACTGTAAATAGTTTTAATTTTGATGCTTTATATACTTGGTGTATAACAACGCAAAATGTATATCTCATGTGGAAGTGAAATAAAAAGATAATCACAAAAAAAAACATTTCCATCTAATTTTCACACTCTGGCGTTACCTCTTGCAGAAACCAAAGCAAATGTTTACTACTGCGATTGACTAACTACTAAAGTGGACACCACACTGAAATGCTGCTTACTCAAATGACTAGCTAAAGCAACACAATACCTATACATTTTGTCAAACTTAATTTCATTGTGTTCAGTCCACTTAAATATACAGTTGCAAGAGATTGCAGTTCTGACATACAAGCTTTTCTGAAGTCCAGGATTTTATAAAATTGCATCTATACCAGTTTACTGGAAAACTGAAAGTGATCATGTGAATATATAATGTAATGCTTTTGAGTTATAGGACTTTTTAATAACACAGATAATTATTCAACCTATGCAACATTGCCGTTTTAAGTCACTTATTTTTATGGTAGGAAACAAAATAGACTTAAAACACAATTAAGCCTTTAGAAACTAAATTTAAGGAAGAAAAAAACAGAATTAGCTTGAGCTGCTACCCACAGATAAACATATCCCATGCATGTGCTGAAGTTGAGTAGCAACAAAGTCAACAAAGCTCTCACAAAAGTTCCTAGAGACACAGTTGGCAGCCTTACTCCTTAGTTTAAAATATGTTATACCAAAAAACCTGCAATGTACAGCCAAAGACTTGCAAGATGACCAAAAGAAAGGAGGAAAAACATTTCAGTTCAGAGTATAAGAACACTAGACAAGTATGGCTTCATGTTGAGGCATCTTGCGGGTTGTCTTGAGGTTGTTGTACTGTAGCAGAAAATGGCAATCATCACCGTATGAAGGACATCATGGATTCTTTGAAGTATCAGGCCATTTTGGCAAGAATTGTGAAGGTTTTGGTGCAAAGACTGAAGCGATGATCAATGTAATTTCCTGCAGGACAGCCATCCCAAAGTATTTTAAGAAAGCAGTGGCAGTGTGAAAACAAGAAATTATTAGGGATCTGAAAGCTTTTTCAGGCACAAAATGGGCCAAGACTGCAGTAAAGAGGTGACAGAAGCTTCTAAGCATGTGCAGGCAGGATTCACTGGTGATTTTAAAGAATAAATTATTCTGTGCAAAATTTGACTTTTGAGGGTTGAATAATTTTGAACAAGAGTGTTTAGAGCCAGTTTGAATTTTATCATGATTTATCAATGTTACATTCTCAGAATCACTCAAATGTGTATTAATAAACTTTCTCTAGTGTACTGATGTCTTTGTTGAATTGCTTTCATAAAATGTTGTTCTCCACAGCAAAATGTCTTGCAGGTCAAATGATTTTATTTGCAACTATATGTAAAACTGAAATTTACTTAATCCGTTTGTGTTGGGATTACATAGATGATTTTGTTTGCATTAACTAAACTGGACGGTGCTTGTTATTCCCCAGCATGCTTTGCATACTGGCCAGATCAGAAGAGTAAATGTTGAAATAAGTTGAAATAAGTTAAACTACCAGGTGCTCTGTTTCTCTTCAGCCAACGTAAGCAAGAAACTGTCCAGGATTAACCCATGAAAGGCTGCAAGCTCTGAGAACATACTTGGCCGTGTACTGAAAGACTGTGTTGCACAGCTGACAGCTGACAGCTGACAGCCAGGCAGCCGTCCCCAAGTGTCTTAAATCCACCACCAAAATTCCAGTACTGAAGAAGTTACCTGTGTCGTGCCTGAATGACGATTGTACCATAGCACTGACCCCAAAAAGGATGAAGTGCATTGTGTTTTGAAGCTGGACCCATTCCAGTTTGCATACCGTCCAAATTGGCTCTTACTCACCTGCAACAGCAGCTCAGCACTCAACACAGTAATCCCTGAGCAGCTTATCAACAAACTAAATTTTCTGGGCCTCAACTTACCCCTCTGTATTTGGATCTTGGACTTTTTAACTGAAAGACCTCAGTCAGTCTGTTTTGGCTGCAACATCTCCAGCACTACCACACTGAGCACAGGTGCCCCACAGTGCTTTATGCTCAGCCGGCCGCTCTTTATGTTTCTGACTCACGACTGCACTGCTAAGTTCACCTCCAACCACATCATCAAGTTTTCTGATGACATAACTGTGGTAGACCTCCTCAGAAACTACAATAAAACACACTACAGAGAGGAAGTGGCACAGCTGGCTCAATGGTTGGGTACTAACAACCTGTCCCTCAACATGAGGAAGACATAGGAGGTTGTGATAGACTTTAGGGGAAACTCTGTTGAATACCCCCTACTGACCATCAACGGCTCGACTGTGGAAAGAGCCGCCATCTTTCTTGGGAACAATAAAGCAATGACTGTAAAAGCCTGACTCGCTGTTCACTAAAGGAACTGTTTCCATGGCTCCTTTGAGCATCTTTGTCACATACATAAGTTTGTATAATGCCTCTGAAACGAGGTGGCCGGTCTCGTTCTAGGAAAGCCGTCAATATACACAGTCCACCAAAGTTAATCTATACTCACCTGTCAATTACTGTTATGAAAGGCGGTGACTGTTATAATTGACTGTTATAATTGACTGTTATGTCAATTACTGCAGGTGTGGGTTTATCAAACAGGACCTGTGCAGGACTCTGGATCTGGGATAGATTTTCAAGTCTGATGCCGGATGGCAAGTCGTCTTGAGTTTTTCGAGTGGCAGTTCGCCACACAGGGGCGGGGAACTGACATTCGTGGTAATGAGAAGAGGAGAAATGTTCTTTTGAGTATGTGGGTCATTTATCACAACCGTACTTTGCCTGGGAAGAACGGGCTAAACTTGAATGGAGCTTCCATCACTTGGTGTTGAGCGGAGGGATGGACAACGAGTGCGAGACTTCTTCGAGAAAATTCTGGCCTTGATGAGTCTGACCCTCTCCTCTTCCTCTCTGAGTTTAGATCAGGACAGCTTGTGAGGCGCAGGATCCAATGTCACTCTGGGTCGGGGACCTTGACTCCTAGGAAACAGTCTGAGGCAACACCGGCTTGGAGGCTGCTGGGAGGATAGAAACTTCTGGTGACTTGAAACAGCTGCTGCACTGGAGCGCTTCAGCAAGAAGGGACGCATTGCCAGAGATGACTGTAAACCGCTCTGCAAAACCATTAACCGGAGGGCCAAACAGTTACTTTGGAGAGACTGGCGAGTCTAGGAAGGTGACCTTGTCAGTGTCCCTAATCTCCTGATCTTAACCACCTTGGCTAGAACACTGACCCAAGCCACTTGCAGTCGACGAGGGGTGCTGATTCTCACATGTTAAGTACACAGGCAGGCAAGGCATTGGGGGAGAGTGAAGCATGTGGGACCTGTGCTGGCATAAGTATACGTTTCAAGCCCTGTGTTTATGCACTGCTGCTCCACTGTTTCTTCTATGTAGTAGAGGGAGGAAATGGGAGAGCAGTATGGGGAGGACTACTGTTGTAAAAGAACACCAGAACGTTTTGTTTTGGTGAGCCACACATGCAGCCTAACATTTTGCATAATGTCGCTGATAAATTTGCTCAGAAATATGATAATAGGCACCAGAAGAATGCAGGGGAAGACTTCTGTCTTCTTCCGCTGTCACTTGCTTCTTTCTTCTTCTTTTTTGGCTTCCTGCATTGCGGAGTCAGTGAGGAGATGATCTTCTGATGATTCTGACTAAATGGCACTCAGAGCTTACTTACGTATCATTCGCTCCACCAGTTTTGGCAGACTGAAGTGCCATTGGTTCGTGCAGATACAGAAACGTGAACAAATCGGGCTTCAGAACCAGAGTAAACAGCTATGGGAGAAACTGTTCAAAAGGGAACTACATATGGTCACACAACAAAGTGTGAAAAAAAAGGTGCTGTGGTTGACAAAATATAATCTTTATTTAAAAAAATGTTATCCTTCAAACTTTCCTTTTAACCGAAGTTTAAATATGTAAACTGATAATTCAGTATTAAAAATTCTATATAAAAATTCAAGATCAAATAATTTAAGAATATGCATAAAAATAATAATAGTAATAAAAATGCTTTTGTGTTGCTCAGACATTTTGGATTTGCATTTAAAAGGGCACCATATTTGATTTCTGTGATGTATGCATATATTAATTTGTTTTCTATGAAACATAAACACATATATACAAATACACAAATATACACATAAATATATGAAATACTTTATGTACTCCCCGTGGCCCCATGACAAGCAGTGGTAATGTTACCAAATTCAGAGAAATGACTCAACTGGTTCTAGACAAGTTTTCATTGGTACTGCACTGTTGTCACATCATTTAACAAACCAAACAGCAAACACCAAGGCAACCCATCTATTGCTGAAGTGTCATTACATACCCACTCAACACCATTCCAAGCAACACAAGAATGATGAGGAAATTCGGACGAAGCATTGTTCCTGGCACACTTACGTTCACAACGAAGACTGAAGTGTAAGCAAGAGGAATAAAGCGAGAGATATTTAGATAGGGGAGGTGCTGTCATGGTGAGAGGGACATTCAAAAAGACACAGTAGGGAGGGGTCATGTATTAGAATACAGCAAATGAGCTCATGCAAAGCAAGATTGATGAGACGTTATGATAAGTTCAAAAGTTTTAAAAACAGAATTATTACAACACTGTTTACTGTTGTGTATTTGAGCGTGTAAAATGTTTATTATTATTATTATTGAAACCAACTTCAGCTGAAATATCAACACTGGAAAGAAAGTTTAGAAGTAATAGACAGAAAGAAAAATGCCCTAAAACTAATAGAGGAAACAGAACAAATCCAGTTACACAGGAAGTAAAGAAACTTATTTTAATATCTTTGCATATCTTCTCACTACCTCTTCATCTATAAACAATGCCTATTTAGGACACAAAAATTATTCAGTTAGTTTAGATATTTTTTCATACAGGTGGATGTCGCTTAAAATCCTATAAATATAACTCAAAAACGTCATGCATTAAACATCACATTAAAGGAATACCTTTGTATCTTTTTTAACCCTAATGTGTGCACATTAGTATCTTAGCATACGTAGGTAGTAATATGTATACATATATGTAATAGCCGTAATGGTATAATTTTTTTCTTTTCTTGTCCTTCTACACTCTCAAAAAAAACAAACATTAAATTGTACCATTTTGGTATTAATATGTAGAAAAGTACAAAGGTGTATAGGTCGTTTAACATGCTGTAACAGTTGTCAAATAATGAAAGTTTACTTAGCTCTCATCCCACATGTTGACCTTTAAAACAGAAGCGTCATGATGATATTCACACTTGATTTTTAATAGGATAGCAAGAGGGATACACTAGAAAAAAGGGGTACCCTGCAACTGTTATTTGAGGGACGTATTTGTACTTCATCTAACCCATAAACATGGCTTCTTTTGATGTATATGAGACACATTCTAGACCACTGTCACTAAATTTAATATTTGCTCAATATTTACTCATCTCTTGTTGAACACCAACAAGCCTTTTAGTGTTGGTGAGTCTTGAGTTGTTTAGCAAAGCCATACGTTTGAAAACATTTAAAGGAACACTCCACTTTTTTTGGAAATAGGCTCATTCTCCAACTCCCCCCGAGTTAATAAGTTGAGTTTTACCGTTTTTAAATCCATTCAGCTGTTCTCCTGTTCTGACGATATCACTTTTGGCATAGCTTAGCATAGATCATTGAATCCTATTAGACCAATAGCATCGCGTTCAAAAATAACCAACGAGTTTCCATATTTGTTGTATTTAAAACTTGACTCTTCTCTAGTTATATCGTGTACTAAGGCCGGTGGAAATGCAAAGCTGCGAGTTTCTAGGCTAATGAGATTAGGAACTACACTCCCATTCCGGCGTAATAGTCAAGGAAGTTTGCTGCCGTAATATGGCCTAAGCAGGCGGAGTATTATCAGAAAAGAGTTCCCAGCTAGTTTAGCATTTGCACATGTGCTGCTTGGTATTACTGCTCCTGCTTCAGCCATATTACGGCAGTAAACTTCCTTGACTATTACGCCGGAATGGGAGTGCAGTTCCTAATCTTATCAGCCTAGAAAATTGAAGCTTTGCATTTCCACCGGTCTTAGCACACGATATAACTACAGAAGAGTCAAGTTTTAAATAGGACAAATATCGAAACTTGTTGGTCATTTTTGAACGTGATGCTATTGGTCTAATAGGATTCAATGATCTATGCTAAGCTATGCTAAAAGTGATATCACCAGAACAGGAGAACGGCTGAATGGATTTCAAAACGGTAAAACTCAACTTATTAACTCGGGGGAGTTGGAGAATGAGCCTATTTCCAAAAAAAGTGGAGTGTTCCTTTAAGGTTCACTTCATTTAAAGTATAGCATTATAAATTGGATAACACAAGGTCTTGTTACCTAGTTTAACTGGTTTTGACTGAATTTCCATGACATTTCCATAATATCAACAAAACCTAATTCTGGATAAAATAGTTTTTCACATGATGATGTTCTAAGTTAATTTCAGCATTGGGCCAGTGTTTAATGAGAGAAATGGTGAGTTTAAACAAATGGTTAATCTATGTTCTCTTACATTATACCAAAATACCAAAATACCAAATTGGGGGCAGTCGTGGCCTAATGGTTAGAGAGTCGGACTTGTAACCCAAAGGTTGCAGGTTCGAGTCTCAGGTCCGGCAGGGATTGTAGGTGGGGGGAGTGAATGTACAGCGCTCTCTCCACCCTCAATACCACGACTGAGGTGAGTCCCTTGAGCAAGGCACCGATCCCCCAACTGCTCCCCGGGCGCCGCAGCAATGGCTGCCCACTGCTCCGGGTGTGTGTTCACGGTGTGTGTGTGTTCACTACTGTGTGTGTGCACTTGGATGGGTTAAATGCAGAGCACAAATTCCTAGTATGGGTCACCATACTTGGCCTCACCTCACCTCCTTTCCTTTCCTTTCCTTTCCTTCCTTTCCTAATAATAAAAAATACTTTCTTTTAGTAATTAATTCAGTTGCAAATGAATGAGAATTAGTTGACATGTAGTTGCAAAGTTACTTTAGAAAGTCTAAAGTGGACCATCAAAATAAAGTGTAACCTGTCCTTCCAGTGCCTCATATACTTATTCCCATGGAGTATTTCCATGCCATTGTTGTTGTGTGTTGGCTCATGGGGGATTTACACCTCACACACTCTAAAGGTGCTTTGAGACAATTTCCAAATCATTAAATGAAACCCAAAGCAAATAAAGCATATAAATGATTAAATGAGACATGATGAAATTAAATTCTGCTAATCTGGTTTATAGTGTTTGGACATGTAATGACATGCCACCTTTATACTGCCCTCCAAAGGCAAAGTGCAGTAACTAAGCCAACACTGAAACTGAGAAAAATGCCTTTAAAGTTTTTATGCCAGCTAGTCAAACATGTTGACACAAAGTCCATTTTAATCCTTAAAGGTCCCATATTGTACACATTTCTGGAGGTTTATTTTAGTTGTTGATGTCCTTAAGAATATATATTTGCGGTATAAGTGCCAAAATCCATCTCAATATATTTTTACAGCTCCTTTTTTAGGAGCTCTGTCAAAAACAGGTCGATTTTGGCCCATCTAATTAATATTCATGAGCCTCTCTTCTGATTGGCCTGTTGTTTTCTGAGTGACGCACAGCCAGGCCAATCACAGGTAACTACGGTCATGTATCGTTGTAGCCGAACCCAGAGCCATGGAGAGAGCCTAGCCTGCTGATACTCAACAGGATATTTCAGAATGATCATTAATGATTTTTCTTTTTCAAACACCGAATGCAGTAAGCTACATAACTGTTGCTTTAGTAAAGCCCCTTTCACAATGCGCGCTGATTCTGAAAAATTACGGGAACGAGTGCTGTGTGAACAAAAGCCAGAACCATAAAGGCAGTGTTGTAGTGATGATGAACGTTACCCTGCGACTCTTCACGACAAAAAAATACGTGCAAAGTGGAATGAAGCGGCGATCGGGCAGAGTCAGCTCCTCACTATCAGCACTGAAGCAGTTTGTTCAGGTTAGTTTCAGTTTAGTGAAACATACGCGTGGCATTACATTTCACATCCAAACGTCACGTCTTTATGAGTTGTGTGTAAAGCACGCACAGATTCCGGAATACAACTGTGAATGAACCAAATTAAACAACTCCGGAACAAATCATGGGACACATTATCCGTGTATTTACCGGAATCGCTGTGTGAAAGAGGCTGAAGTTGACGTGCCACTGGTCTCTTATATTCACGTTGTTCTGAAGCCTGTGCAATGATGCAGTTTCGACATCTATCGACTGAACAGGGTTTTCTAGATTAGTTTCCGTGTTGTTGTGGCTTAGCAATGTTATGGACGCAATGTTGTCTGGGTTTGACAAAAGGAGGGTGGTACGGTGATTGGTGCTTGGGGTGGTGACTGAAGGCGGTGACTGAGTAGATCGGACGTCACATCGTTACGGAAGTCACAGCTGCTCGTGAAAATGAACAGCTACTTTAAGCAGGCTGTGTGCAGTTTACTGTGGATTGACTGTTTTGAAACTCATATGGTAGTTACATAGCCCCTAGACCTCAGTTATCATGAAAAAAGCCAGGAAATTTCGATTTTGACAATATGGGACCTTTAACTCTATTTTGACCATATGTGTAGTTACTGCACTTTGCCTTTGGAGGGCAGTATACCAATCTTCATGATGCCAGTATCCTTCTCAATGATATCTGATCACAGAAGACAAATAAGCTGATTTATCTGTCAGGAATTTTCTTGTCCAAACAGTTTTTTTTTTTTTAACAACTGAACTAAGAGTTCAGTTTGAGCAACATAAGAAAAACATAAGGGTTAGGAAATAATAACACATATATTACACACAGAAGACCTATGGCTGAAACCCAGACTCATGAAAATGAGAATAAATGTGAACCAGTCTCTCGCAAAGTATTATAATTTCAAAGTATTGAATTATTCAAAGTATTTATAATTTGTTATATACACTCCCTACTTTAAACGTTAGATCATGTGCATTCTCAATAAATGGTAAACATTATTTAAACCCTTCACCAGTGTAGGTTTTTGGATATGCAAAGCGCAAAAAGTGATGGTTAAAAATTATTCTCATAATCTGTTCATACTTTTATAGTACCAATAATTATTGTTTTTTTTTTTATTCTCAGTAAATGGTAAACATTATATAAACCCTTCACCAGTGTAGGTTTTTGGATATGCAAAGTGCAAAAAGTGATGGGTAAAAAATATTCTCATAATCTGTTCATTTTGTAGTATCAATAATGATTGTTTTTTTTTTTATCTCTCATAAAAAAATATTAGACCAGAGTCTTTGTTAGTTGACAGGAACATACCTAACATTTACATGCTTGGCAGATACTAATTTAGTGCATGAATGTTTCAGTTGCTATGGGTTTGGACGAACTGCAGCATAGTTTTTAATTACTTGAGAGAAGCGAATGATTTTGACTTCATTTGTGTGAGGTTTGAAGTCCTGCCACAGATATTCTGGTGAGAGCACCTTGCTGGGTTTGTTATACAGGAAGTACTTGTTCAAATGGGACTCCTCCTGCCATGCTGCCTCAATGGATTTAGCTGCATCAATGTCCAGTTTCTCCCGGCAGGTTTTAACAGCATCAAGTACATCTTTTAGAAAGCCACCGATCACAGCTCCTCCATAATAATAATCACCCTCAGAATGAGGAATGAACGCTTGAGACTCTGGCCTGCGCTCATATGGGAACTGTTCACGTGGTGTTTGATAGTAACCAGGATGTATCACACCTATAAGACGACCCAAAGACTCTGGCCCCCATCGCCCGTAGAACTTTGTGTCCACATCAAGGCTGAAAACATAGTCAGCTTCATTGACCAATCGACTCTCAATCAGTTTCTCCAGCTTTTCCATCCTGCTCAAAGTGATCTCCTGCCATCTGTTAGAAGTAGGCACTTTCAACACCGTCAACTGACGTTCTTTACCCAGTTTCACTTCAGGAATCTGTTCTGGTTGATCAGTGAACAGATAATAATGCACACGAAATCCAACAAAGTAATTCTGCTCTGCAGACTCCAGGAAATCTTTAAGAAACTGTGTGTATCTGGGGAAAAAAGGAAAAGGGACAAACATTTTAATTGTTTTTCCCCTTTTTGCTATTTATTTACCATAAGAAGTCTGTAAGACAAACACCAATATACTGTACATTTGAGACCATATAAAACGCTACATCAGAAGATGTTGATGTTGGTCGTCACCAGTGTTGGGAAGGTTACTTTGGAAATGTAATAGGTTACAGATTACAAGGTACTTGATTTAAAATGTAATAAGTAGGCCTAGTGTAACTTTTCAATTACTTTATAAAAGTAATGTAACTTATTATTTTTAATTACTTTTTGATTACTTTTCTAAATTTCGAATATTTTCAACAGGCAGAGTTAATCTTACAGTAGCACTCAACATTGGTTTTCAAAATACTTCATCACTTGAATTAAGTAAGGGATAATATACATCTCTATTTTGCGGTAACAACTGGCTACATTATCAACAACATTATCCCACTTATTACACAACTGCTTCATAGATTATTTAGATGTTTAGGTCAAAATTATTAGACACGAAACACTGATCTGAATGAAATATTTGAACGCAAAGCTTCCATGAAGAAATCAGTTGCTAGCAAACGGCAAGTTGAAATTAGACATTTTAGGTATACAGTGCAGTCTTACCAGTTTTCTTACACAACATTTCACCACATAAATAATTAAGGAAGTAGTACTAGTTTGTTAGTTATCTTATAACCCATTACAGTGTACAAAAAAGAAAAAGAAAATGGCAGCAGCTGCGTTTGTATGAAACAATAGAGTGAGTCCACGATACCAGGATGACAGAATTAAGAAATTGTCCACATAATATTGAATTAAGCTTTAATAATATTTATTTATGAACCCAAATAGGAAATAAAACAGTTATCTAATAAGCATGTGTCCTATTCTGTGTTCTAAACTCCTGAAACATTGGTGTCTCAATTTAGAACAGTCAATTTAATTGCAATTTATGAAAGAAGTCAATTAGATCTGTAAGTGGGGGTGAGTGTGTGAAAAAATTCAGATGTAATCTCCTTTGTAATCGCTGGCATTTTTCAGAAGTAACTGTAATTTAATTACACATGTTTTCTCAGTAACTGTAACTAATTACAATTACATTTATTTTGTAATTAAATTACGTAATTCTGTTACGTAAGGGATAATGTACAGGCAGCCGGTAGTTATCACAGAAAAAAGTCCCGACAGTGTGATCAGGACCCGACGCGAAGCGGAGGGTCTTGTATCACACTGAAGGGGCTTATTTCGCGATAACTACAGGCTGCCTGTACATTATCCCGCTTATTACACGGCTACTTGCCACATAAGGAAAAAAAACTGGACATGAATATGAATTTGACATCTTTTATTGACATATTTGTTTTAAGTTAACATTTTTATCCTTCCGCGGAGCGATATAGTACCACGTGACTAACATTCAAACTATGTACGTTAGTAAGACAATTTAAATATATTAATGTCGAAATTTTCCATTGTTAATTGTGGTTTTCCAGTGTTTGTCACAAGATGGCGCCAAACGGTAATCTTTGTTGGCACGGAGGGATTTTAAACATACAAGTAGTACCGGTTATGCGTTATTACTTTGGAGCGGTGATTATTTGAAAAGAACTAACCTGCAAATGTCTCAACTGACCAATCAGAATCAAGCATTCCAAAGAGCCGTGTAATAAATGTAACTAGTTACTCCCCACCACTGGTCGTCACATAATAATTAAGCAGTTGTGCAATCTTTTTTTCAATCTTAAGAAGTTTTTATTATTGTGAACAGATTTATTGTTTTTGATGCTAAATATCAGTGGTGTAGTCCTACAAAAAAGTGGTTTACTATGTACTCAGTCATAAATAATTATACTTATAATGTGATGCCTAATATTTGTCTCACACAGTATAAGTGAGTATTTTTATTACAGATGATTCTCAAGCTTGTATACTTCAACACTGAACAAAAAGTGGATTTTAACATAAATATCTCTGATTGGCCATTGTGTTCAAGAAGATGTCTGTGATTGGCTACATTGCTGCGAAAACACGTTGTAAATACAAACATTTTACGCTCTCTAGAGCGCAAACACAATGCACTGAATAATTTGCCAGATTGAAGGGGATTATTATATTTGTGGGTCCTCAGCTTCAAACTGTTTTTAAAACCACTAATTTGTGTACAGCGAGTTGTCTCTCTTTCTCTCAAAATGTTTAAGCACAAGCGACTTTATCAATAAAATAGCCTTATAAAGCCGCATATAAGTAGTAATTCACATCCACACGCTCACTCTTTTGCAACATATACAGTGCCTATAGAAAATCATTATACCCTGTGAAAACCTTTATCTTTTGTCACATGACACCCTGGAAAGTAAAATAAATTAAGTCTAACTTTTTTGGAGCTGCATGTACACATTATAGCCTAACCATCATCATTAAGTAAAAATATCACTTAAAAAATGGTCTTGAGGATTGTTAACAATTAATCAGTGAAATGCCTGATTTGGTGAAGTGATCAGCCCCTTAGAGTATACTATTATAAATATGCTCAGGTGCACGCAAACAACTTCTAGATTAAACACCCCACCTGACATCAACACTATTGGTGTTGATTACTTTAGAATACAACAAGGGCTGTATCCGAAATTGCCCTCTATACCCTCAAATAGGGCACTATTCAAGGGGACAGCCATTTTAAGCGGTGTTCGAAATCATAGTGGATGTTCTCGAGCACACTCATTCAATTCCACAATGCAGCGAAAAAGCGAGTGTACAATCGATGTACACTCAACATCTGGAGATAACCCATAATGCACTGTGAGAGAATGTCCAAATTCACTCACTTGTTTTCATTCACTTCTTCAAGTGAACTGTATGAGTGGACTAATGCACTTGGAGTTCAGTCCAAAAAGGTTAATTGTGGTCTCATCAGACCATAGCATCTTTTGCCAGAAGTTATCAGACTCTTTGTGGAGGTGTTTCCCTTCAGCTGGGACTGGGCGTTTGGTCAGGATTAAAGGGAAATGGATGCTGCCAAGCACATCCAAATTCTTGAGGAAAACCTGCATCCCTCTGCTAGACAGCTGAAGCTAGGCAGGTCATTCACCTTCTAACACGACAATGACCCCAAACATACTGCCAAAACACCAACGAAATGGCTTAAGGATAAGAAGTTGAATGTCCTTGAGTGGCCAAGTCAGAGCCCTGACTTAAATCCAATCGAAAATCTGTGGTTGGATTTGAAGAGAGCAATCCATTGCCGTTCACCACAGAATTTGACTGAACTTGAGCAATTCTGCGAGGAAGAATTGGCAAATATTCCCCAATCAAGGTGTGCAAAGCTGGTACAGACATATCCAAAAAAAAATTGTTAGCTGTAGTTAAAGCAAAAGGTGGCTCTAAATCTAAATCTAAATCCAAATCAAGGGGCTGATGACTTTTCAATTTTTATTATTAATTTGCAGAATTATTGTGTTTTTTCTCTCATTGGTTTGATGTTGAAGTTATTTGGAATGGGGGTTGACTTAAGGCTGTATGTCAAAAAAGTAACTATTTCAAAGTATTATGATTTTCTATAGGCACTGTATTTAATAACTGCAACTGCACAATTATTAGGCCTAAAAACTGCACTCAAAACACTGAGAGGCATTCAGCGGAGTCTCTCACTGCAGTGCTATAAAGAATAACAATGTGAAGTACAAACCAGTGTGTTTATAATGAATATAATACATTAAATTAACATGTTAACACACACCTGTTTGCAATATCAAGCAGCAAAACAAGCTGTTTTGTACAGCTATAAATAGCTGGACGTAAATGAGACCAGAAGCCAGACCCATAAAATTTACAAATGGCCATGCCCGTTCTTACAGGAAAAGGTGGATAAGAGATAACGCACCAATTACAGACTTACGGACTTGCAAAGCAACTTAACAAGGGGGTATACTGAGGGTATACACAAACATTGATCTTTAGAAGTCAAAAGGTCTTTAGAAGTTCATTTGCAAACAGCCCTGACTTACATACCTTGAAAATTACCTTTTAAGTTTTTTACAAGTACGTTTTTGGAAGCAAAAGTTAAGGGTTATTCATTTACTTATGCAACATACCCGGATACGTTTTTTGGGATAACCTAAGGATGCTAACACTAAGTTATAATTCAAATTTGGATGATAATTTCTTAGTGCACACTGTTGTTTGTGTAATTTTAATATTAAAATGGATCGCACTAAGCATTTGATCCCTTGGAATCCGCTGTGGTGCTGATCTATTTTTTTTCCCCTTATGAATTGTTCTATGCAGCATTCATGACTATCTGTCTATAAGCAAAGTGAAATACACCCCAAGTTTCTAGTCATCCTGAAGACCTTGATTAGCTTGTTCTGGTGTGCCAAGCTGAATCTAAACTCCAGGAGCAGGTTTTTTCACTACACTAGATACAGTGGTTCATATGCAAGGGCTTAGTGGAGAAACTGGTAAAACAATAGAGAAAGCCAGATAGAACTCACTTTCCAAGAGCGAAGATTGTAGTTGCTATTGTGATGTTTTGTTGTTTGTAGATCGAATCAATCAGCGTGGGATCAAAAGTTCCTTCCCATACAATAGGGGCTAACCATGGTGTCACAGCAATAACTTTGCCATCTGAGCTGTTTTAAATGAGGAAATACACATAGGTGTGGACGAATATATAATAATACCATAAGCAATAAAGGTTAAATGTGTTAAGTGTGTATGTACTTACCCGACTACACTGGGCTGATTGTATGAAAGCCTGTACAATAAAATGATAGCAGTGGAAAATAATCAGTTGTAAACAATTGTGGTGTATTGCATTCATCTCCAAAACTCAAATCACGCAATCTGTCATTATTTTAAACAGTTTTGATTTCCCACCTTTTTTTCAAAAGTCTAATGATGTGTCTGATGAAATGTCTGCAGCACATCACACCCAAACTCTACCAGTTTCACTGGTTACCTGTCAACTTCTGCTTTCACTTAGAAAATCCAATGATAACTTTTAAAGCTCTTTTTAGTCTTGTCCTTCACTACCTCAGAGTTACTCATCCCTACACACCTTACCCCATTCTTTGGTCCTCTGTAACCACTCTTTTGGAATACCAAACCATGAACCCAACCGACCAGCAACAATGTGAATCACAACATTACAAACTTTGACTGAAAGTAAAAAAAAAAAGCCCTGGGAAATCTGACAAAAGAAAAAAGGTGCACAACAAGATACTTGGGGCCAGATTAACTATAAACTCCTACAAATGCATATTCAATAAGGTCAGGCACAAAAATAACCCTCTTTCAGCGCTAATTCTTTACTGCATGTTTTTGGTAAGTCCTGACAGTACTATTTTAATGCCAAAAGACATGTTAGTAAATCTGGCCCTTTATAATGTTAATGAGTGTAAGAACTACAATTCAAAGAAACATTGTGATAGATAGATGTGGTTAATACAAAATATGGACATATATACAAATGTTAAGGTTTTTGAGGGTGTAGAGAGATTATTATTATGACAATAAATATAACTGTTATATTCAAAGTGTAGAAAGATTATTATGTAATGATAATTAGTGGTGCTTGCCAAATACTTATTATTATATTTCTTCCCCTAGAACTTCGGCGCGTAACACGTCACGCACCGTTTGTCGTAGACCCCTGAATGAGGTGTCAAATCGACCGGCTTATTGAGGAGAGGTGTGCTTTGACTTTTCTAAGCGAACAGGTGTACGATGATCGTACAGCAGACGAAAAAGCGGGCCAAAAATCTCATTGACTTACAATGGGAGAATGTGCATGAATTTGAATCTCAACATAACACTGCAACACAGTGTCATAGAGACATGGGGGTGGTCTCATTTTACTCAGACAACCAATCAGACTCTCTGGATCACTGTGAAGCTGTCAAGTCACGCCCTAGCAACCATTCAGAGCACCCTAGTAACTGATCCCATAGGCCCCTATACAAAAGACCCATATACATATCTTTAGATCAGAGTGTCATAGAGACATGGGGGTGGGCTTGTTTCACTCAGGCAGCAAACAACCAATCGTGAATTACCTTCAGCGCTTTCTAGCCACGTCCTAGCAACCATTATGAAGCACTCTAGCAACCCAAACCCACACAGGCATATCTTTAAATCTGAATGTCAGAGACATGGGGGTTGGTTTATATCATTCAAACTGGCAAGTACACTTTGGAGTATTATCATTGGCAATTCCTTAGCAACTAAACAGAGTACCCTAGCAACCATTTAGCAAGACCTATATCTTTGCATCAGAATATCGTAGAGACATGGGAGCTGGTTCTTTTGACCCATGCTAACATATACCACTCTCAACATGCTACACATGCTAGCGGTGAATAGCTACATGCTAATGGTGATTAGCTAAGGTTAAATCAGGCTAACAACTCTATAACATTCTGTAGTAGTGATCTGTGACAATTACCAACTGCCTAGCAACACCCTAGCAACCACCCAGTTACCCTAGCAACCGCATAGCAACACCCTAGCAACCACCCCAGGTACCCTAGCAACCGAGGGCTGAGTTTTTCCACTGCAAGCACCACTCACATTTTCTTCAGGAAATGTACATATCTAGTTATGACTATTGTAGTGTTTCATGGAAGTGAAAAACACTTGTGAGCTCTTTTAGTGAGATTTGCTTGGTATGATTCTCTGATTGGTGCAGACCACTGTACTGAATCATGGGTAGTGCAGTTTTTCTGGCAAAAAAAATTCTGTTAAACCAGATGATTTAAAAACATAACTTGAAATAATTTAACAAAAGCATATTTAATTGATTAACAACCTTATATGTCACAGGAGGTCTGTCTTTGATGGTTTATAAGTTGTTATTATTAAAAATAAATTCCCATATAAAAAAATGAATGGGATTTTTACTTCCAAAACCTGACTTTTGACCACTTCATAGGGCTTAAAGTAGTTCCAGAACAAAAATTTACAGATGATGTACTCACCCCACTGTCATCCAAGATGTTTATGTCTTTCTTTCTTCAGTCATAAAGAAATTATGTTGTTTGAGAAAAACATTTCAGGATTTCTCTCCATATAGTGGACTTCTATGGTGCCCAATGAGTTTGAACTTCCAAAACGCAGTTTCAATGCAGCTTCAAAGGGCTCTAAATGGTCCCAGCCAAGGTATAAGTGTTATATCTAGCGAAATGATCGGTCATTTCCTAAAAAAATAAAAATGTATATACTTCAAATTCTCGTCTCGTCTAGCTCTGCGTGCACGCTGTGCATTTCGGTTAAATACAGTTAGGGTATGTCAAAAAACTCCCACCTCATTTTCTCATCTAACTTCAAAATCATCCTACATCACAAGTACCGACCAAGAGTTTACAAAGTGAACATGCAAAGAAGGTCAAACGCCCTATACAAAAACAGAGATGTAGGCCGATTTTGAAGAAAATTAGATGGATGTTTTCTGACATACCAGATCAAGACGAGCAATTGAGGTTTAAAAGTATATAAATTTTAATTTTTTTTTAGATAATGACCTGCTTGGATTGTTTAGAGACCTTTGATGCTGCATTGAAATCGCATTTTGGAAGTTTAAACTTTCAGGCACCATAAAAGTCCACTATATCGATAGAAATCCTGAATAATTTCTTTAAAACTAAAGAAAGAAAGACATGAACATCTTGTATGACAATGGAGTGAGTACATTACCTGTAAATTTTTGCTCTGGAAGTGAACCACTCCTTTAACATTAAAATTCCATCCTATAATTTATTCTCTCTCACTCCCCTGACTCCCCTTATGTTTGCTGCCATTAGTTCCTTTGCAATCATAAGGATTTCTGCAATAAAAAGTTAGTTGAAATTTAACAGCATGCTGTTATGAGTTGAGTGGATTGTTTTGCTCCTGACTGTAAATTTAGTTATGGGTCTGGATCTTAGTGCTTGTTTGGGATAAACAGTTTGTAAACGTTATATTCTAATTGCTTAGCAATGCATGGCAAAGGTCTAATGTCCTTGCATAATTCAGGCTGAGGGTGGCACTCTAATGTTGACTGACAGGCTCTATGCACACATGAAAGGACACATGTTAAGGAAGAACAGGTATGCCACCTGCTGACCTGATAAAGACTAGCATGCACATACTGTAGCTGAAACATTCAGTTTGCTAAAAATTTACCTTTGAAATCACAGGAATTAAGTGACATTTTGAATTATATATTAGATGTACTTTGGATCAAATAAATTAAGGCTTGATGAGCAAAAGAGACTTTAAAAAAAACATAACAAATCTTACTGTTCAAAACTTTACAATAAATAAGAGTAAAACTGTTGAATAAAGTGTTTGTATTTACCCTTGTGGTGATTGCAAGTTCAAGTTTTCCTGGTGTTCTTTTGTTTGGCTAAAAATAGGATATAGAATCAGTGAATAATTGTGTTCTGTAATATTATAACTTTTAACATGTTTGTGGGTTTGCATGTTTCTATAACATGTGGATGCATGTGTGTGTGTGCTGGCTTTGTTTCAGAATGTCTATCTGTATCCAGAATTCATACTTAAAGATACAGCACCATTAACAATTGTAAAATAATATCTGAAATCATTTATAAACATGTCCATGTATATGAACGTGTTTGTGTGTTTACAAAGTAAATGTACTATATTCATTTGTATTAAATGTTAAAATTTTAAAATATCACAAAGAAGCTTTAAGTCTGTGGAATGTAAAAGGAATATTCTTAAATATCGTAACTTTATATATTTATAACTCTTTAGTTCCCCAAAAGTCAGTCTGCTATTAAGATGGAAAAGCATTATTCTCTTTATTTACAGTAATGTTCACACCTTCACGCAGAGGCAAAAAATATATAATTTTTTGTATTCTACAATCTTGTACCAGGAAAAAGAGCAGGTTACATGTTTAAGAGAGCGTTCAAGAGAATCCTGTAGCAGACTAAAAATATTTAGAAATGGTTTGAATTCTCAGTGTACATGCTTAGGTGTACAGTATGCAGTATATGCATAAAATTGCATGTGTGATTCTGTGTTTTGGTATGTGTATGTATGTATGTATGTATGTATGTATGTTTTGAGTGATCAGCATCAGTACTTACTTGAGGCAGAGTCTTCTTTCTTTAAATCTGAAACAGAGATAAAGTTATAATGGAGAAACACTGCATCACTTATTTGATTATATTTTTATTTAATGATCTTTTTAAGCATGCATCTTGCCTTAAAATATTGGTAAAAGTAAGATTAGTTTAGGAAGGGCATGAATGTAATCAAACAGCATAAACAAATCGAACATGCTAACCTGGTTACAGATTAATTTTCAGTTTAAGTTATTGACAGCGTCTGTTATTCTCATGTCATTAATTTAGATTAATTAATTTGTCTGCACAATGAATAGATTACTCATTAATACTAGAAAGAAGTATCCTATTTATTTCCTGGAATAGTAATAAGCAATTGTTAACTGGTTATATTTTATAGATATTTGCTCAAAACTGTTTTGATAGTTACCACACACATTTAAAAAAAGAAAGAAAAAACTCACTTGACTGAGGTGGAGGTGTAGCTAAAAAAAATAAGTCTGTGAGAAAACACAAAAACAGAACATGAATGTCTTATCACATCTTTTCTAGGGGAAATTACTTATCAGATTTAATACACAGATAAACGCAATACTGTTGCACTAGTATGAAGTGTTGCAGTGATGCAACACAGTCAAATACTGTAGCAAACATGGATGTTAAGAAAAGCTAATACAGGTTGAATCTATATGAATACATTTTCCTAAGCGGTGTAAATTTCAATATGGCACCTAACAAATTAACAAAGCCACTAATGGACAAACCCAAAGTGATCAAATATAAAATGTCGAGATGGATATATATGTCATGCTAGTAATGTATAAAGTTCACTTCCAAGTAACTTCCAAGATCTCTGTGAATAAGAGAAACCATTTGGTGCCTGTTGCAATAGGATTAGGGTCATACTGAAACAAGTTTTGTTTTCTACTGAACAAAACCATCAGTATAATGTTTCAGTACGCTGGAGATCACATTGTTGAAGTGCATGAGCTCATGAGGTCATCCTGACACCGTATGATCTGTGTTTATTTATAATGCACATAAATGGGAGGAGGAGAGAGAAAGGTTTTATAGAAGCATTTTGGAGATAGATATTTAGATCACAAAAAATAAAACCAACTTTCACACACACAAACACACACACACACACACACACACACACACACACACACACACACACACACACACGTTGGGTTTACATGTTTTATGGGGACATTCCATAGGCGTAATGGTTTTCACACTGTACAAACCGTATTTTCTATCGCCCTACACCTACCCTACACCTAAACCTAAACCTAGCCCTCACAGGAGATTGTGCACACTTTTACTTCCTCAAAAAAACTCACACAACAGCTCAACATGAAAATTACCTGGGTCATTAATTTCAGACCCAAACACCACAGACAAGTATAAAACTTAAAAATTTCAAAAAGGAATTACATACCCACTCAGTAAAATGGCAAGCAACACCAGAAGAAAGGGATTTACTCGCATTGTTTTTAACAGTTGGGTCCACAGTCAATTTGAGAAGTAGACTATAGAGAACAGTCTTTTTCAAGAGGGAGAAGTGTTGCTGTGGTTTTGTTTAGGCAACAGCAGTCCAAGCTACCTGAGACTCAAACAACCAATCAAAACTACCCATTATTCAGGTCCATCACCGCCCCATCAAATAAATCATAGTCTAATTGTCCTCACTAAATATTAAAGTTGATTATTATTAGTATTTTGTGTTTATAATAAGGACTGTTATTAAATTTATAGTAATTCAAATGTATGGGGTCATTACAATTTTTACTTAATTCAAGGATGCATTGAATTGATCAAAAAAAGACAGTGATGTACTTTTTTTACAGTAAATTATATATATAAAAAACAGTAATAACATTAATTTACAGAGTTTTTAAGCAAATTGTTGATTTTCATTGCTACAGCTTCAGTGTTGTTGTGATGCTGATATATTTTATTGCCCCAAATTTAAAAAGACTAAATAAAAATTCCTGTTTAGAACATCCAAAGGGACATTTTTACATAAGTGATTTTAGTTTGTTCTTCCATTTCTGGAACTCTTGAACACCCTTTTTACTGTTGTGATATGTTTAGATATTTTCAATTAGCTTTCAGTAAAACAAAAAAATAATTATCCCTTGGAAAATACCCTCTTTTTTGAGAATTTATTGAATTCCCTTTTTTCTGAGATAGTAGACATGGTTAATTTTGTGGGTAATACCACATTTACACATGCAAATGGAAGAAATGTAAACTCTACTTTACTATATTTCACAATTTTTAGAATATTTCAAAGTTTGCTTACAAATACCTTAAAGAAAACTAAGTACAACACTAAAAGTTAAAAGTTGGGATGTTTTGTAAAATGATAAACTCTATGACTTGTTAGTTCTATTTAACTTTTATTTAATTGACAACATTACAAAGAAAAGATTTCCAAAGTTTTCACTGACAAACTAACATGTATTTTATTAAATATAAACATTTTTTTTTAAGTAACAAAAGTGCAACACACTCCAAAACAATTGGGACAGAAGAAAAATAAAAGTGAAAAGGTTATAGAATAAGCTAAACTGTTTTGAAACAGTTGACAGGAGCCAGGTGAATTGGTAATAGGTGAGGGGATCATCTTTGGGTATAAAAGGAGCTTCTCAGTCTTTGCAAGCAAAGCTAGTGTCATGATCGGGGCTGTGGGTCTTCCCTCAGCCTCTCGAGGTCGCTGTTCCCCTTGCACCACACCCCCTAGTCGTTCACGTTGTCTTGTCATGTGCACTGATTACACACACACACCTGTTCACAATTACTACTAGGACTATAAGTATCATCTCCACTCACTCTGCTTCATGTGTGCATTGTCTCGTGTTATGTTGTCTCTCAAGTTTCTGATCTTTGATTATGTTCTAGATTTTGGTTTATTTGTGTTTGAGTTCTTAGTTTGTGCCGTGTTGGCCTTTTGTTTGTTTAGTTTGTTTATTTGTCATTAAAGACTATTCTCACCCGCATTTGGACCCAGACCTCATCTCTGTTGCGTGACAGAATGCACACATCAAAGATGGGTCCAGCGGGGAGGATTTTTTTTGAGGCGGCAGTTCCCCGCTTGGAGGAGGCGACCACTCGCTCGGCTATATTGACGGAGGGAATGTCTTTTGAGGCAGCGTCGGCTGCACGGATGGAGTGCATCTACGCCTGCCTGGCGATGGATGCCCGGAGAGCCGAGGCTATGCGGAGGTACCCCTGCTTTGCGGCGGGGGAGGAGGCGCTCGTTCGCGGGGAGGTGGCGACAACCGCTATCTCCGTGCCTGATGCGGCGACGTCTGCTATCTCTCTGCCTGAGGCGACGACGCTCGCTATCTTCGTGCCTGAGGCGACGACGCCCGCTATCTTTGTGTCTGAGGCGGCAACGTCTGCTATTTCTCTGCCTGAGGCGACGACGCCCGCTATCTCCGTGGCTGAGGCGGCAATGTCCGCGATCTCTCTGCCTGAGGCGACGACGTCCGCTATCTTCGTGTCTGAGGGGGCAACGTCCGCGATCTCCGTGCCTGCGGCGGCGACGTCTACTATCTCCGTGCCTGAGGCGACAACGTCCGCTATTTTCCTGCCTGACGCGGTGACGTCTGCTATCTCTCTGCCTGCGGCGGCGACGTCTACTATCTCCGTGCCTGACGCGACGATGTCCGTTATCTTCTTGCCTGAGGCGACGACGTCCGCTAATTCCGTGCCTGACGCGGCGACGTCTGCTGAGGCTCCGTTTGCGGCAAGGCATGCTCGCGGGACCCCGCTGCACGGCCCTGGCCCGCCATCCCTCCCCCTGACTTGCCCTCCTCCGTACCTCCTCCCTCCAGACTTTAGGAACGTCTGGAAGCCGTTCCGTAGGGAGGGGGTACTGTCATGATCGGGGCTGTGGGTCTTCCCTCAGCCTCTCGAGGTCGCTGTTCCCCTTGCACCACACCCCCTAGTCGTTCACGTTGTCTTGTCATGTGCACTGATTACACACACACACCTGTTCACAATTACTACTAGGACTATAAGTATCATCTCCACTCACTCTGCTTCATGTGTGCATTGTCTCGTGTTATGTTGTCTCTCAAGTTTCTGATCTTTGATTATGTTCTAGATTTTGGTTTATTTGTGTTTGAGTTCTTAGTTTGTGCCGTGTTGGCCTTTTGTTTGTTTAGTTTGTTTATTTGTCATTAAAGACTATTCTCACCCGCATTTGGACCCAGACCTCATCTCTGTTGCGTGACAGCTAGATCGTGGCTCAAAATTTGTTTATATTAACAAAAATATGTTGGCCAGTGTAAACATTGGAATTTGTTTCTTTGTACTTCATTCAATTAAATAAATGTTAAAGAGAACAAATTACCTATTCTTGATTTTATGGCATTCAGCATGATTTCTGAAAGATCATGTGACACTGAAAGCTAGAGTAATGAAGCTTAGCATAAGAAGAAAACACATTTTAAAATATATTCAATTAAAAAGCTTTTTTTAATGGTATTTTTTTTTTAAACAAACAAATGCAACCTTTTTTATTCATCCATTAAAAAATTTGTATTTGCCTTTTTTAATAGTAATGTATATTTTATTTATAATACATAGGTTACATGCTTTTAAAATAAGCCTATCTAAACCCATAACACAGCCCACATTAACCCATACATAATTTTATTTCAAATATGAGTCACACTGAGTCCGAATATTTCGTCCGAATTTTTCGCACGTTCAAAAATAAATACCTCACGTAATGTTAATCACACTTGCACACTGCCTCCTTAATTTTCGTCCATCATAAAAAAAAAATTTGGATCGGGTTTGATTTTTTGCGTTTTTCGCATCTGTAGCAAGCATTTTGAGAGGTGTTTTGACAGTTCAGAGCCACCGTACAAGCGAACGCCAAAATCCAGAATTGCGTCTGTCAAGTTCATTCACTTTGTCCCGCAGCACAAAGCACTGTAAAGGTCATTGTAGGCTGAGTTCCCAAATAAATTAGTGGTCTTCTTTAATATGTGGCTCCAGTAATGCTAGCAAATCATTAAAGATTACTGACATCCTGAAATAAACTTTGAATCACCCGGGATAATCCCGCAGTTTATTAATAAGGAAGTGCACCTTAAAAGTAGGCTATTCCATCATTCCTCTATCTGTTTCTCTTTTTAAGAAGAGAGCGGACAACAACATCGTTCTATTTCGTGTTGTTTTGCGTTTTTTTCACAACGGATGAATTAATACCCATCGGACTTTCTGTGTGTGACGAATTTTTAGGATTATGAATACGAAAAAACGCACACGAAAATTTCGGACTCAGTGTGCAATGCCTTTAACACTGCTACACTGGCCGCGAACGGCGCAACAAGTTGCGTTAAAGCATATAGATCCCGTTATAATCTGTCATTCAGTAACTGAGCGTGAGCGCTACAGTAAACGCATTCCGCGCGCTTATGCTGCAGACAAGTTGACAAATAGATATAGAAAGTGCGCTTTGATGCATCCAGTGTAGAAATGGCATTAGGATGTGGCAGACTGTTTTCTTCTGCAAGTTTCAGCTCAAACATATTCGGTTTAAACTCGTCTTAATCAAACGCCCCCCAAAACTAGTGATGGGTTGTTCTTGAACGATTCGTTCATTTTGAACGAATCTTTATGTGACTCGAGAAGAACGAGTCGTCTAGGGGAGTGATTCGTTCAATCGCGCATGCGCAATTGCGCAACTATGAACGAAGGACTCAAACCCGAAGACTCGAGAGATGAACTAATCAATTCTGTTTCCGGCTCCAGCAGCATAGGTTAAGCGTATGGGGCTGTCACGTGATGAACGAACGACTCGGACCCGAAGACTCGAGAGATGAACTAATCAATTCTCTTTCCGGCTCAGACTGCTTTAGTTAAGCTTATATGGGTTTGTCACGTAATGAACGAACGACTCGAACCGGACAGATAGAAGTGAGGGAGCTATAATCATGAAGACCCAGGTAAACAATGCATAAATCTTTTGTTTCTAATAGCTTATAGTTTTGTCTTGTTTGTAGTGTGATCAACGTTATATAAACGTGTATGAGCATTACATGTGTTATGGAAGTAAAACATAGCTTTTTAATTATATTTTGGTAAAATGAACGAAATGACTCGAAAAAAGATTCGTTCATTTTGCTGAACGAGACTCAAAGATCCGAGTCGGTAAAATGATCCGAACTTCCCATCACTACCCAAAACCACCTCAGCGCCCCCCTTTCAAAATTATTGCTTTCAGCGCACCCCCCCCCCCCCAAACCCTATGCTCGAGCCTTTACAACAAAAAAAAACGTTCCTGCTACTCTACTCCACTGGTGCGCCACCGATCTAAAAGAGCAAAACTCCAAAAGATTGTTTGGCAGCCGCCAGCGGGATCCTGCGGGCGGCCGTTTTCACGGCCATATAAAGCCTCCTGCTCTCCAGCAAGCGAGCCCCTTCAGTGCACAGCGTGCCGCGGTTCCTCCCTGGGCAGACCGGGACTAAAACATCTTTGCATCTTTGCCCGCGTAGCGCCGCCACCTGGCAGGGCCGGCCACATCTCCCGTCCGGGGCGTGTGAGCACTTGTCCGCTCTCGCAGGCCGCATTTATCACGCTGCTGGACAGGCTGCCTCGGCCTTGCACGCCATGGCCATTTTTCAAGTATATCAGGCCCAGGCGTTGAAACAGCTGCACGAGGGTGGTCCTGACCAAGAAGTTATGCAGGAACTCCGCACCGCCACCGACTTCGCCCTCCGGGCGACGAAGGTCACGGCGCGGTCTCTAGGTCAGGTGATGTCCACGGCCGTGGTCCAGGAGCGACACCTATGGCTCAATCTGGTGCAGATGGCAGACGCCGACAAAGCTCGCTTTCTCGACGCTCCCATCTCCCAGAGCGGCCTATTCGGCGACACTGTCGAGGACTTTGCCCAGCAGTTTTTCCCGTGGGCAACCCAGAGGTGATGGAGATTGCTCTTCGGTGGAGGGCCGTGAGCTACTGTGTACTCACATATCGCAGAAAGAGCCAGTTTCCTCACCTCTGGGGCCTCGGCCCCGAGTTCCCCTTTCGAGCAGCACTTCCACTCCTCGGAACCGGATTCGGAGCCTGATATCGCCAGCGCCGGAACCAGGGAAGAAGGTAAGCACTGCTTATGGCAGTCAGACTTTTCTCCAGAACGTTTCTTCTTCTGGGATCAGTCCCCTTCCCCCCACAGGCTGCCCCACCGCGGTCACGTCGGTCAACGTTCCCTTGATACCACTGGCGAACCGGTTGGGGACCTGGCTTCAGCTTCCCAGCCCTTCGTGGTGGTTGATACGGACAGTACATCTTTCAGTTCGCCAGGCGTCCGCCCAGGTACAGAGGCGTCCTCTTCACTTCTGTCCATTCGGACACGCATGCCGCTGTCCTGCGTGCGGAGGTTGCAGTCCTACTGGCAAAGGATGCAATCGAGCCTGTCCCTCCAGCCGAGATAAAGTCAGGGTTCTACAGTCCCTACTTCATCGTGCCCAAAAAGAGCGGTGGGTTAAGACCCATCCTGGATCGGTCCCTTCTCAGGTTGCTGTTCAAGATGCTCACGACGAAGCGCATACTAATGTGCATTCGTCCCCAGGATTGGTTTGCAGCCATCGACCTGAAGGACGCGTACTTTCACGTCTCAATCCTTCCTCGTCACAGACCCTTTCTACGGTTTGCCTTCGAAGGTCGAGCGTATCAGTACAAAGTGCTTCCATTTGGCCTGTCCCTCTCTCCCCGCGTCTTCACGAAAGTCGCGGAGGCAGCCCTGACCCCTCTTTGGTAGTCAGGCTTTCGCATTCTTAACTATCTCGACGACTGGCTTCTCATAGCTCACTCGCGAGATCTGTTGTTCCTTCGGGCTGGAGTGCCCCTGGGACAGGTGTCCAGGCATGTCGTGGTGTACATGAATGCCTCCACCACGGGTTGGGGTGCTGTATGCAACGGGCAAGCAATATCGGGCTCCTGGACAGGACCTCGACTGCAGTGGCACATCAATTGCCTCGAGTTGTTGGCTGTGCCTTCGTTGCTTCCGATCGACATTTCGGCAAGGCTCAGATAGATCTGTTCGCCTCCCCCGAATCCTCCCACTGCCAGCTCTTTTACTCCCTGACCGAGACTTCCCTCGGCAGAGACACGCTGGCACACAGCTGGCCTCCGGGGCTCAAGTACGCCTTTCCCCCAGTGAGCCTCCTTGCACAGACCCTGTGCAAGATCAGGGAGGACGAGGAGAAGGTCTTGCTGGTTGCGCCACACTGGCCCACCCGGACATGGTTTCCAGAACTCATTTCCCTCACGGCAGCCCCTCCCTGGAAGATCCCCTTGAGGAAGGACCTTCTTTCTCAGGGGATGGGCACAATTTGGCACCCGCGCCCCGACCTGTGGAACCTGCACGTCTGGCTCCTGGACGGGATGCATCAGACCTTGCCGGCCTTCCCCAGGCCGTGATAAATACCATCACTCAGTCCCGAGCTCCCTCTACGAGGCAGGCTTACGCACTGAGGTGGGGTCTATTCGTTGACTGGTGTTCCTCTTGGGGAGAGGACCCACAGAGATGCACGATTGCAGCAGTGCTTTCCTTCCTGCAAGAGAAGTTGGAGTGCAGGCTGTCCCCTTCGACTCTCGAAGTGTACGTTGTTGCCATTGCAGCGTATCACGATGCAGTGGACGGAACATCCCTTGATAAGCACTAACTCATCGTGAGGTTCCTGCGAGGTGCGAGAAGGATTAATCCTCCCAGACCGCACCTCATACCCTCTTGGGATCTCTCCGTCGCCCTCCGTGGCCTACGGGAAGCCCCATTCAAGCCACTTGCGTCAGTTGAGCTGAAATTTCTGTCGCTTAAGACAGCACTTCTGACTGCCCTGGCCTCCATCAAGAGGGTAGTGGACCTACAAGCCTTCTCTGTCAGCGAAACGTGCCTTGAGTTCGGGCCCGGAGATTCTCACGTCATCCTGAGACCCCGGCCCGGTTATGTGCCCAAGGTTCCCACCACGCCCTTCCGCGATCAGGTGGTGAACCTGCAAGCTCTGCCCCCGGAGGAGGCAGACCCAGCTTCTGCGCTGCTGTGCCCTGTTCGTGCTCTGCGCATATACGTAGACCGTACTCGGCACTTCAGATGCACCGAGCAGCTCTTTGTCTGCTTCGGAGGTCAGCAGAAAGGGAATGCTGTCTCCAAACAGAGGTTGGCCCATTGGGTGGTGGAAGCCATCTCCCTGTCTTATTTATATCAGGGAGAGCCATGCCCCTTAGGTGTTCGTGCCCACTCCACTAGGAGTGTTGCCTCATCCTATGCGTTGGCATCCCCTGCCACGACCCTCGCGTCGCGCTGACGCCGGCTCGATCCGGCTCCTCAGCAAAAACCTGAATGACTGGCTGCATGCTGCCATCTTATATACCCGTATGTACGGGGCGTGGCTTGGCATGCAAATGCCAAAGCCAATTTTCATTGGCCTTTTGAATAAGGCTCAGAGATGATTGGACTCTCAAGCGAGTTCCCATATGTAATGTCTCCGTTCCCTCCTTCACCTTGTAACCTAGACATTATGCAGATGAACATGTTCAATTTGTTAAGTTGAGGCTGGAATAGTTTTTGAGGAATTGGCACGGGTAGCGCCTAAGCTAGATATATCAGATACAGCGGCAGAGATTTTGCATTGGTTATATGCTAACTAGTCTCAGCCTCAGATGTCACACCCATGGAATGTTGGCTAAACGTCTAATGCATATGGTACAATTAACTGGAAACACTTCAGGAATGTCGAAGTCGTCATCTGATTAGTTGAGTTTGATCGGATTTCCGGGAGACGCGAGTGTCGCATTTATTTTCGGTCTGCCGGGAAATAAAGGGCAGACTGATTTACTCTGCGTTTTGCTAAAAGGTGCTTATGCAGACGCCATTGTTGATATACACTTTTGCAACGTTCGCAAACACTGCTGACTTACTGACTTACTGCTTGTTCTCCCTCTTCTTCGTTAACTTTCTATGCTGGTTATTTCAATGACTGACTTGTTGCACGCAAGTCTGTTGTTGTGGGGGCATTTCCAAGCCCCGAAACGTGACGCTGAACGAAACGAACTATGATTGGTTGTTTGACGTGACGGTCAAACGGCCTTATGGCCCTTCAGCCGTCAGTTTGAAGGTCTGGCTACGCGAGATTATATGCTAACCCAAGAACGGGAAAATCAGAATAACTATGGGGTGTATTAGTCTCCACAACTCATACCATGACTAAAGGCTTTTGCCTTGTTTATCCAGTTCAGACAGTTTTTTTTTGCTTTGCAAAGCGAGTCTTTGTAATGTTTGATGTTAACTATTCGCTGTTGCATTATTGTCTGTTTGAGCAACACGTGTGACAATTGGTCTACGATGCTACAATTGCGAAAAATAATTTTGGGGAAATGTAGTTTGTTTCATCTGAACTAATTCCAGATGGTCAAAATGGTGCAGTGATAATGAAGAATTTTTTTAAAGGTAGAAAACATTTAGACAATTTGGAAATCCAAACTCTAATTTGATTTTCTGCGCTGTTCATCTTTTGTAAACAATAGGGAATGCAAGGCAGGTTGAGCAGAATCAACAGACTAAAAGTCTTAGTGTCTTAGTTAATTTGTTTGCTCCAAAAATGTGAGTCTACACAGACTTCAGTTATGCCTTTGGTGGTGTTGTGCATGACTTTGGAGCAGATTGGCAGCAGAGTAGATGAGACGGATGAACCCTTGCTAACCAGGCAGCTGCGGTTGCCGCCAGATGAACGGCAGAAATCTTCACTGCTGAGGCATGTCATCTGCGCACTGAAACAACTCACTCACAGCTCACAGATTAAGCCAAAATGCAAATCTGTGTTTGAATGATTTATCTAAATTTTAAGATGGATAACAGGCTCCGAACATTGCTTTCTTTTCTGGTCACACAGATACACAGTGTGCGTTTGTCACTTAGGCATTTTTAATTTGTTCATGTATAAACAATATGGGCGAGGGGAAATATGTGTAAGAAGTTAACAGATGCATGATGTCAAAAACACCATATTTTTATTTAATTGGGAAAACCTGCATCTTCAAACCAGCTTAGTTTGGAAAATTTGTGATTGTATAACTCTTTATGAAATGCCAGAGTTACTGAGATGTTTTGGTTATAGTTGGAAACATTTTCACTATCAATAGGCACAGCTGACTTATTGGCTAAATATTGGTTTGAGACATTATTCCCAGATGGGAATGTCAGACACTACTGATTCTGACCAGGGAATACAGTAATCAACTTTTGATGTGGATCAAAAAAAGTTAATCAAAGTTGTCCCAAGACAAGAACAATTATAGTTTTGGTTTTAGGACAACTTTGATGAAAGGTTTTGATCTATTTCAACTGTCCTCTCATTGGTCAAAGCTCCATGGTTTATCTTACAGGATTCCACTCAGATGTCATCCGTCAGGACGAAACAACAACAGCTTTGCAGGCTTATTCTTGCATTTTTGTAGCTGTCGTTAATATTAATTTATAATTTTGAGCAGGAGTCCAGGATTCATCATCAAAACATTTTTAAAATGCACCTACTACTTAGAGAGCAAAAAGACGGCATTATAAAATGAAAAGGCACACTTTGATTTTGAATGACGAAGACGTGCCCACACAGAGACATTCACAGGTTCATTTTAGGAGGTATTAGAAAAACAACAAATCTACTGCTTTTCACAGAACTGTAATTTCCCATTATACATTGTGATATAGCCTGGTTCGTTGGTTCGTTGAATCGGATTGCTTTCTCACTGCAACAGGACCACTCCAGACTTTGTTTCAATCGATTGTTTTGGCGGGGATCCGAGCAAGATTGCCGTATTCACATATGCCCGCCCAAACTAACCAAGCTAAGGGGGGAAACATGCCAGGTTCCCAAACAAAGTGTCAGGTGTGAAAGCAAACTGGAGCGAGGCTGGATCTTAATTGTGACTCTGGACCACAAAAACATTCTTAAGTAGCACGGGTATATTTGTACCAAAAGCCATACATGGGTCAAAATTATCTATTTTTCTTTTATGCAAAAAATCCATGATGTTGTTTTGTGAATTTCCTACTGTAAATATATCAAAACTTAATTTCTGATAAGTAATATGCATTGCTAAGAACTTCTTTAAATACATTTTTTGCACCTTCAGGTTCCAGATTTTCAAATAGTTGTATCTCGGCCAAATATTGATATATCCTAACAAATCCATCAATACATCAATGGAAAGCTTATTTATTCAGCTTTCAGAAGATGGATAAATCTCAATTTCAAAAAAATGACCCTTATGACTGGTTTTGTGGTCCAGCATCACAATTGTCTAGGCATGGGGACAGCGATCTAACAACATCAAGCATACGCCTTTAAACTGCTTTATATAATGAAATACTCACAAATAAAATCAGCAAATAAAAATCACATCACAATAAATGTCAGTGTGTCAAACACAAACTCACACGTGTTTCTTATAGTATAAATAAGCAACACACAGTATTGGATTCAAATCATGAGTTTCATTCTTAAAGTCCTCTTGGGATCTCAAGAATAATATTATTTGGCAGACCACTGCATATTTTTCTCTGTGTGCAGGGCAAAAATAGGTAGTGTTACTTATCGTGTTGTTCGATACATTATCCTGCTTATTACATTTATACTAGCCAAATAAATAAATTAATAATTATGACATTAACATTTATTCATTCAGCAGGCATTTTTACCTTAGACGTTTTAAACTAGCACAGTGTAATGGTTGCCAGGGACAACATGCAAATATACAGTGTAGCTGGCTTTAAGCAAAAATGTTTGACCTCAGGATTCAGTGATTGACAAATCAGAATCAAATACTGCTGAGAGACATATAATACAGTAAAATACACAGTCCTGCTCATGGATATTTACTGTGGGATGTTTTATTAAAATAACGATCTGTACATGTTAAAAAAATATAGTCTATTCCTGGAAAATTTAACTAAGCACAAAATGTACCACAGGCAGTAAGTTAGAATGCTAACAGGTTAAATAATAGTGATTACTCATAATTTCAAGGTCATAAAGTTTCTGCAATGTTATACCTCAAAAGCAGTAGCACAAAGCACAAAAAGCCTAAAAACTTGAAATACAGGATGGGAAGATAAAGCACGACTAGTTTCACTGTTGCTTCATGATTTGTCCTAGCACAATGCTCAGTTATGCTTTTTTGTTAAGATATCAATTCATGATAAATATAAGATAAAAACACTGTAGCTCCACTTTTTACACATCTGTCCCTGATTCAAAAGATTTACCTCATTACTTGTAATGTTCTGATGTGGAAGGCTAACATGTAAAGTATCATTCAAAAACATAAACACCAAAAAGTGAAACTAAAAATGATTCCCTGCTTGCACTGAGTGAAAAGGTTTCAGTAAATATTACTAATCACTGCTCCCTTATCCTCCCCTGTCTTGTCATTTTAAATAAATGCAACTCATTTTTCCAGCATCGTTTTACCATTTGGCCACTTAGTTTGTACCAGTTAGTTTGTAAAGAGGATCAAAGTTAGTCGAAAAACCTGATTGCACGTATAAATTCTCTTCCCCTTCGCATCTGTAAATTTTAATATTTTTACTTTTGTTTAATTAATTATAAATAACATATATTTCAATGTGCATCTTGCTTTATTTATTTTTATATATTTTATTTATATGTGTATACTTGATGAAGTAGAAGCTCACCTGCCCCCCCCCCCCCCTCCAGCAGGTGGTGAAAACTGCCTAATACATCACTTCCATCTATCAAAGACATTCACCAAACGCTGCCTACTATCTTAAAAATAAAGGTTCTACAAGGGTGTTTTTGCAGTGATGCCATATAAGAACCATTTCTGGTTTCCCAGAGAATCTATCATTAAACAGTTCTTATAATAACCATTCTGAATAACATTTTATCGAAAATCGAAATAACCTTTTTTGACTATAAAGAACCTTTTCTGGATTTAAAAAGGTTCCATGGATGTTCAAGGTTCTTCATGGATCCGTCGACGCCAATACAGTGTCTAAGATTCTAAGAAGAGCGAGAAGTATTCTCAAAGACCCCTCTCACCCCAACCACTGTACACTTAATTGACTTGATTGCACAGATACTATTTGAACTGAACTGAGCTGGATGATGACATCTAGGGTGACCATACGTCCTCTTTTACCCGGACATGTCCTCCTTTTGGGCTATAAAATTATGTCCGGGGGGATTTTGTAAAATATCATAAAATGTCCGTTTTTTTTTTTTTTTACCTCATTTCACTGACATAGGCATTATTCTGAAGTACCTGCAGGGATGTACTGGCTATTGGGAGCACCGGGACATTCCCAGTGGGCCGATCACCGAAGCGAGGGAGACCTCCCCCATATTAGGCGCTATTTTAAATTATAGCGCATTCAAAACCGCAAATAGCCGAAAAGTGTGAAGCGGTGGGATCAATCACCCGCACAGTGCTGACGAACGCGCGCTGCACTTCTGCCACGATGTACAGTGATAAACAGCGCAAGTTGCTTAATCCATTCAGATAACACACAGAATTGTGTTATACAGATATGAGAACATTAAAGGTTCTGTAAGTTCTGCTGGGCTGGCTGAAAACAGCCACGACATTGGATACTGCATGATCAAGTAAAGTGGAAAACGCCAATAAATAATTACTATCAAAACAAAATTATTACAAATTTCATAGTTTATTATTACTATTTATTTTAAAAACCATATAACTAATGTTTTCTTGTGACCACCGTCTTACTCTAAGCAATAATTTCTTTCTTTTAAATGTTTAGTTGTAATTTGTTTTAATTGGAGTAAAATGTTAATTCAATAAGAGCCTGATTAAAGAATTAAATATGAGTCTTAAATAAATTAGGTGTTTACTACACATAATAAAGTTCTTAAAGGGACAGTTCACCCAAAAAAAAAAAATGTTGTCATCATTTACTCAACATCATGTAATTTCAATCCTGTATGAACTTTTTTCTTCTGTGTAACATAAAGGAAGATACTTTGAGAAATTCAAAACTTTTTTGTCTATAGAGTAGAAATCAAGGGTAACCAAATATGTTTGGTTACATTCTACAAAATATCTTTTGTGTTCCACAGAAGAAATAAGCCATACAGTTTTGGAATGACATGAGGGTGATGATTTTTATTACTGAATGTTTTTTTTTATTTTTATTATTACATAATTTATTAGCAACAAATTTCCTGCATAGCTCAAAATCAATGTTTTACTGCATGCATTTCTCTGTGACAAAAATGCAATTAAGTTTGTTGCATTTGAATTCAGCAGTATTTATCATTATTTGTTTATGTCCTGTTTTATTCATTCATGTACTCCAAAAAAGACCCTATTACCCTGCTGAAATAAACAGCTAAAACCAGCCTAGGTTGGTTGGCCAGTTTAGGCTGGAAGTAGCTGGTTTTAACTGGTCTTTTAGTTGGTGGTTTCCCAGCCTGACCAGCTAAGACCAGCCTGGCCAAGCTGGAAAAGTGGTCAAAACCCTTCTAAAACCTGGCTGGGGGTTTTTTCACCAGGGAACCCAAGAAAACTTTCATGTGGAACTTGTGGGCCGGATGGGCTGAATTTGTCCAGGGCTGAATTTTAACCCCAGTCCAGCCCTGGGTACCTGTCTGATGACGTGAAAGACCCAATTGTCAAAACAAACCAAATGAGGAGCTGCGCTGCAAGAGCTGTGTTTCACTAAAATGCCGAAACGCAAATGTAGTTTCACAGACGAATTGCAAAAAAAAAAAAAATAAATAAATTTTACAAGGCAATTTTAAGCATTTTATGTATTATTTATTTATGTTTGTATTAGGCCTGTATAAAGAAAAGACTAAGAGAGATGATATTTTTTGGGTCCTCTTTTTGGATTCTCAGAATATGGTCACCCTAGACATCGCTGAATCAATGATGAACTGGCTTTAACTGAAAACTGAGTGCTTACTAATGTCCTTTTGCGTTATCAACATTATTTCCCTGTTTAATACTGTAAAGCTTCTTTGACACAATCTGCATTGTTAAACATGCTATATAAATAAAGAGGACTTGACTTGACTCCCATCTGGGAGACATTATAAAAGTCTATAGTCTATGTCATACAAGCAGACTCAGGAACAGTTTCTTTCTCTCAGCTGTCAGCCTACTGAGCTCTAATCTCAGATGTTGAATACTACACCTTAGATGGACAGTACAATATAATTTCCCCTATGCACACTTACAACGTTTCTAATTATGCCTCCTGATATTTTGCACATTTTTATCTCTTAATGCCAGTTTATATTTACGGCAATTTCCACTGACCTAGTCTCTGCTTCTCTTCCTCATTACTTGCACTCTGTATAATAATGTACAGCAACCCTGAACCACAAAACCAGTCTTAAGTAGCACGAGTATATTTGTAGAAACAAGCAAAAACACATTGTATGGGTCAAAATTATTGATTTTTATTAAGTAAAGATCATGTTCAGTGAAGATATTTTGTACATTTCCTACCATAAATATATTACAACTTATTTTTTGATTAGTAATATGCATTGCTAAGAACTTCATTTGGACAACTTTAAAGGCGATTGTCTCGATATTTAGATTTTTTTGCACCCTCAGATTTTCAAATATCTCCGCCATTGTCCTGTCCTAACAAACCATACATCAATAGAATTTATTTATACATATTTATTCAGCTTTCAGACCATTTTGATTGGTTTTGTGGTCCAGGGTCACATATATATTTATTTATTTATATACATTGCCATTTGTGTTAGATGCTGATTGCATTTCATTAGTTCTGTACTTATACTCTGCACAATGACAATTAAAAGTTTAATCAAACCTAATCTGATCTTATCTTTGTTAAAGTCTAAACGTTAACAACATAAGTGCACAGAAGCGCAAGTAACGTTGAGTGAACAAGAATATTCCAATGTACAAATAGGCTTTCCTCTAATTCCTCAGTCCTCGTTTCCTTTCTTTTTAGCTCCACCACTTTAAGATACGAGGAAGGACGCTAGGAAAGAAAATGAGCAAGGACTAATAAGAAACGAGAAGAAGCACCCAAAAGAATACTTGGTCTGTCTGCGAGGTAAGTTTAGTCATAAGGAGGGTCCGCGGACTTCCGCGCACACCGTACAACAGCGCACGCGCAAGGTAAACGAGCCCACCATGTTGAACCCACTGTAGACCTTCTAAAGCTGTGCGCATCCGTTTGTGCGCCAGACGGAGCAGAACGAGAAAAAGGACGTTTACTAAGTATACTTATATTTCTTTTTTGACAATAAAAAATTACTGATAGGCTTGTAAAGTTACTGTATGCACATGATGTTGAGTGGTATAAAAAAGTCTGAAATGAGCTGTATACTGTGGAAAATATCAGTTTAATCTTTTATACTCTTTTCCTTTAAAACATTTGATTCTAAACTGCCATTCAAGCAGTTCAAAATAAATAATATTATCAGCTAACTTAACTATGAATCTGCTACTGAACACTCACTTACACACACACACACACACACACACACACACACACACACACACACACACACACACACACATATATATATGTGTGTGTGTGTGTGTGTGTGTGTGTGTGTGTGTGTGTGTGTGTGTGTGTGTGTGTGTGTTTGTTTGTGTGTGTGTGTGTGTGTGTGTGTGTGTGTGTGTGTGTGTGTGTGTGTGTGTGTGTGTGTGTGTGTGTGTGTGTACCTGGTATTCATCACGTTATGGGGACCAAATGTAATACCAGTAAATTTTGACCTTGTGGGGACATTTCTTTGGTCCCCATTAGGAAACAGGCTTATAAATCATGCACAATGAGTTTTTTTGAGCTAGTAAAAGTGTGCACAATCTCCTGTGAGGGCTAGGTTTAGGTGTAGGGTAGGTGTAGGGCCATAGAAAATACGGTTTGTACAGTATGAAAACCATTACGCCTATGGAATGTCCCCATAAAACATGTAAACCCAACATGCCATTGATAACCCTTTACGTCTGTTTGTCTTTTTAACAAATATTTCACCAATTAAAGGCATTAAAAAGCGCATCTCTTAGAACCGCTCAAACTGTCAGTCAAACCTCACAACTCCGCCCCCTGAGCGCCGCGAACTTACGTGGTTATAGCATATCATTCAGAGCATAGAGCAGAAGCTGATGAACTTCTTCGTCTTGTAACGGTAAAATATCTTGTTGTTTGAATAAATGAAACGTTGTCTTTATGAAACAGACACTAGTATGTCTATAAAGGTTCATATGCATCACCACACCGGTGTGATGTTGACGTAATGTGATGTCGTCGTTTTAATGATGGACAAATTGCACACATTCGCTGGTCAAAAACCCATTTGACACAAAGCAACCGAGTGATCCTTGTCAGCTAGGTAAAATATATTATAAAAAAAAAATTATTTAGATTTTATGGCTATCTGCTGAATGTGCTGATGTATATTATCTGTATAAAAGTTATTAATACTAATTAAATATAATATAAGAATATTATTGTGTGTTATTTTTTTGGTGGTGGAGGGGTTCGTGGAGGGGTTGGGGGGGAGCCCTTTTTTCAGTTGCCCCTCAAAAGGTCTGTGCACGGCCCTGTGTGTGTGTGTGTGTGTGTGTGTGTGTGTGTGTGTGTGTGTGTGTGTGTGTGTGTGTGTGTGTATGTATATGTAGCTACATGTATGTATATGTACATATATAAACAGTGTGAACAATTTTGAGCATTTATATTTAATACCAAGTAATACATATAACAATTTACTTTTAAAAAATTACTTACTCCTTACTCTTATGAATAAACAGTGCTGTAGTTCAATTTAAGATCCAAGCAAAGACAACAGTAAACCAGCTACAAATGACAAAAGAGTAAATACATACCCAGTTACTGAAATGCCAGCGAACACAAGAAGAAAACTGGTAATATTTGGAAACTTCATTATTCCTCTATGTTCGTCCTTGTTCAAATCGTGTGCTGAATGTCAAATAGAAAAAGACCACTACAAAGAAAGATCTTACCAATGACAGTAAAAGTAAACTGATTTTAATCGGTCTAAACTTTGTCACGTGTTAATTGGCGGTTCTAGTACAGAGTTCTTTATGCAAGACATCATGTGCAGATGTGTAATTTAACGTTGTCCATTGTACACAAGTGTTCTGGTTGTATGTAAAACCTCTGAGGTGCTGGATGACGTACCTGGTCAAAGAACACTCACGCCACACCCAGGTCATTTGCTTCTGGAGACTATATCCCAGTGTGTTTGAATGTGTGTGCAAATGGTATAGCAGCATTAAGAGAGGGAGACTTTAGAGAAATTAGAAAAAAACAAAAGGGTAGTGGTTGCTCCACACGCATGTAGCGTGAGACGCAGGTGACACTTTTTTTCACGCCAGACGTTCATTATCTCATGCAGTGAAAAGCACCACTAAGTTGAAATTTTAGGCCTAATAATAGGAAATTGACGAAACATTATTTGGTAAACGCTCCAGTGCGTATTTGCCTTCTGGAGAACGTCTGTATTTACAACGTGTTTTCTTAGCCTTGAGCAATGTAGCCAATCACAGACTTGATCCTGATTCTTGAAAACCGGATGTCCTCTTAGTAGCATGATGTAAATAAGAGGTTCGTTGATTATAAAGGGCGCACTATTTGCACTAGGATAAATATAATCCGTTCAGAATTTGCATGAAAGTAATCCCTCACAGTGCAGGATTTATTCGAATGGGATATATATATATATATATATATATATATATATATATATATATATATATATATATATATATATATATAAGGGCGAAGATTTGCTCTGGACATTGGTGGGGACCTATGACAACCCCCTACCCCCCCAAACATTAATGTATTGGTGAACTGCAATAGACAATATTATAATAGGCAATATTAGTATGTAGCATATCAATTTCTTTCACAAGACTAATTTCTGATAAATAGTCGTTTCCTTGTTATCATGTGAGAGGCTATGGCTGCTTCAGATACAAGCAGCGCCAAAAATGCAATGGATTTTTTCCCCCGTGCAAGTAGGTGTGTTGTGTGACATAGGGGTGGGCGATACTGCAAATTTTGGTATCGATCAGGGCCGTGCAGAGACCTTTAAAGGGTATCAAAGGTATCAAGGTATCAAAGTATAAAGAGGGCACCTGGAACAAGGCATTTAAGAGCCCCTCGGGTCCATCACCTCATTGTAGGCATCCAGTTACTTACGTAATAAGTAACAATGTCATTAATAAGACAAATAATGCATTATTCAAAGTTTTAATTGCATTTATGTTTAGTTCAGGACTCAAACAATAGAATTAGTAATATTTTTATCACTATAAAAGGGGCTCTCTAAATAGGGCTGTGCTCAAAACATCAGTACAGCAATACTGTACTGTATATTGTGACACATTCCTTGCTGATATATTATTACAGAGGCTTCTAGCAGCCAATGCTGTGAAGCAGTTCTGAGAAAGAAATGGAACATAAAAGACCATTTTAATGTTTAAAAGATTAAAAATATTTTCTTTGTACCTGTTAATTTTGATTAGAAATTGTTGTGTATTAAATGGTCAAACCTAAAGATTTTCTTCACTCTGTTAAACACAATAATAAAGAACAGCTGTTATATTAAACTCTGTGTGGTCACTATTGAAAATATATGTGGCCCCTGATGTATTGTATTGTAAGATTGTAGACGGTAGAATATTAAGGCATAAAATGGCATGATTTATAATTCAGATACAGGTTCACACAAAAACAAAATATCTTATACAATGGAATTTCAGCCTTTATACCATTAAAAGGGATAAATCGAGTTTATAATTTATTCAACTTTTCTTAATTGTTTAGATTTTTAGAAGGCACATTAACATCTTTCACATTTACAACTCTATGTGTTTGCTGCATAAAAACTAGGTCGATAATTGCAATAAGTTGACCATAAAGAGTTGAAAAATGTGGAAATAGGGGTTATGCGCAACAGGCTTCCGTTTTCTGCTAAACAGGTCTCGTTGCTTCCGGTTCACGCGTTTTGCATATGCCTCTTTAAATATGAACATGATTTACTCAAGATTCCTTCAAAGTAGACACTAAACATGATCATAACCAATGTCCATCACATATGTGGATTGATATATAAAAGTTTTTAATTTTTATTCTTTTCACTAACATTTATATATAAATATCGAATGAAACGTCCACAATAAAAACAGCTGGCTTGTTTAACTGATTACCTTAAAAGTCCGTCGATATCGCCATTATTTATTACGGCTAATAACACGTTCTCCGACAAGCGGAAGCAATAAGACCTGTTTTCCGGGGTTGGTCAGGTGACGTTCGACATATAGCCTATTAAAATTCATTCTCTGTCACGAGAGGGCGCTTTAGGAGCGCTGAAATACTACGGTTTCCATGGGAACGGCTGAACACAAAGCAGCATTAACGCTGTTTTATCAGACGTGAAATGAAAATGCCAACGACACGTTTCTGAGGACAGTCGGGTCCCTTCAGATACGTTCATATAAAGACATTAGTGCTGCGTTTTGACTTTGAAACGTGCAGCGTGCATATTTATTCAATGACATCATTGCCTTCTGAAGTTTAATCGGGGACTCACTAAATTCCAGGGGTTTCATTACCACGACGTAAAATGGGCGTCCCTGGGGGCGTTGGGAAAACGCCCCTTTCTAAAAAAAAAAAATATTAAGAGAGGTCACCGATCATGCGCAGTAAGTCAGTTTTTTTGCGCGGGCATTTCAAAACCTAGGATCAGCACTGATGGATGGACAACACAGTCATACAGGTTATTTTTATGTTTTAAAATCTTACATTTAAACGATTTTCGAAAACAAATAAACAGCCGTTATAGAAATGTAAAACGTGTAGCGTCTATTTACGAAAATTAATCATGGTTTACAACGGTATCGTGGACAGGTATTTCAAGACACTGTATATGAATATAAATATGAAGGGCTCGAAACCCCTGCGATTGTGGACAGGTATTTCATGATACTGTGTATATGAATATAAATATGAAACCCCTGCGATCGTGGAAAGGTATTTCATTATGAATATGAAGTGTATCTGGCACGAAACCCCTGCGATCGTGGCCAGGTATTTCAAAATACTGTATATGAATATAAATATGAAGGGCACGAAACCCCTGCGATTGTGGACAGGTATTTCATGATACTGTGTATATGAATATAAATATGAAACCCCTGCGATCGTGGAAAGGTATTTCATTATGAATATAAATATGAAGTGTATCTGGCACGAAACCCCTACGATCGTGGACAGGTGTTTCATGATACTGTATATGAATATAAATATGAAGGGCACGAAACCCCTGCGATCGTGGAAAGGTATTTCATTATGAATATAAATATGAAGTGTATCTGGCACGAAACCCCTGCGATCGTGGACAGGTGTTTCATGATACTGTATATGAATATAAATATGAAGGGCACGAAACCCCTGCGATCGTGGACAGGTGTTTCATGATACTGTATATGAATATAAATATGAAGGGCACGAAACCCCTGCGATCGTGGACAGGTGTTTCATGATACTGTATATGAATATAAATATGAAGGGCACGAAACCCCTGCGATCGTGGAAAGGTATTTCATTATGAATATAAATATGAAGTGTATCTGGCACGAAACCCCTGCGATCGTGGACAGGTGTTTCATGATACTGTATATGAATATAAATATGAAGGGCACGAAACCCCTGCTATTGTGGACAGGTATTTCATGATACTATATATGAATATAATTATGAAGTGCACGAAACCCCTGCTATCGTGGACAGGTATTTCATGATACTGTATATGAATATAATTATGAAGTGCACGAAACCCCTGCGATCGTGGACAGGTGTTTCATGATACTGTATATGAATATAAATATGAAGGGCACGAAACCCCTGCTATCGTGGACAGGTGTTTCATGATACTGTATATGAATATAAATATGAAGTGCACGAAACCCCTGCGATCGTGGACAGGTGTTTCATGATACTGTATATGAATATAAATATGAAGTGCACGAAACCCCTGCGATCGTGGACAGGTGTTTCATGATACTGTATATGAATATAAATATGAAGTGCACGAAACCCCTGCGATCGTGGACAGGTGTTTCATGATACTGTATATGAATATAAATATGAAGTGCACGAAACCCCTGCGATCGTGGACAGGTGTTTCATGATACTGTATATGAATATAAATATGAAGTGCACGAAACCCCTGCGATCGTGGACAGGTGTTTCATGATACTGTATATGAATATAAATATGAAGTGCACGAAACCCCTGCGATCGTGGACAGGTGTTTCATGATACTGTATATGAATATAAATATGAAGTGCACGAAACCCCTGCGATCGTGGACAGGTGTTTCATGATACTGTATATGAATATAATTATGAAGTGCACGAAACCCCTGCTATCGTGGACAGGTGTTTCATGATACTGTATATGAATATAAATATGAAGTGCACGAAACCCCTGCGATCGTGGACAGGTATTTCAAGACACTGTATATGAATATAATTATGAAGTGCACGAAACCCCTGCTATCGTGGACAGGTATTTCAAGACACTGTATATGAATATAATTATGAAGTGCACGAAACCCCTGCGATCGTGGACAGGTATTTCAAGACACTGTATATGAATATAATTATGAAGTGCACGAAACCCCTGCGATCGTGGACAGGTATTTCAAGACACTGTATATGAATATAAATATGAAGTGCACGAAACCCCTGCGATCGTGGACAGGTATTTCAAGACACTGTATATGAATATAAATATGAAGTGCACGAAACCCCTGCGATCGTGGACAGGTATTTCAAGTGTCATGTATCTGGTCTGTCTTCTCATCATGAACTCTTGCACTACACATTCTGGACTGCAATCCCCATAAGCCACTGCACCAATCACTGCACACAGCTGTTCCTCGTTTTCCACTGAACTGATTGCTGCACACACCTGTTTCACATTTTCCCACATGCATTTAAGCCAAAGACACACACAGCCACCTTGCGAAGTCTTATCATTCCCTATGGTTGTTATTCTAAGCGTTTTCCATGTTTCCATGCTCCCTGGCCTTGTTGTTTCCTTAGTTTATTCCTGGTTTGTTTTGTTTGTCTTATTTGTTTTCTTTGTCACTTTGGACTGCCCTTCTAGATTTCGACGCCCCCCGCCTGTGTTACGGATTACTCTCTGGATTGTCTTTGAGGTTACTGTTTGCCGATATTTTGACCCTGTCTGTTTGACCACGTCTGTTAAATAAATGCTGCGAATGGATCTGAACGTCTCTGACTCTCTCTGTGACATCAAGACACTGTATATGAATATAATTATGAAGTGCACGAAACCCCTGCGATCGTGGACAGGTATTTCAAGACACTGTATATGAATATAAATATGAAGTGCACGAAACCCCTGCGATCTTGGACAGGTATTTCAAGACACTGTATATGAATATAAATATGAAGTGCACGAAACCCTTGCGATCGTGGACAGGTATTTCAAGACACTGTATATGAATATAAATATGAAGTGCACGAAACCCCTGCGATCCTGGACAGGTATTTCAAGACACTGTATATGAATATAATTATGAAGTGCACGAAACCCCTGCGATCGTGGACAGGTATTTCAAGACACTGTATATGAATATAAATATGAAGTGCACGAAACCCCTGCGATCTTGGACAGGTATTTCAAGACACTGTATATGAATATAATTATGAAGTGCACGAAACCCCTGCGATCGTGGACAGGTATTTCAAGACACTGTATATGAATATAAATATGAAGTGCACGAAACCCCTGCGATCGTGGACAGGTATTTCAAGACACTGTATATGAATATAAATATGAAGTGCACGAAACCCCTGCGATCGTGGACAGGTATTTCAAGACACTGTATATGAATATAAATATGAAGTGCACGAAACCCCTGCGATCGTGGACAGGTATTTCAAGACACTGTATATGAATATAATTATGAAGTGCACGAAACCCCTGCGATCGTGGACAGGTATTTCAAGACACTGTATATGAATATAAATATGAAGTGCACGAAACCCCTGCGATCGTGGACAGGTATTTCAAGACACTGTATATGAATATAAATATGAAGTGCACGAAACCCCTGCGATCTTGGACAGGTATTTCAAGACACTGTATATGAATATAAACGATCTTGGACAGGTATTTCAAGACACTGTATATGAATATAAACGATCGTGGACAGGTATTTCAAGACACTGTATATGAATATAAATATGAAGTGCACGAAACCCCTGCGATCGTGGACAGGTATTTCAAGACACTGTATATGAATATAATTATGAAGTGCACGAAACCCCTGCGATCTTGGACAGGTATTTCAAGACACTGTATATGAATATAAATATGAAGGGCACGAAACCCCTGCGATCGTGGACAGGTATTTCAAGACACTGTATATGAATATAATTATGAAGGGCACGAAACCCCTGCGATCTTGGACAGGTATTTCAAGACACTGTATATGAATATAATTATGAAGTGCACGAAACCCCTGCGATCGTGGACAGGTATTTCAAGACACTGTATATGAATATAATTATGAAGTGCACGAAACCCCTGCGATCGTGGACAGGTATTTCAAGACACTGTATATGAATATAATTATGAAGTGCACGAAACCCCTGCGATCGTGGACAGGTATTTCAAGACACTGTATATGAATATAAATATGAAGTGCACGAAACCCCTGCGATCGTGGACAGGTATTTCAAGACACTGTATATGAATATAAATATGAAGTGCACGAAACCCCTGCGATCCTGGACAGGTATTTCAAGACACTGTATATGAATATAAATATGAAGTGCACGAAACCCCTGCGATCCTGGACAGGTATTTCAAGACACTGTATATGAATATAATTATGAAGTGCACGAAACCCCTGCGATCCTGGACAGGTATTTCAAGACACTGTATATGAATATAAATATGAAGTGCACGAAACCCCTGCGATCTTGGACAGGTATTTCAAGACACTGTATATGAATATAAATATGAAGTGCACGAAACCCCTGCGATCGTGGACAGGTATTTCAAGACACTGTATATGAATATAAATATGAAGTGCACGAAACCCCTGCGATCGTGGACAGGTATTTCAAGACACTGTATATGAATATAAATATGAAGTGCACGAAACCCCTGCGATCCTGGACAGGTATTTCAAGACACTGTATATGAATATAATTATGAAGTGCACGAAACCCCTGCGATCGTGGACAGGTATTTCAAGACACTGTATATGAATATAAATATGAAGTGCACGAAACCCCTGCGATCTTGGACAGGTATTTCAAGACACTGTATATGAATATAATTATGAAGTGCACGAAACCCCTGCGATCGTGGACAGGTATTTCAAGACACTGTATATGAATATAAATATGAAGTGCACGAAACCCCTGCGATCGTGGACAGGTATTTCAAGACACTGTATATGAATATAAATATGAAGTGCACGAAACCCCTGCGATCGTGGACAGGTATTTCAAGACACTGTATATGAATATAAATATGAAGTGCACGAAACCCCTGCGATCCTGGACAGGTATTTCAAGACACTGTATATGAATATAATTATGAAGTGCACGAAACCCCTGCGATCGTGGACAGGTATTTCAAGACACTGTATATGAATATAAATATGAAGTGCACGAAACCCCTGCGATCTTGGACAGGTATTTCAAGACACTGTATATGAATATAATTATGAAGTGCACGAAACCCCTGCGATCGTGGACAGGTATTTCAAGACACTGTATATGAATATAAATATGAAGTGCACGAAACCCCTGCGATCGTGGACAGGTATTTCAAGATACTGTATATGAATATAAATATGAAGTGCACGAAACCCCTGCGATCTTGGACAGGTATTTCAAGACACTGTATATGAATATAAACGATCGTGGACAGGTATTTCAAGATACTGTATATGAATATAATTATGAAGTGCACGAAACCCCTGCGAACGTGGACAGGTATTTCATGATACTGTATATGAATATAAATATGAAGTGCACGAAACCCCTGCGATCTTGGACAGGTATTTCATTATACTGTATATGAATATGAAGTGCACGAAACCCCTGCAATAGTGGAGGTATCTGAAGCAAATGGCTTTTCCCTAACTGCGCATGATCGGTGACCTATGCAAATTCTCAAATAGGCCACGCCTGCCTGGTGACGCAGTATCGATTACGCTGTACTGAAACCCCTGGAAAAAAGTGCATCCCGTTTAATCGTCCTGAACTTCCGGGTGGGGTCGTCACGTGAAAGGTCATCACGAGGGTCATTCTATTTACAGCTAAAACATTATTAATTAATTTTACTAATAGTTTGATTGGGCAGGCTGTCGCGAATTCGTTATTTTTTATAAATATTTAATTTTTATATTATTACAAAAAAAAATCTTAAAAAAAGGGGCACTTTGATCACTAGGAGCCAAAAGGTCAGGTGCTCAAGCAAAAGACAAACCACATACCTATTCCTGCAAGGCTCACAAGGAAATGCAAGTAAGTTCTGAACCACCTTTGGCTGGTACAAGACCAAAATTAATGAAGGAGCAGACCAAAATGATAAAGTTGTTAAACACAACATCAAGGGGCTTAAAAATTGCTTCTGTCATGGTAGATCTAAAAAAATGAAAACGCCACAATAAAGATAAATAATAAGCAGATGAATAAACATTTTTTTTCAACAACTGACAGTGAAATCAAACAATTGAGTTTTACATTTTTTTTGTGTGTAATGATTATTTGGGGTAGGGACTTTAATACTGTAGTATATTCAATTTTGAAAGAGTTTGAAAGTATAAAAGTATTTGGAAGAGTATATAAATTGTTCATAGATCTTCTGTTGAGATTTTAAAATGGATAAACTGCCTGTAAAAATTAGCTACATTTCACAAACAAGCTTGGCCTGGATTGGCCTGGATCCTGGTGTCTAAGCACAATTTTTCCCCAAATAAATATATTATCTAGAATAATAGATGTATTTAATATAAAAATAAATCTCTCTTCTATAAAAGTTAGTATGAAAATAGTTAGTTGTTAGTAAAAGTTAGTATGATAGACAACTTCTAAATGCAAACGGTAATTTATTTTCTATATAGTACATTTTTTGGAGGAATTTGCCTTTCCAGTTATGCCAAAAAAGACAGCATGTTTATAGGACACATTAATATTCTAAAACAGAGTTGTAGTAATAAATATATTAGAAATATTATTAAGGTGATACAGCTACTTTTAGAGAATATTGTGGATGTATTCAGATATATAAATTGGAATAAAGCTCAGCATATTTGTGAAATATACTATTTAAATAATTTAAATAATTTTCTTCAGGAGACTAAAGCACCAGTTTGGAGAATTTTGTTAATAAAAAAGCAAAGAAGACTTGTAATATTGTCATGAATATGCAGTTTTTTATTAATGAATTGATGGTTTGTACACTCTTGCATGTTTTTATGTACATTTCTGTGTACTTTTGTCTATTTTGCAAAAAAATCCACTATGGAGTTGATTTATTTTTTACATTTCCTCTTACAATTTGTTTGATGGAGCATTTTATGTGTATATGCTGGACACGGATAAGACTGGAAGGCAGACACATTACATTTACAAATGGCCGCACCTACTCTTACGGGAAAAATAAGGTGGCTATGGAGCTGCCTAAAGTATACAAGGGTCAAGGGTCTGTGGATATAAACTTGCCTCGTTTACTTCACAAAGTTCACTTCAAAATGGCAGCAGCATTCCCCCGAGGGGAAGTGCACAAGTGTGTCTAAAAGGGAAGCAAAATTTCCCAAAAACCAGTTCAAACCAGTAACACCTGTACAGAATATTGAGGGAGCTGAAGTGAGACAATAACTCAAAATATAAGATAAATAAAAAATGTGTCAAATTCCCATTTTCTCACAAACACACACTTTGCTCTCTCTCTCTCTCTCTCTCTCTCTCTCTCTCTCTCTCTCTCTCTCTCTCTCTCTCTCTCGCTCACACACACACACACACACAACATATGTAGCTTTGCTAGGACTTGTCAATGATGCCTATTGTTGTATAATGAGCGAAATATATATTCTAACCCTAACTCTAATATTTTAAATGATTCAAATGTAACATTCAAGAGACATATCACAATATTAGCCACAAAAATTTAAAATAATAATCACAACAATAAAAACAAAATTAAGAACATTTAAGATGATTTTAAAAAAGAAAATGATTTCAAATTAATTAATACAGTAAAATGATTATACATAAAATAATGAAATCTGTTCGGACGTAGCACAGTGCTCATTCAATAAATGCACAACTGAACAGATGAGTTTTGAGTCTGCATTTAAATGTGGCTAATTTATTAGCACATCTGATCTCTTCTGGAAGCTGATTCCAACTGCGGGCGGCATAATAGCTAAAAGCGGATTCCCCTTGTTTTGTGTGAACCCTTGATATTACTAACTGACTCGAACCTAGTGATCTGAGTTGTCTGTTAGGTTTATATTCAGTGAGCATATCTGCAATGTATGTAGGTCCTAGGCCATTGAGTGCTTTATAAACAAGTAAAAGTACTTTAAAATCTATCCTAAACATAACTGGAAGCCAGTGTAGGGACCTGAGGACTCTGAGATGCTCTGATTTTTTGGTTCTAGTCAGAATCCTGGCAGCAGCGTTCTGTATGAGCTGCAGCTGTCTAATGGTCTTCTTGGGAAGGCCGGTGAGGAGACCATTACAATAGTCCACCCTGCTGCTGATAAAGGCATGCACAAGCTTCTCCAAATCTTGACGGGAAACAAAACATCTAATTCTTGCAATGTTTTTGAGATGATAGTATGCTGATTTAGTTACTGCTTTGACATGGCTACTGAAACTGAGGTCTGACTCCAGAATCACACCCAGATTCTTGACTTGATTTTTTGTTTTTTGACCCCTAGCGTCAAGGTACGCATTTACCTTATGGACTTCATCTTTGTTTCCAAATGCAATGACTTCTGTTTTCTCCTTGTTTAACTGTAAAAAGTTTTGGCACATCCAACTGTTAATTTCATCAATGCATTGGCAGAGAGAGTCAATGGGGCTGTAGTCATTTGGCGATAAGGCTAGGTAAATCTGGGTATCATCTGCATAGCTGTGATATGCTATTTGGTTCTTTCTCATTATTTGACTTAGTGGGAGCATATACAGGCTGAACAACAGCGGCGCTAGAATTGAGCCTTGTGGGACTCCGCATGTCATGGACGTCCACTTAGACTTATGCTCTCCTATACTCACGTAATAACCTCTCCCTTCTAAGTATGACCTGAACCATTTGAGAACCATCCCAGAAAGCCCGACCCAGTTTTCCAGTCTATCTAAAAGAATGTTATGATCGACAGTGTCGAACGCAGCACTGAGATCTAGTAATACCAGCACTGATATTTTGCCGGAATCTGAATTTAGGCGAATATCATTTATTATCTTCATGAGCGCTGTCTCTGTGCTATGATGTTGTCTGAAGCCAGATTGGAAATGGTCCAGGTATCCATTTGAGTTTATGTAGTGATTCAGCTGATTGAAAACAACCTTTTCAATAATCTTACCTATGAAAGGAAGATTTGATATTGGTCTATAGTTGCTCAATATGGTGTTATCAAGATTTTTCTTTTTCAGAAGGGGCTTAACAGCTGCAGTTTTCAGGGAGTTTGGAAAAGTCCCAGAAAGAAGTGAGGTGTTCACCACTTCTAAGAGATCTGCTTCTAAACAGTTAAGCACACTTTTGAAAAAAGATGTGGGAAGTGTGTCAAGGTAGCAGGTTGACAATTTGAGGTGCTGTACTATTTCTTCCAAAATGTTGCTATCGATTGCTTCAAAAGTAGACATAATGACTTCTTTTTGAAATTGCGGTTGAATCTGTCTGACCTCTTCATGACTTGAGGGTAAGCTAATTGTCTTTCTGATATTATTGATCTTCTCAGAAAAGAAGGAAGCAAACTCATCGCACTTGCTGTCGGAGAGCAGTTCACTAGGGATCTGACTTGGGGGGTTTGTTAGTCTCTCAACTGTAGCAAAAAGAGTGCGAGTGTTGTTTAAGTTCCTGTTTATAAGGTTTGAGAAGAACATTTGTCTAGCTTTACCTGTCATGATCGGGGCTGTGGGTTTTCCCTCAGCCACCTGAGGTCGCTGTTTGCACTGCACTCTGATTCATCACGTCTGTTTTGTCATTACCACTGATTCACACACAGCTGTTCACTATCTGGACTCTGTATAAGAACACTCACACTTCATTCCGTTTTCAGGTCTGCATTGTCTTATGTCTTCTGTCAACTCTCCGTCTGCTCTACGTTCCTGTATCCTGGCTCTGGTTTTGTTATTTAGTATTTGAGTTTATGTTTAAGTTGTGCCGTGTTGGCCTTTTTGTTTGTTTATTTTGTTATTTGTCTCATTAAAAAATCCTTTCCCTGCATTTGGACCCAGACCTCCCTTATCTCACGTGACAGAATGCAGACCTCACAAATGGGTCCAGCGGGGAGGAAATTTTTTTTTGAGGCGGCATTCCCCCGCTTGGGGGCGGCGACCATTCCCTCTGCTCCCAAGACAGAGGGGATGTCTTTCGAGGCGGCGTCGGCCGCAAGGTTCGAGTACATCTACGCCTGCCTGGCGGTGGATGCTGGTATCGCCGAGGCTATGCGGAAGCGCCCCTGCTTTGCGGTGGGGGTGGAGACGACCGCGCTCTCTGTTCCGGACGCGGCGGTGACCGCTCTCTCTGTTCCTGACGCGGCGGTGACCGCTCTCTCTGTTCCTGACGCGGCGGTGACCGCTCTCTCTGTTCCTGACGCGGCGGTGACCGCTCTCTCTGTGCCGGACGCGGCGGTGACCGCTCTCTCTGTGCCGGACGCGGCGGTGACCGCTCTCTCTGTTCCTGACGCGGCGGTGACCGCGCTCTCTGTGCCGGACGCGGCGGTGACCGCTCTCTCTGTTCCGGACGCGGCGGTGACCGCTCTCTCTGTGCCGGACGCGGCGGTGACCGCTCTCTCTGTTCCGGACGCGGCGGTGACCGCACTCTCTGTTCCGGACGCGGCGGTGACCGCGCTCTCTGTTCCGGACGCGGCGGTGACCGCGCTCTCTGTTCCGGACGCGGCGGTGACCGCGCTCTCTGCTCCGGACGCGGCGGTGACCGCTCTCTCTGCTCCGGACGCGGCGGTGACCGCTCTCTCTGCTCCGGACGCGGCGGTGACCGCTCTCTCTGCTCCGGACGCGGCGGTGACCGCTCTCTCTGCTCCTGACGCGGCGGTGACCGCTCTCTCTGTTCCGGACGCGGCGTTGACCGCTCTCTCTGCTCCTGACGCGGCGTTGACCGCTCTCTCTGCTCCTGACGCGGCGTTGACCGCTCTCTCTGTTCCGGACGCGGCGGTGACCGCTGACGTTCCTCTGGCGGCGTCCGCTGACGTTCCTCTGGCAGCTAGGCCAGCTCACGTTCCACTGGCGGCGAGGCCAGCTCACGTTCCACTGGCGGCGAGGCCAGCTCACGTTCCACTGGCGGCGAGGCCAGCTCACGTTCCACTGGCGGCGAGGCCAGCTCACGTTCCACTGGCGGCGAGGCCAGCTCACGTTCCTCTGGCGGCGGTGTCCGCTCACGTCCCTCCGCTGCACGGGCCTGGCCCGCCATCCCTCCCCCTTATGCACCTTCCACCGTTCCTCCTCCCTCCAGAAATTTTGTTTTGGGAACGTCTGGTAGCCGTTCCCTAGAGAGGGGGTACTGTCATGATCGGGGCTGTGGGTTTTCCCTCAGCCACCTGAGGTCGCTGTTTGCACTGCACTCTGATTCATCACGTCTGTTTTGTCATTACCACTGATTCACACACAGCTGTTCACTATCTGGACTCTGTATAAGAACACTCACACTTCATTCCGTTTTCAGGTCTGCATTGTCTTATGTCTTCTGTCAACTCTCCGTCTGCTCTACGTTCCTGTATCCTGGCTCTGGTTTTGTTATTTAGTATTTGAGTTTATGTTTAAGTTGTGCCGTGTTGGCCTTTTTGTTTGTTTATTTTGTTATTTGTCTCATTAAAAAATCCTTTCCCTGCATTTGGACCCAGACCTCCCTTATCTCACGTGACATTACCTAGTTCAGCATTGAAAGCATGAAGGCTGTCTTTATAGATGCTATAGTGAATTTCGAGTTTCGTCTTCCGCCACATCCGCTCAGCTTTTCTGCATTGTCTTTTTATACTCTGTACTGCTGTTGATTTTCTCCACGGCGATTTCTGTTTGCCAGAAATTCTGATTTTTACAGGTGCGATGTCATCAAAATGGCGGACTCTGTAGGTGTGGGTGCAGCGGCTCGAGCTTTTAGCCGCCAACGTTTAAAACCAGATATATATAGAACTATGGATGGCAAGATCATTGTTGAGGATGAGTTGCTTAACTTTCTTGCTGTTAAAATGAAGACAATGAGTCAAGATGAGATTGTTTTGCTGGCTACAAAGACATTTGACTCAGAGTGGATAGAGTCTTCCAAGAAAGTTTTGTTTGATCTTTGCACTACCACGCAGCGCAATGTTGCCCATAAAGGATCGCAGAAGGACATTAACAACATAAAAAGCTGCCTCAAAGTGTTGAATGAATGTGGTGAGAATATACCCAGATTTGTTTCTCACTACTTGGAAGAGTTGCCTCCGGTAACTTTTTCCAACATGGATGTCTCGTGTTTACTCGGGAAAGTGGAGCAGCTGTCATCTGAGGTATGCGCTCTGAAGCGCGTAATGCAGCTGCAGGTGAACGTGTCTGAGGATCTGCGGGAAGTTACTAAGGATATTAACCGGCGAGTGAGTGCTTTGGAGGCATCTGGCCTGGCTCCTGGGGATGGCCAGGAGGAGTCCATGGCTTTGGGTGGAGGTGCCACCGGCCTGGATGACTTGGCGCTCGGACGCGTCTTGGCCGATGGATCGGCGCAGCGTGATGGAGTGGGGGCTGTGCCTGGGGATCCTGCTCGCGGCCTGGAGGGGGCTACACCCACGGGAATCCCGGTAAGCTTGACAGCTTTACCTGCCTCGCCCAAGTGGAGCCAGATTGTTAAAAAGGGAGGACAACACGGCCCAGCGCACGCCGGTGCTAAAGCGCGCGCTGGTGCCAAACTCGGGGCGCGCACAGCAATCTTGGGGTCGAAGAAGAAATCAGGCATGTCTGTTGTTGGGACTGGAGCTGCAGGTAACATCAGAACTGTCAAGACCAAGCTGGTGAGTGTGTTTGCTTCTAAGTTTGCGCCTGATCTGGATGCGGTAACACTCTCCGGTTATCTTGGTAAAAAACTTGGACGTGTGGTGTCATGCAACCAGATCGTTAATGGCAACGGCAGATATAGCTCTTTCAAAGTTTCTGCTGAGTGTCATGAGGTCGGAGAAATGTACAATCCGGATCTCTGGCCGGACGGGGCATTTGTCCGTCGTTATTATGAGCCGCGCCGGGCAGGTGCTACTGGGGCTAACGCTGTGTTGACTAATGCTGTTTTGTCTGCTGAGCTGAGAAGTGAGTCTGCTGGAGCTGTGAGCTCTAACTAGTTCACTCATATGACTGGTCCTCTTCGTGTATTGTCCTACAACTGTCGAGGTCTGCGTCTGGGACAGGGCGCAGGTGACAGGGCTCGCCGTTTGGTTGTTGACAACCTCTTGGAAAATTGTGACATTTTGTGTTTACAAGAGACGTTTCTGGCAAAGCAAGACTTGGCAAAATTAAACATTCTTGATGTCAATTTTCATGGTGCAGGGGAATCAACAACTGATCTAAGTTCGAAAATAATCAGGGGTAGAATACCTGGGGGTGTGGCCATCTTGTGGAACAAGAGACTCGACTTATTTGTTAATGTGCTTAGGCTAGATGTAGACTGGTGTATTGGTGTTCAGCTCAGTTACAGTGGCAGGGAGTTCATCATACTTAATGTTTATACACCATATGAATGTATTCAGAATGAAGATGAATATCTTAATAGGCTTGCTTTTATTTATTCTTTTATCCAGTGTAGTAATACTTCTTGTATTTATGTAATTGGGGATATGAATGCAGACATTGCAGACAGAAACTCACTGTTTGCAAAACACTTGATTCAGTTTTGTCAGGATAACAGTTTAATACTATCAAGTCAAGAGTTATTACCCTCAAATACTTATACTTATGTAAGTGAGGCTTGGCATACTGCCTCGTGGTTGGATCACTGTATCAGCACAGCTGATGCACACTCATCTATAGCGGGTATGGACATTTTGTATGGGGCAGCCACCTCTGATCACATACCGGTGTGTATATTGATAAATGTTGAGGATATTCCAATGCTCTCTTGTGATAGTTATGATAGTAATACTGAATCTTTGGACTGGTCTACCCTTTCAAGGGAGGATATTGCTGGCTACTATGCTGGTACAAATAGATTATTGAGTAAAATCAGTCTTCCCAGTGATGCAATCAGGTGTAGTGATCCTACCTGTAATGACTGGAAGCACAGGGAGGAAATTACTTCTCTATATGATCATGTTGTGAGAGCCCTTTATGAAAGCAGTAGACCCTATTTTAAACGAAAAAACAAAAGGGGTAAAATGAGGCCTGGCTGGAATAAGTATGTGGCCGGATATCATGAGGAAGCTAAGTTAGTATTTAAATCCTGGGTGTTGGCTGGTAGACCAAGGCAAGGGCCGCTGTTTGAACAAAAGAAAAATGCTAATGCAGCGTATAAATATGCAGTCAGATTTATCTGCAAAAATGAGCAAGCTATGAGGGCACAATCTATGGCCGAGAAGGTAATGGATAACAACATTACTGATTTTTGGAAAGAGGTAAAGGGTCTTAACAAATGTAGCATACCACCCCCGTGCACTGTAGATGGTATCTCAGGTGTTGAGAATATTGCAGAGATGTGGAGACAGCACTACAGGACCTTGTTTAATTGTGTTAAAAGTGATATTTATATGACTGACAATGTTGAGTGTGTCGATTTTAAGGCTATTTTTTCACATGAGGTATCACGCACTATAAATAAGTTAGCAGATAATAAAGCAAGCGGGTTGGACAACATCACTGCTGAGCACATTAAACATGCCAGCATGAGGTTAGCCCCCCTTCTTGGTATCTGCTTTAATGCTTTTTTAATTCATGGTTTCCTGCCGGATACAATGATATCTGTCTTGCTTGTGCCGGTGATTAAGGATAAGTCTGGTAAGGTTGGATGCTCTGATAACTACAGACCAATAGCACTTGCCAGTGTATTGTCTAAAGTTTTTGAAAGCATCTTGTTGAGCAGAATTATGGACATTATCCCTTCTTCTGATAACCAATTTGGCTTTAAAACCAAACATGGCACAGATATGGCCATATATTCCTTAAAGGAAATTGTTAATATGTATAGAGATAAGAATTCCTCAGTCTTAATGAGTTTTATTGATGCCTCAAAAGCTTTTGACCGTGTCAATCACTACAAGTTATTTGACAAAATGAGTAAGAGAGGTGTACCTAAATGTATTGTGAGAATTCTGTCTTACTGGTATGCCAATCAGTCTATGTTCATAAAATGGGGCCACTGTATTTCTGCCCCTTTTGGGGTCAGGAACGGGGTCAGACAAGGTGGAATCCTCTCCCCTATTCTTTTTAACATGTATGTTGATGAACTCTCTGTCTGTTTGAATTTGTGTAACACTGGGTGTATGATAGGTAACACTTTAGTAAATCATATTATGTATGCAGATGACCTTGTAGTTTTCAGCCCCAGCAGTGCTGGTCTCCAACAGCTGCTTAATGCTTGCTCTGACTATGGATCTGTTCATGACATGAAATTTAATACAGACAAGAGTGCGGTGATGATTTGCAGAACAAAGGAGGATAAATGTCTAAAGTTTCCTCCTTTTAAATTGGCAGGTAATACCTTGAGAGTTTTGAGCAAATACAAGTATCTTGGGCATCTTATTACAGACCAGTTGAAGGATGACCTTGATATTTACAGGCAATGCCGTTCTTTATATGCTCAGGCGAATAGTTTGGTCCGCAAGTTTGGTGGTTGCACAGATAGAGTGAAAGTTGCTCTGTTCAGAGCATACTGCACTCCTCTCTACACTGCACACTTGTGGTCTAGTTACAGCAAAGCTAGCCTGAATAAACTCCAGGTAGCTTACAATGATGCACTGAGAATTCTGCTGAGAAGACCACGCTGGTGTAGTGCCAGTGAGATGTTTGTGGCTGCAGGTGTTAATACACTGCAAGCCACATTGAGAAATGTAATGTACAAATTTATATGTCGGCTGACAAACTCAGAGAATTACATAATTATGGCTTTGACCAGCATCAAGTTTAGCACTACACGGTATAAGTCTAAGTTATGGAAGCATTGGTATAGTTGTCTCCTCTGAAGTCTTTTTAATTTTTTTTGTTTAGTGTCTTTTATATATTTATTGTATTGTGTGTACTGTCTTGTTCCTTATCTGGACCTGTGAGTCTGTAATAAAGTGTGTATGTATATATATATATATATATCAAAGACATTTTTAACTTTTGAGTCAGAGGACTCCAGGAGAAGATCAACAGAGTCTGCAGAAATGCTTGGCATTGAAGATATAGCCTTCATAAATAGCACACTAGTGTTATCATTAATGCATCTCTTTCTGACAGAGACAGATCTAGATTCAGTGGTAGCAGAGATCAATATATCAAAGAAAATACAGAAGTGATCAGATAGTGCTACATCCTTGATAACAGTGGATGAAATGTTTAGACCCTTACTGATGAGTAAATCAAGAGTGTGTCCACGATTGTGTGTAGGCCCATGCACATGCTGAATCAGGTCAAAAGTGTTCAAAACCGTTATAATTTCTTTTGTGGTTTTGATTTCTGCATTTTCTATGTGAACATTAAAATCCCCTGCAATAGCAAAACAGTCAAACTCTGAACAAATCATTGATAGCAGTTCTGTGAACTCATCAACAAAGACTGGAGAGTATTTTGGGGGCCTGTAAATAATGATAAATAGAATGCGTGGGGGCACAAAAGATGTAAGGAAGAACAACAGCCATAGTCACCACTTCTTTACACTAAAGAAGAACTAAATATAATAATAAATATAGCTGCAACCGTCAGCGCTGATTGCCTTGTGGGCAGTGCGCCAACATATGGTGCAATTGCATTTCGGTTGTCCTGAGATCGAATCCCACCTCGTGGACCTTTCCCGATCCCCCCACCCCCTCTCTTTCCCATTCACCTCCTGTCATATCTCCACTGTCCTTTTGAAGAAAAATGGAAAATTGGCAAAAAAAAAAAAAATTATATATATATATATATATATATATATATATATATATATATATATATATATATATCTGCAACCAGCAATCATGGGGCCAAGCACTAGGCAAGCAAGGCAGCAAGCATCAGAACAACTGAAGCAATGAGCAATTGAAGCCATTTTAAGATGACTTTAGTCAAAATGGGTTAAAAATCATAAAAACAACCACTAGTAATTATAGTATTAGTAGTACTGGGTTATCACTTTTTACCAATGACGAATGGTCATGGAGGAGTTTGAAAAAGTAGGTTTCCAACATAAATCAAATTGGCGGACAGGAAGTTCGGCCAACTAAGGCATAATTGGTATGTATGTTTTCGGTATGACCCAAGGAATATTTCATTACAATAGGCTAATGCAATCATAAGTTATTAGCATTTTTTAAAAAATTCATAATTAATGTTTAATGAATGGTTTGTTACTCTTGACCAATGGGCGGCGCTTATACCAAATTGATGTGACATGGTCAGTGTGAGGTGACAATGGCACATACAAAATGTTGTGTCAATATGTCAAAGCTTTGCTGAGATACAGCCTCAGATGGAGTTTAGCATCTTTCCAGCAAATTCGTTGATGCGCTAAATAAAAACCATTTCGTACATCGACACGAAATCCATAACTTTTCGCCAGCATGGTCTGAAGATGATATGAGTCAAATTTGGTGAAAACGGAGGAGTTTGAAAAAGTAGGTTTTCAACATTAATCAATATGGGTTAATCTAAATTAATATAATTATGGCATAATTGCTATAGATGTTATCTGCATTATCCAAGGAATATAGCAAAACTAGGTTCATTACAATAGGCTAATGTAAACAAAAGTTATTAGCATTTTTTTTTTTAATTCATTATAACTTTTGCCCACTAAACTTTTTGAGTACTGTCAGGGACTGGTGCCAAAGACACATACTGAGTTTCGCATTTTTTGACAAAATCCAAAATGGCTGATACCCAAAATGGCTGACATGGGAAATGGGTATGGTTCGACTCGGCATGATGCACCAAATCTAAAGAGATGAATCAAAAGTGATTTTTGGCCAAACCATTGAGAAGTTATAAGCAAAAATATCCATCTCCTGACCACTAGGTGGCACTGCACCGAAACACTGCAAATAGCCTGAGGTCATGCTTGTTATATCACACACCAAAGATTGGTCTCAATATGCCAAACCGTCGGGGAGATATAGCCTCGCATCCATTTGAATACTTTCCATAGAATTCGCTCACACATTATTCAAGAACGATTCGACTAATCAAATTTTTTGACATCATGTATGGGGTCAAATTTCCTTCAAAAGTATCGCGCTCACAGATCGAAAAATAACAAGCGTGAATCAAAGATTTGAAAACGCATGTAAAAATATATCGCACACAAATGAAAATTAAATGCAAAGACATTCAGAAGAATAAAATACGTGGACACAAACTGAAAAATAATAAGCACAAGATAAATATTTATACACTCGCACGCACAAATCTGAAACGTGAATTCACAGTTATTTGATTCACTCTTAAAATCGTGTTTTCTGCTCACATTTTTAGTTTTCGTACGTTTACGCTCTTTGCTCACTCGCTCTCGGTTCAACAATCTACGCTTGGTTTTCTAAATGTTGCGCTCATTATGTCTATGGTTGCGCTCCTGGTTTCATGTAAATGAGGGCGGGCTTTAACATCACCATTGGTTCACCAGATGTGATTGACAGCCTCCTTCTCTAGCCAATCGATCGAAGCGGAGAAGTTGACGTCACTCTAATGCGTGATGGATGATTCCCGTCAGGAAAATGCTGGACAGTCTCAGTTAATTTTTGTATTGTATTTGTATTTTGTATGCAATACATATATATATGTATATCTATAACAGACTTAGTCACAGCCTCAGATGAAATCAACTGAAATAAAACACAATAAATCTCTGAAGATCACAGAAGAGCAGGATTAAACAGCTCCACAAACAGCAGCACCAGCTTCATTCACTACTGACCAGATTGACTAAATTATGATTGAGAACAGAGGTTTAGATTCAAGTGATCAATGTTTGCTTTAGTTGTGTTCTTGATCCTTCACTTTTTAACGATAACTTCTGTTCTTTTGGTTGTTGAATATATGTTTGCAAAACACATTTGTTATAGCAAAATAATCCAGAAGAAAACATCAGGAGGTTTTACCTGGTTGATGATAAAGTATTGTAACTTACTGGTCTTATCTAAAGACTAGAACTGTGGTTATTTAATATTAACATTTATTATGTTATATGAATTTATGTTGATGAGAGTTTTGTATTAACTAGATAATTTGACTGATTTTAAAAACACTTTGCTCCCTTAGCTTTTAGAAAATCTGAGATATAGATGCAAACATTAATGCATCATAATGCATAGTCACAGAATTTGCAATTAATTTTCTGCTAAATTCTACAGTAAAATCTCATGAAAGTTGAAAAAGATAGAGACACGTTCATTCAGAAAAAAATAATTTATTGAAGTGTTCATGTTAACTCTGAAGAATATGACTTTATTTCTCAAGAAAACTACACCGTTTAATTGTATATTTTAATGAAGCCTACAATATTGATATGTTTTTAAATATTTTCCCCTTGTTTTCGGGCACATTTGATTTTTACCCGCTGAATATAGATGTTCGTCAGCTTTTTGGCCGCTTCGAGTCTCTGTACCGTAATACCACAAATAGACGTGCAGCAGAATTCAGGTGGCGGCTGGCTTGACGGGGTCTTCGCAGATGGCGGCTCACTTGACCGCGGTGTAAAACGGGTGCAACTTTCAACATAAAAAATATACTTATGGAAAATTAACTGAGATTGTCCCGCATTTTCCTGGCGGGAATCATCCATCACGCATTGGAGTGACGTCAACTTCTCCGCTTCGATCGATTGGCTAGAGAAGGAGGCTGTCAATCACATCTGGTGAACCAATGGTGATGTTAAAGCCCGCCCTCATTTACATGAAACCAGGAGCGCAACATTAAGAAAACCAAGCGTAGATTGTTGAACCGAGAGCGAGTGAGCAAAGAGCATAAACGTACGAAAACTAAAAATGTGAGCAGAAAACACGATTTTAAGAGTGAATCAAATAACTGTGAATTCACGTTTCAGATTTGTGCGTGCAAGTGTATAAATATTTATCTTGTGCTTATTATTTTTCAGTTTGTGTCTACGTATTTTATTCTTCTGAATGTCTTTGTATTTAATTTTCATTTGTGTGCGATATATTTTTACATGCGTTTTCAAATCTTTGATTCACGCTTGTTATTTTTCGATCTGTGAGCGCGATACTTTTGAAGGAAATTTGACCCCATAATCATGGTCTGAAGATGATCTGAGTGAAAATCAAACAAACCTTCTAGGATGAGTTTAAAAAAGTAAGTTTAACAAACTATTAAAAATAGAAAGAAAACCTAAACCTTACATTTTAAAAATTTTGGTGACCTTTGACTCGGCAAGAGCCACAGAATCAGAAAAAAAAAATCCTTCTGTGCCTTAAGGTTCAGAAGTTATTAGCATAAAATGATTGAAATTTTTGACAAGTGGTGGCGCTAGAGAGTTTGAGTTAGAGACTCCAAACCTGCTATGGTTAACGTTGAGAATGTCCTCTATCTGTCTGCCAAATTTCATAACTTTTCCGCAAATTGTTCTATGGGCTGCCATATAGACTCAAGGGCGGAAGAAGAAGAAGAAGAACACCAACGGATACAATAGGTGCCTAATTTTTAGTATAATTACTCCAGTCACATGATCCTTCAGAAATCATTCTAATATTTTGATTTCCTGTTCAAAAAACATTTATTATTATGTTGAAAACAGCTGATTAGAATTTTTCAGGTTTCTTTGACAAATAGAAAGTTGAGAAGAACAGCATTTAAATCTGAAATAGAAATCTTTTGTAACATTATAAATAGATAAATGCTGATCTTTGGATCTTTCCATTTAAAAAAGAATCCTGAAAAAAATTTACTCAACTTTTTTAAATATAGTTAATATAAAAATGTTTCTTGAACAGCAAATCAGCATATTAGAATGATTTCTGAAGGATCATGTGATACTGAAGACTGGAGTAATGATGCTGAAAATTTAGATTTGATCACAGGAATACATTACATTTTTAAATATATTCAAATAGAAAGTGTTTTTTTTTTTAAATAGTACAAATATTTCACATTTTTTCTGATTTTGCTGTGTTTTGGATCAATTAAATGTAGGTTTGGTAAGCAGAAGAGACTTCTTTAAAAAAACATTAAAAATCTTACTGTCCAAAAACTTTTGACTGCTAGTGTATTTTTTGTGTTGTTGTTATTGATAAAGGTTTCTGTTTAAAGGGAAATATGTAATGATAATTTAATGCCATACCACTAAGTGGCACTATAAGTCAAAGTCAATGTCATTGGCTGACAGTCTGTGAGAGAGCCTGGAAATGTGACTTCTCAAAGCGGTTAGCCGACAGTTATGTAAGGCACAGTTTGTTGTCTATAGCTGCAGGCATTACCGCGGGAAGTAGGGGTGCTGAGGGTGCTGCAGCACCCCCTGGCTCGGAGCTAAAGAAAAAATGGGGGTGCTGGGGGTGCGGTGCTAAAAATAAATAAATGTAAATTTGTAACAAAAAAGGACAAAAACTATTTTTAGTAATTCATTCAAATATTCATTCAAATTTATTGGAAATACAATACAATGACAATAATTTTCGCGTGACGTCACCACATCCGTCATTGAAGATTAAAAATACACCAATCAACACGGCGCAAAAACGCATTTCCAAACAAAATAAAAATAGACTGAGATTTGAGCAGACAGATAATATTGGATCAGTCGGATAAGGAAGCAGATCTACCCCAAAATAAATAAGGTTTCTCTTTTTTTAAACGAATGCTTAATTTGTGGTTTACCGTTATTTTTTTTTATGAAAACACAGCAACAATAAAGACCAAGAAATGACTGGTGGATCCGCCACCAGTCATTTCGCATCATTCTCGTCACACATCACTCCTGCGGCTCAGAGCTGCTTGGAACAGACTCGCTGTGCTCCCTCAGATCTGTAGCCTCCCATGTTCAACTGAACTAAATTTATTTTATTTCTATAAAAAAAAGCCACATTTACCGTCTCTAATTCAGCGAGTATGTCTTTGCACTTTTCAGAGCACCGTCACACTCAGTCAAATCCATTGTATGAGGTATGCCTTAATAAATTAAACTCCTTATTTAAATTTAAATTTATTAAATTAATTAAAATGCTGTGGTTTCCTCAAATTCATTCCACTTGGCTTATTCAGGGTCCATACCAATTAAACTCATTCCCGGTTTTCACTAGTCCCTCGTGCCTGCAGCACTCCCCAGACACAGCAAAGTAAACAAAGCAACGTACTGTAACTTCTGCTCAGAAACACCTCACCCTAGCTGATACTTTATTTCAACTTTCCGATTATTTCATAAATTTTTATTAAAAACAAATTACTTTCCGATTTGATATAAGTGAAAAGGGAGACGATTTCGAAAATGATTTCACCAAAAGGCAGACGCGAACTCGGGTCTCCCGCGTCAAAAACAACGTGTCACACGTATTCATAGGGACCATGTGACGTCACTGTGCTTTATCGCCGCCATTTTTGTGTCCGCGCTACCTGTTTTAGTCTATGGTCACAGCAGCCACAGCTACCAGAGGAAGATCAACAAAACTCCCAGAATGTTCACAACAGGGATACAATATGCCCGGGATATGTTGTTCTGTTAGCTGTAACAACAGTCATCAGAAAAAAACCTAACTACAGATTTATTCGATCTCAGCAGTGCTTGAAGTGGGTCGGTATGCATATAGCCTTTAGTGTACCGGTGTCATTCACGCAGGTGCTTTTCACAGCAGGGTGTTTTTTCGGCACAACAAGAGTAGTGCAATAATAATTAATTATTGACTAAGATTGTAAATAAGTAGATGATAACGAAAATAATGCCTTAAAATGAAAAGAATCAGTTAATTACATTTTGAACCGATCAACTCGTACGTCAAAAGATTTAGTAAACGAGAATGCATTCAAACAGTAAGTTCAAAACAGTGCTAATGCAGAGAATAGTGACTTACAGTACACCCAGATGCCGTAAATTATTTGTTTCAGTGTGTATTAGGCTTAAGAGCAAGAGTGTTTACAGTTGAAGGCATTTTAGAACATGCGGTGTTTAATGAATTATGAAAATTAAATAATAAACGCTAAACTATTGTACTACATAGCGTTCGTCATTGCAACGCCTGCAGTAAAGTATATACATGTAAAAAAGGTTCTTAAAATAATCATATTTGTTTTGCTAAAACTATTTATGTACAATTACCCTAAAAATTATTTGTCATACAAAAATGGCACACACACAAATTCACATCCCGAGTAAATGGTACCATTGTGAATTGTGACTGGCTGCACAAGTGATGTAATAAACTAAAGTAAACTAAAATGTTATGCGGCCATATAGTCTGGATGAATGAAAAAGCATATTTTTAAACAGAAATCGCATGCTTTTGGTGCTTGAATTTGAGCTTCAATAATGAGATCCGGGTTTATCATGAATACACAAAACGTGAAAGACGTCTTCCCTTGGCTTGCTGGATGTTGGGCTTATGCTCAATAATCACATTTTTTTTTTTGCATTTGGCAAAACTAATTTGCCGAAAACTAAGCGCGGACTGTATTAGTGCCGTCAGCGCGAGTCCCGTTCGCTGTGAAGTAGTGACCAGCCGGCAAAGGATTCTTCCAGGTCTTAAAGCCTTCACCGAGCGACTACGTTCACAATAATTTACACAATCTGTCCTAAACATACAATCAAGTCAAATACACAGTGTGGGAAGTAGTGATAAAAAATAATTTCTTGTTTCAATTTATTAATAAATCTCATTTAGATGCGCTGTGCCTGTTATCATATCGGACACAAATATGGCGGCGAGCATAGCGGAAGTGACGTCTTTGGTACCCATGGATTATCACTTACGCCACTGAAAACGTGTTTAGAATAGTAATATTTGTAAATATGGCCTATTTGCATTGTGAAAACATTAAATAGAAAGTAGACTACAGAAAATGGCATATACTACAGTAATTTACCCACCCACATTTATTTTCCTTCCGATGCCCATGATCCAAAGCCACTTACAAAAGAGAAGAATGGAAGCAATCAAAAACAACAAAATAGCAACTCTTTTTACTTATAACTTTGCTCTTGGGAAAACTCGACCCGAACAAATTTTTTTTCTCTCAGCCCCCCCAGCTCAAAATACGTTCCCGCGGCTATGGCTGCAGGCAGCCAACTGTCAAATTAGATAAAAAAAATTCTATCCTTAAATACGCTAAATAAAAAGCTAAATTCATTTTTTGAACTTATGAAACATTTGAGTGGAAGTGACTGCAGAATTGTGGACACCACAGTAAGGACTTATAAACATAAATAAACATAAAATGCTGAAATGTTACAATGTGTTCTAGAGCAAAAAAAAAAAAAAGGAAAAGGAAAAAAGTTTTTTAAATAATATGTAGTTATATATATGAATCTCATTAAGTCTTTTTTAGTTGTATTTATAATATATTATAAATACATTGTGCCCAATTTTCCTAATGAAAAGTGATAATTATCAGAGATAATTATTCATGAAACAGAGATAATTATTAATTTTTCACTCAATGTGTGAACACCGAAGGCGATAGAGTGACTTTTTGAATTCAAAGAACTCATGTGAGTGTTTTTCTTTGTGAACTTTTGCTCCAGTATTTGTAAGATGAATAAAGCCTTTCTGACAGACATAGCGAGAATGTTAAGAGGTGGTTGAGAACTGCAGCATAGTATGGCATGGAACTACCTTTGCTAAAAAGCTCAAATTAGGCTACGGTACTGTGGATTTACAAAAAGTACAACAAAAAGATACAACAAAAAGTATAAAGGGCTTGTGATTGTAAAGGTTTTCAATGATGCGGAAATTCTCTTTAGCAACCTGTCTCAAGTTACATGATCCTGTTGAACTGCCTGAAATGATGCATTGTTTTACAAATAATAGTTTCAGTTCAAAAATTGATCAAGAGGTGAAATTTTGAGATACATATTTAAATATAATAATATGACATTGGGTTTGAATCTAAATTAATTTTTTTTTTTTTTTTTTTTTTTTTTTGTTAATGTACAATTTCTTAGTTGGTCTTATAACCTCTGGTGACACATAAGGAAACATCAAGCAACATGAAAATTCAAAATCATGTAGATGCACCACAACAGCACTTCCTTTTTCTCAAAAAACTAGAAAAAACTACTTCAAACACTGCTTCTAAATGGGCTAATGAAAACAATGTAATACTGTAACTGTATGAAAAATATCTAAAGTTTAGTTCTGGGAGAATGTTAAAAAATTTTCATCAGTCACACTTAAAACTACGTCTTAACTTCTAAGCAGTTTCACTTCTGACTACCATACATGGTAGTTTATGAAGTTAAGATCGAAACACACTAAAGATAACAGGAAGCCAGTTCCAAAAGGCAAAAAATAAATACATACCCAGCTATTGACACGCCAGCCAGCACAAGAAGAAAGGTATTAACATTTTGAAGGAATGTCATTATTCCTAAGTTAGATTTGTGTCCTGAAGTCACTTGGAGACCTAAGAAACTGATAAAAGGAGAAACATGACAGAGATAGAGGGAGGAGTGTGTTGCTGTGGTGACACTCAATATAGGAATGTTAAGCAAACCTGAACTGCTGCTCTACTGGTAGAGCAAGGTGAAATCAATGTTGTGATAACAGTGTTGTTGGATATACAAAGAACAGAATTCACTGAGAATCACTTAGTTCCAAGGGCATAGATTTAGTTTAAACATTGAGGGGTTGAATTGTGAATATGCTTGCCAATGTTTTTCACAAAACAAGTATAATTTCTCTCTAATTACTTTCAAGTCAAGTGGAAAATGATCAAAACTCCCTCTCTCTGTATTATATTTCTTTATTGTTATTTTAAATCAGTGATATAGACAAACAGTGATGTTTTTGTGGGAGGAGTCTAGCTGGTGGCAAAAAATTAGAGTTTTCGAGTAGCAGTCTAGGAAAGCCATTGAATAAAAGAATAAAAAAAGATAAATTTGAGTTTATATTTCAAAATTATGACTTTATTCTCACAACTCTAAGATTATACAGTGTGAGGTTAGATAAGAGCGCTCCTGCACTTTCATCAGTCACGCCTCCCTGCTCCTGCAGGTGACAGTTACCCTGTAATAGTTGGTAAATATTTGCACAACCTGCCTCCTTTGTCACAGACTGATGGACTGATAGTTCTTCCTTCTATTTCTTATCCCGACATAGTGAATTAATTTCGTTTCTTTACCAAGCCCATGCATGATTTCTATTCAGTTCAATGGCATTGTTTACATTCAGCGCCGCTGCCACGGCCAACTTCCAGATGATGACGTAATGTGAAAACACTCTATTGGCCATCGTTGTGTCTGTTTGTGGGTTTTTTATTTTTTATATTATGTGATTTTGGCCAAATGTATTAAACAACAAGAAACACTGATCGCCCATATAGTTACAATAAACTTTATAACCTGTAAATTGATAAAAATGCAATGCGAATAATTTGCTGCCTCAGACGCGGCCATTCTAATGATGGACAAACACATACCTCTGTCATTCACTCATCAAAAACTCCATTTGAGCATAATTTTCAGAAAAAGTGCAGGTGACTGATCATATATAAAGCCAAAATACCAACTCAGATGCATTGTTTAATTATTGAAAAAAAAAATTATTTATTTTTTGCTTAGTCATGTGCCATGGGATTTTTTGAGCCACGGCAGAAATAAGGTTAGAAAATACTGCTATAGACCTTACACACCCAGAAAAACAAGCACACAGCCATCTTTGGAATGTTGTCTTTAAACTTCTGTTTTTACAGTTGTATTTCTATGAAACTGCTGTCAAAAAGTAAGGTGTGGTGAAGTAGATCTAGTTATTGTATTGTATTGTATTATTGTTGCCGAAAGTAATCATGAGCATTGTAATGTTTGAAGCAGATGTCATAACATTAGACCAGGACAAATTTTTTTTTTTTTTTTTTTGCTCAATCTGTTTATTAAACTTTCATAATAGTGAAACGATAAAGGTACAGGAGAATAGAAGCAAAACATTTTTCCCCATACTACCCCCAACCCAGAGTAAAAACAAAACAAAAAACAAAAAAAAAACAAATAAATAAATAAAAGATTAAATAAAATGCCCCTCAATGAATTATTATAGTGCTTGTCATGTACAGAATAAATTTCAGAGTTTAGAAACAAAATGAGTAAATAAATAAAAAATAATCACCAATGTACATTGCACACATTTTCATCAAACAAAACATTATATAAATTCAATACACTTTTGATCAAAATCCAGCCACAATCATAATGACAAACTTACTGATTAGTTTGGCTGACTACAGAAGAAGAGTTCTCATAATCTGAAAAACACCTAATAAAAGGGTCCCAAGTTTTAGAAAATATGCTAGTGTTGCCCTTTATTGTGTACCTAATTTTCTCCAAATGAATGAAACTCATAACATCTCGCAGCCAGTCATCAAATGATGGAGGAAGAGTTTGTTTCCATAACAGAAGAATACGCCGTCTGGCTAGTAATGTTAAAAAAGCAAAAGCGTTTGCAAAATGTCCCTGAAGACCTGTGACATTTGGGGGAAGTCCAAAAAGTGCAACCAAAGGGCAAGGCTCTATCTGTATCTTTGTCACAGAGGAAAAGCATTTAAATATTGATAGCCAAAAAGAAGTTATGGATGAACATAACCAAAACATATGTATTAGGTCTGCAGGGGCCTGATGGCAACGATCACATATGGGATCCACATCTTGCCAAATTTTTGCCAACCTCACTTTTGTCCAATAAGTTCGATGAATAAATTTTAATTGGATAAGACTATGTCGTGCACAAATAGAAGAATTATGGACCAAGGACAAAATCTTGCTCCAGAGCTCATCATCAAATGTGAGGGAGAGGTCAGATTCCCACTGTTGCTTAATAAGAGAGAGACAGGGGGTAGAGATAGAGGAGATAAGCCTGTATAGAATAGACAATGCACCCTTTTTATCTATGGGTACTTCAAGAATTTGATCTAGATGGGATTTTGGTGGAATGTTTGGAAAGTTGGGAAATGAATTTTTTACAAAGCTTCGAAACTGCAAGTATCTAAAGAATTGAACACTAGGAAGGGAAAATTTTTGTGTTAACTGGGAAAAGCTAGGAAAAACATTATCAATGTAGATATCATTGACAACTGCAATACCTGCTCTCTGCCAAATATTAAATGCTTTATCATTAAGAGAGGGTGGGAATATAGGATTACGATTAATGGGTGAAACCAACGGCAATCGTTGGAGGCCGAAATGGTTTCGAAATTGTGACCAAATTCGCAATGATTGCCGGACAATGGTATTACCATAAGGAAGACGTGAGATGGCAGTAAGAGGGCCACACATCAGTGCGGCTAGTGAGGCTGGGGAGCAAGAACTCTCTTCAATACTAACCCAAGCTGGGACCCAATCACAGAGTCCAAAATGACTCTGAAACCAAAACAATGTAGAATGTATATTTGCCGCCCAGTAGTAAAATAAAAAATTAGGAAGAGCAAGCCCACCCTCAGCCTTTGGTCTCTGAAGTATTTCTCTTCGAATTCTGGCTGGTCTTTTATTCCAAATAAAAGATTAAATGTGTTGGTTTAAAGTCCTAAAGAAAGATTTAGGTATAAAAATTGGAATACACTGAAATAAATACAGAAATCTAGGCAAAACGTTCATCTTTACTGAATTCACACGTCCAGCCAGAGAAATAGGGAGAGCTGACCAGCGAGAAAAATCATTCTGAACTCGTCGGAGGAGTGGGGTGAAATTAGCTTTAAAAAGATCTAAACTCTTACAAGTAATTGTTATTCCTAAGTATTTAAAACTATGAGAAGCAACTTTAAACGTTGAAACGCTTGTCTGCAAATCAGAAATTGGAAAATTTATAGGATAAATCTCACTTTTACTTATATTTAATTTATAACAGGAAAAGAGGCTAAAAGAATTTATAATTCTCAGGACTTCGGGTAAAGAAACAACCGGATCAGAGATATACAGCAACACATCATCGGCGTATAGTGAGAGTTTGTGAACTGTACCAGCTCTCACAATTCCCTTTATTGACTGTTCAGTACGAATGGCAATTGCCAAAGGTTCAATTACCAATGCAAAAAGCAAAGGTGAAAGTGGGCAGCCCTGTCTAGTGCCGCGTTTCAAGGGGAAGTTAGAGGAGGATACTCCATTTGTTCGAACTGAGCAGACTGGGAAGGAATATAAAAGTTTAATCCAGGAAATGAACGCGTTGCCAAAACCGAATTTCTGTAACACATAAAAAAGGTAATCCCATTCTACACGATCGAAGGCCTTCTCTGCATCAAGCAGGAGAAGAGCCTCCGGTGGATGAGAATTAGAAGAGTAAATGATATTCAATGCTCTTCTTATATTATGAGACAATAATCTATTTTTAATAAACCCCGTTTGATCATTGTGTATAATTTCAGGTAGGACAGACTCAAGACGTTTTGCAAGCATTTTAGCCAGAATCTTTACATCAACATTTAAAAGACTTATTGGCCTGTAAGAGGCGCAATCAAGTGGGTCTTTGTCCTTTTTTAAGATCAAAGAAATACAAGATTGACGAAGGGTTGAGGGCAGACAGCCATTATTAAAGGAGTCCTCTAACATGTTCAGAAGTGGTTTTTTGAATGTTTGAGAAAACTTTTTAAAAAATTCAACAGGGAACCCGTCTAATCCAGGGGTCTTACCATTTTGCATACTCTGGATAGACTGAACTATCTCTTCTGTGGAAAAGGGTGATTCCAACTTTTCTCTTATAGTGTTTGAAATGTTAGGTATAGTTAAATGTTCAAAGAAATTTTCCATAAGGGATCTATCAGAGGGAGGTTCAGAATTGTACAGTAAGGAATAATAGTCTTTAAAATGTGCAGTAATACTCGTAGGATCAGTGATCAAACTACCATCAGAGGACCGAATCTGAGAAATTACATTTTTAGCTGACTTTTCTTTTAATTGAAATGCAAGAAGTTTACTTGGCTTTTCCCCATGTTCAAAAAACATTTGTTTGGATTTAAGCAGTAGCTTTTCAGCCTGGTGCGTTGATAACATATTAAAATCAGACTGAAGTTTAAGTCTCTTGTTATAAATTTTGGGATCCGGAGAAGTTGCGTAAGCTGAATCAAGTTGAAGAATTTTAAGGGATAATTCCTCCAATTTCTTCCTTCGTTGTCTATTTATACTGGCTGAGTATGAAATAATTTGACCTCGAGCGTATGCTTTTAACGCTTCCCAAACCATAGAGGGTGAAGTCTCAGGGATAGTGTTTATCTCCAAAAAAAACATCTAATTGGGTTTTTAAAGAATTACAAAATGTTTTATCAGAAAGAAGCAGAGAATTAAATCTCCACCTTCCAGAATCAAGCGTCTTATCTTGAAACAAAATAGAAAGTGTGAGAGGAGCGTGATCTGATACAGTAATACTGTTATATGAACAAGCTTTCACTTTAGACAACAGTTTTTTGTCTAAGAAAAAATAATCAATACGGGAGTAATTGTGGTGGACATAAGAAAAAAATGAATATTGTCGTGCTGAGGGGTTGAAAAAACGCCATACATCAGTTTGACCACAAATGTTTAGAAGTGACTTAAGTGTGATTGCAGATTTAGAAGGTTGAGTAGGTTTGGTGGATGAGCGATCCAGAGTGGGATTTAGAGCACAATTAAAATCACCTCCCATAATAAGATAATGCGTATTCAGGTCGGGGAGTAAAAAAAAAATTTTCTGAATAAAATTTTCATCATCATAATTCGGAGCATATATATTGGCTAATGTCACTGTTACACCATATAAAAGACCTGAGACAATCACATATCTGCCAGCAGAATCAACCAATGTTTGTGAAGGAGAAAACTGAATACACTTATTAATAATAATTGCCACTCCTCTAGATTTACTGATAAATTTAGAATGATATACCTGTCCAATCCATTTCTTACAAATTCTGGGATGATCAGAGTTTTTTAAATGGGTTTCTTGCAGAAAACCAATATGAGTATTTAAATGTTCTAAACGTGACAGAACCTTGCTGCATTTAATTGCACTGTTTAATTTACGCAGGAACCCCCTGACTTAAGATTAGAGAAACTGGTCATTATTTACAATGGAAAAAGGAAGAAACATGCATGGAAATAATTTTCTTCTGTTTTGACATGAATTTGAGGGAAAAAAAAAAAAACCCACCCGTAAACATTATGAACGTCAGCACACAACAAAAACCTTCTCTCCGTAGAACTTTCGGAGAGAGCTCCGTAATAGTACAAGTATTAAGATAGGAAACAACAGAATTTAAAGACCATGTATAACGATCCAGAGCGTCAACGATGTATAGTCAGTAAATATTGGTAAATTAAAAAGTCAAAACAGTTCTTTATGGCCAGTCGGCCCACGTAAAGTTTCTGTTACCTCACGTACTGCCGCGAGTGGAACACTGTCCCTATCAACCGGCTAACTCCCTGTATCCGCAGCGGGCACCTCACCGGACTGTTTAGGTTTAATCACGGTGGTAAGAAAGGTAGAAGCTGCATCAGGGGTGTCAAAGCTTCGCGAATCGCCGTTGAATGAAAGGAGAAGTCTGCAGGGATACAGCATTCTGAATTTGACACCTGCTCCATGCAGATCGGCCTTAACGGACTTAAACTGATCCCGTCGTTTCTTGAGTTCCGCAGAGAAGTCAGGGAAGATCAAAATCTTTGATTGCAGCTCGCCATGCTCCCGTGACAAACGTAATATTTCTTCCCTCATTTGAAAGCGAAGAAAGCGTACAATCATGGGTCTCGGAGGCGCGCCGGAACGTGGTTTCGGTGCGAGGGACCGGTGTGCGCGTTCAATCTCCGGCGTCTGGGATAGTTTATCTCCGAAAAGTTCCATGAAGAACGATGCCATGAAATGAGAGGGCCTGGACGTTTCCACGTTCTCTGGGATACCCAATATACGAAGATTGTTTCGCCGCGAACGGTTTTCCAGATCATCTGCCTTAGACTTTAACTCCTCGTTATCCCTTTCGAGGGACTGACATTTGCGCTCCAGAGTGCCAAGCCTTTCATCCACGCTGTTCAAAGAAGTTTCGATATGCTTAATCTTAGTGCCTTGACTGGAAATGGTGGCTTGAAGAGCAGCTGTGGAGGCACGTATTTCAGCAAGGAACTCCGACCTCAACGAAGCAATTTCCTCACGAATTGTTGTGGTAAGCATTTCTTTTAAAAGAGCTGGAGTTAACTCTGAAGCAACCGCGGCCATGTTGACAGGGTCGTCAGCTTCATCACGAGCAGGAGAGACGCGCTTGGGTTTAGGCATAGTAGCGATCAAAACTGGCTCTAACTGGCATTAAAGAGTTATTTAGCGTTGTAGGCGTTGTACTAGATCGTTTAAAGCAATAAATGTTCCCGTTATGTATTGAAAACAAAATACAATTTACGGAGCAGCTCCCGTACGCACCTCACCCACTCAACTGCATACCGGAAGTCCCCAGGACAAATTTTAAGTGGGCCTTCATTCATAAATCTGAAGGATCTTACCTTCATGCTGTGATAATACATATCAGAAGATGAACGCAGTGCTGAAAAGAGGCAGGGCTGAATAATGTCTATTGTGGCCGGGCGGGGAGCAGCACGACAGAACAAAGACTTTAGTGAGCCCCGGAGGGTGAAAACAATACGGGTGAGTAGGCAGTCGGCGTCGTGGGTGCTCGGTGCAGGTGCTCTTCTCTTCAGTGGTGCTTCCCGTGATTGTGGCCGGTGAGGGATGAATGCAGGAAGTGCGGTCGTCCCAGTGAGAGGATCCAAGCAGCAGGGAACCAATCGTCACGGCGAATCTGCGAGGTAAGCGATAGAGAGAGCATGTAAATATCGAGCTTCATTGGAGATCGTTCTCACTTGTCTGTCTCGAGCAGTCTGCTTATATGGGGAGGTTTGCCGTGAGGTTGGTCCTGTGCTGATGGATTCCAGGTGCCGGTCCTGTGTTGCCAGGGCGACGCTGATTTTAGTTCGGGATTCCCGCCACACTCTCCCCCCCAAGCGACGTCCTGGTCATGGAGGCTGAGACACAAAAAGGGGAGACAGGGGGTGGGAGGGGAGTGACCCCTGGCAGACCTGAATATGCTGCCCAGGACCGAGAGAGCCCGTCGGCGTTGTTGTTGCTGGAGCCGGGCCGATGGCGCACATCAAAGTGGAAGTCCTGGAGTGAGAGGAACCACCTTGTGACCCGGGCGTTTGTGTCCTTGGCCCAGGCCATCCATTGCAGAGGGGCATGATCTGTAAGGAGAGTGAAGTGAACTACGGCTCAGTGTACTACATGCTGCTCCATCTGAAAGCACCTGCTGGAGATTTACTACTGATTACACAACCGGCTTTATTGAAAAAATTTCAATCCCCTTTGATTAATCGTGCAGCCCTACTAGCTGGATGGTGAAATCATGCTGTAGAGTCAGAGTGCCAGGGAAGGCAAGAAGCTCAGTTTTTGCCAGGTTGAGATGTAGGTGATGTTCTTTCAACCATGCCGAGATGTCCTCCAGGCAGCCTGAGGTAAGTGCAGGTACTGTTGGATCATCTTGTTGAAATGAAAGACAGAGCTGTGCATCATTAACATGGGAATGTAGGAGAAACCGTGCGCCTGTATGATGGTTCCCAGTGATCTAAGAGGAGGGGTCCCAGAACTGCTCCATGAGACCAGTTGATGTGCTTTGGATACCTCCCCTCCCCAGGCCACCCTAAAATACCTACTTGTGAGACAGGATTTAAATCAGTAAAGTGGAATCCTTTGAATGCCCAGTGATGAGAGGGTGGACAGGAAGATCTGATGATTCACAGTGTCAAAGATGGTAGACAGATTTAGCAGAATGAGAACTGATGACATGGAATCAGCTTTCACAATCTGCAAGGCTTCAGTGACTGACAATAATGCAGTCTCAGTTGAATGACTCGTTCGAGTGTTTTCACTATGAATGGACGAGAGAGACATGTCTGTAGCTATCTACAAGTGAAGTGTTTAATGTAATTTTTTTGAGCAGGGGGCTTACCCAAGCCTGCTTGAATGTGGTGGGGAAAATCCCTGTGAGATGAGATATTTTGATGATATGTGTGAGTGCTGGCAAAAGTGTAGGAGAGATTTCTTGGAGAAGGTGTGAGAAGACCTACATAAACAACAGAAATAGAAACGTGGTGTTAAACTAGTTAGTTCACTTTCAGAACAACAATTTACAGATAATTTACTCACCACCTTGTCATCCAAGATGTTTATGTCTTTTTTTCTTCAGTCGTCAAGAAATTATGTTTTTTGAGATAAACATTTCTGGAAATTTCTCCATATAATGAACTTAAATGGTGCCCAGATTTTTGAATCTGCAAAATGCCGTTTAAATGCAGTTTAAATGCAGCCGACGAAGAAGGGTCTTATCTACCGAAACGTTCGGTCATTTTCTTAGAAAAATATATTTTTATATACATTTAAGCACTGAAACTCGTCTAGCACTAGGGCTTGTTGCTCGTTGCTACAGGAGATGTAACTGATGACATGCTTCTCAGACAACTTGTAATGGTTACAAGTGAGGAGGAGGAGAGACATCGATGGCTGCAGTCACTGCCCAGACCTAAAGCCACTCATGCTCGAAGCTCCCAGGTTGAAGGGGTTTCAGAAATTAAGGCAGCATCTGTGACTACTGAGCAGACTGATAAAGAAATTCGCAAGCTTATCACCCAAGTAGAAGCACTGACAAATGTAGTCAATTCACTGCAACAGGCTAAGGAGAAAGAACAGCATTGTCAATGCATGGCTAGAGCACCGGAAAACAAAGGAAGGCCAGGTTGTCCTAACTGCATTAAACAGGGGAAAGAGGAGACCTGTAGCCACTGTTTCTTTTTTGGCGGGGAGGGTCACCGGGCTGTTGGCTGCCTGAACAGACAAAAAAGATCAGCACCTAACTTAAGGCCAAAAAGTACACCAGAGACAGCAGTCCCCAATTCAGGGTCACCCTGCCATAACTATACAGTTAATACTGGTTTATGGAGTCACATGGGTAGTACTGCCAGAAAACCACAAAAAAGACAACCTGAGGACACAGGAGAAAAGACCGTCCAGTTTGTTGGGAAAAAGTGTCTACTGGAAGGAGAAATTGGAGGTCATCAAGTAAACATGCTTCTCGACACTGGAGTACAGATGAGCATCATCGATCAAGACTGGAGGAAAGAGTACCTACCAACACATGAGGTTCGCCCCTTATCTGAAATAGTGGAACCCAGTGCTGGTCTGGAAGTGTTCGCTATCAATGGGGAAGTAATTCCATTTAGTGGGTGGGTCGAAGCCACAGTAAGCTTACCGGGACATGAGGGCACTCGCTACTCCATCCAAGTGCCCTTTCTGGTCAGTCAGCTACAGTTGGAGAGACCTCTGTTGGGGTTTAATGTGATCTCAGAGTTAATCACAGAACCGAGAGATAAAGCAAGCGTTCTTACTACCTTGCATTCCCTGATGAGTTGCACTGGAGATACCCAAGATGACCTGGTTGAAGTGTCAGTTGGCTTCATTCGTGCAGATAAAGTATATGCAGACACAGCTCGGGTGAGGGTAGGGTCGCAAGGTGTCACTATTCGGCCTGGTCAGGTCGCCAATTTAAAATGTAGGGTACCTCCCAACTTCAACACGTCTGACCCCACAGTTCTGTTTGAGCCAAGTGAGACCCCACCACTAGCATATCTTGACCTTGGAGAAGGACTAATTGAGGTTCACAAAGGGGGACAGTCATATATAAGAGTGCCATTTGGGAATCACACTAAGCATGACGTGACCATTCCAAAAAGAGCCATACTTGGGGAAATAGCAACTATTGCTAAGATTATCCAGACAGATCAAGTTGAGCCGAAGGACTCACATGGAACTACTTCACCCCAGCTAGCACAGCCAGAGGATGGTGACACACAGTGGCATCCTCCTGTAGACTTGAGTCACCTGAAATCAAGTGATCAAGCAGTTGTGAGACAACTTCTTTATGAAGAGTCAGCTGTGTTTGCTCGTAATGAGAATGACATTGGAAACATCCCCAGCCTACAGATGACACTGAGCTTGAAGGATGATATCCCTGTGCAGAAGGCTTATACTTCTATACCCAAGCCACTCTTAAAAGAAGTTAAGGAGTATGTTCAGGACTTGCTGGCCAAGGGTTGGATAGTGAAATCTCGTTCACCCTATGCTGCTCCAGTAGTGTGCGTCCTTAAGAAAGATGGCACACTACGACTATGTATAGACTACCGACAGCTTAACATGAAGACTATTCCCGATCGTCATCCCCTACCCAGAATCCAGGATCTCATGAACACCTTGGGTGGTTATCACTGGTTCTCCATACTTGATCAGGGAAAGGCTTATCACCAGGGGTTTATGGCCGAAGGGTCGAGGCACTTGACAGCATTTGTGACCCCTTGGGGCCTATTTGAATGGGTAAGGGTACCCTTTGGCATATCGAATGCCCCCGCCGCTTTTCAGCGGAGTATGGAAGAAATATTAGATTCCATCCGTGATGAGTGTTGCCTGCCCTACTTGGATGATGTTCTCTGCTTTGCCAAATCCTTTTAAGAGCATGTAGAGAAATTGCGAGTTGTGTTCAGGGTCCTCCGGCAGCACGGAGTCAAGCTGCGTCCAACTAAGTGTGAGTTGTTTAAGCAAGAGGTCCGGTACCTGGGTTGTCTTGTGTCAGCAGATTAGTATGAGTGGAGTAAGAGTGGATCCAAAAGATCTAGAGGCTGTGAGGTAGAGGTCTGCGCCGGTCTGCTTTTCTAGTCCCGCACCCGCAAGGTTTTATTCCGCACCCACCCGCTCCCGCTATATATTCACGCTTTGTTCACCCGCTGCCCGCTCAGAATAATTTTCTTCCCGACCTGACCGTTCCCGCTAAATTTAGTTCTCGTTTCCACAATCTCACATTTAACTATTAGGAAACAATACAGAGTATATAAAACATTTTTCCGCAGTACAGCCATTATATTTCCATGTTCCACTTTTAAGACGTCTTATAGCCCTGCATTCAGCCCGTCATAGATCAAATGTGGGCTAAAATTATATTTTAGACATTCAATGGTGATTAAAAAAATTGCAGCGCTGGTGGAAACACCAGACCATGTTAGCATGACTACAATGAGCGGCTCGGACTGTCTTGTTAGCAGCATTGAGCGCATCTTCAGTGCAGCCGGAAGGGTTCTGCATTCAAGTGCAAGCAATAGGCTAAAGCTTGATGAAGTTAACGATCCTCTTCATCCATCTCCTCATTAGAGAGAAATGCATCTTTACGGATTAGCTACATAATAAAAGAGTTTTTGTTTTCGATTTGTTTTATTTCGTTAAGTACTAATTTAAAGCTTTCTACATATATATTTATCATGTCTGACAAAAATAGCGGTTAAATAGTTTAAAAATAAACGGTTAATTATATATATTTATTTATTCTATTTTATTCTATTTTATTTTTTTGCCAATTCGTGATTTGAGAAGGCAAAGTCAAACATAGAGTAGGTCAACTCACTGCCGCCGGCCGCTTGGTCGTTACTTGAAAGGTTGTATCAGCGATTTCTAGGCTGAAAAACAAAGTGTCAATTTCAGCTGACCTTTCATCACGATCCGCTCGCTGCCTGCCCCATAAATTGTCTGTGAAAAAAACGCGTCTCTCTGGTCAGCCTAGGGTCCGAGATATGCCAAAAAAACAATCGGCACTACCAACCTTTCCACACATAAACAAACATTGTTCCAACCAATCAGCGTCAGGGGTTTGGTGTTGTGGACTTTCGCTCCGCCTCCCTCACATCCCTGCACCAGTAGGAAAGTCCACAACACCAAACCCCTGACGCTTCCATTATGAGCGCGCATACCTCGTGTCTACATGTGAAACAACGAACTTGAGCGCGCATGTGAACGGCCCCTAATGGAATAATCTCCCGTTGCTTCGCAAAAGCTATAAACTGCCTCCAGAACCCAGTTAAGGTACAAAAATCTATTCAACAAAAATAGTGATGCAGTGAAATCTTTTTTCACCCAGCCGAGTCTTCTCTGTTGCTGTGTGTAGCAGCCTGTGTCAGTCACCTCTTTTAACCCCACCCCCCGACTCCTGAATGTCACTCACTCACGCGGGCATGCACTGACTGCGTCTCATGAGGAAACGCAGCTTTTTGATATAAAGTTTTTCTTGTTCCCGAATACAAATATTTTTTAAAGTATTTGTTCGAAATAAGTATTCGTAAAAAACACGCTATTTGTGCCTTTCCGAATACCGTATTCGGCTCCACCCCTAATATATATATATACATATAACACCAGCAAACAGGAACAAACAGGGCAAGACAAAAGCGTAAATCCAATAAGGCAGGCGGGGGTCGAAAACCAAGAGGGCAGTCCAAAGTAACAAATGAAAAAACAAAACAATGAAACTAGGAAGAACTATGGCTAAGACTGAAAAAACAAAACCAGAACTATGGCTAGGGAAAAACAACTAGGAAACTTGGAAACACTTGGTAGAGTCCGCAGGAGCAAAACAATACTTCACACTGTGTGTTTGGCATGGTCTGTCCAGAGCCATACAGAGAGAGTTGCGACAACTCCGTTGACGCCAATGGACCATTTTTTTACAGCAATGGCGGATCGTGGAGACGCTCAATAGTTTCCGGAAGTTTGCGCTAATAATGTCAGCGCCGTAGAGATGCAGCAGAAGAGACCGCCGTGATCAACTTTTAAACGGTAAGACATTTATAGAACAAAACTGTATACTATCAGCACAGCTAATCAATTTAACTTGTGCATTAAAACAGATTATTATTACATTATTTCTCACTTAATTAGTAGATTTACGGGATGTTATGCATTATGTCCGTGCAGTTTCATCCATGATTGTGTAATTAAGGCTTTTAAACAGGATTTTTGCTGATGGGAGCTACTTAATAGTTCTGAATTTATTGCAATGAATGCTGATTGACCTAAGTGAGAATGAAATTTTTAAAATAGGCGAGCTATTTTCGTTTCAGAATCATGCTAGGCTATATATATATATATATATATATATATATATATATATATATATATATATACCACTGCTGTATTATAGCAGTAATCACTGTAAACCTGTATGTTATTACTGTTTTTACTCTTAAACGTCTTAGCTACTATAGAACTACTGTGTGAAGGATCAGTGATGCCACAGGACTGAATTGTGATGAAGCATCACAAAACCATTTCTCCTGTTATTCTCCTTCTCTATCCTGCTTTCAGAACAAGAACCACCAGAAGTAAAACAGTGCCAGCTCCTAAGTATGATTACATAACATTTTGTCAATGTAATCTATAGATTGCTCCTGCTGACTATATCCAGTTTTTTATGAAGACTTCAGATGACCAGCACCTGTGAAGAGATGACGCCAACACTTGAGAGGACTTCAGATGAAGCAGACTCTAAATAAACATACAAAACTGATAAATTGCCCTTGCACTGTAATCAACATGATCACATCATGCTTTAATCTGTTCATTGTTTCTGATTACGTGACGTTACTTAACTGCATGATTTGTATAACTTAATTTCAGGACAGTTCTGCAATATGGACATTATACAGTAAAACAGATACGCCTGTTAACAGAGCTCTTATTTGTAAAGCTGCTAGAAACAATGTGTATACTAAAAAGTGCCATACAAATAAATGTAAATTGAACAAAACTTGATGCATAATGTTTTTTCTCCTCACCAGATCAGTAGAGTAACCATACATTCACTCTGCTTTATGTAACTGGTGCACTCCCACTGTAATGGAGACTGTTCAAGGACAACTTGGTTTATAATTTATTATAAATGTCTAAATTGATTTCTGTAAATATGTGCATAACAAAACTCAACATACATAAAATATATGATTTAATGTGTAAAAATGTTTTAATTTTTTTTTTCAATTTGAATATACTACAAATACATTTTTAGATATTAATAATTGAGGGGTGCACAAGAATCAAAAACCTTAATCAAGATTCATTTTCACTTAATCTTAAAATATCTTTACTTATTTGGAATTAATTTAAAAAAAGACAACAAACTTAACACTTACAATGAGATTAGTAAAACGACAATAAACATTAAGATGTGATTGCACTTGATTAACATACAAGCTGTAAGAACACACGCACATATAGAAATAATTGTATTTAACGTTATATATAAAGGCCGAATTACTTGGTAAAAGACCACGATGTTGTTTATATAGCAAACACGGACTTTTACCATGGTAACTTCAGCCTTAAATATGTTAACAAGGCAGGTACGGATCACTAACCACATTAATCCTCAAATATTAGCGGTTTTTATCTTTTAAAACCAACACTATTACAACTACATATATATACTACGTATACATGTATACATTATTTTATAAATAATGTCAATAAATCATTTTTTGTCAACTACATACCAAAAATTGCTGTTCTGAACTTCCTGGAACTATTTAAGGGCTGCGTGTATCACGTGACGATCGAGCGTTTTGGACTTCCGTTGTCGCAACTCTAGGGCTGTATCCGAAATCGTACTCGGTTACTAACGTAACCTCGGTTCTCTCTAGAGAGGGAACGAGTACTGCGTAAGAAGTATCTTACGCTAGGGGAAAATCCTTTTCTGCGAGATATTGAAGCCAAAAATTATCCTTAATTTTGAAATAATGTAAAGCGCGTTGCAGCAGCATACAGACATAGGCGAAACAGCTTGCGCGCCTATTGGCTGCTCTGCGGCAACTGCAGCAGCCTATTAGAGCGAGGCCTGACGCGACGCCAGATCCAATGGGGGCATTTCGCGCCCTTTGCGTCGCTTCGCGCCCTTTTCGTAGCTTCCCGCCTAAAAGGGCGTGGTCTAGACCTATAAATATCGCTCATAGGCAGCTATTATCTGGTTTTTCATCATCAAAGCAACCAGAGCGTGCGCATGCACGGCAAGATACGCAGTACTCGTTCCCTCTCTAGAGAGAACCGAGGTTACGTTAGTAACCGAGTACGTTCTCTTACAAGAGGGAACGAGTACTGCGTAAGAAGTATCTTACGCTAGGGGACCCAGTGTAAAACGCCGTGCATGCTGAGATCTGACACCAAAGACCCAAGGGCGAAAGCCCGGGGTTCATACAGTTCATAATCACCTATGGAACTCACAGGGAGTCCGGGGAAGAGGGAGGGGCAATGCCGCACTCTTCCACATAGTGCAGCGTCACTCAGACGCTAAGTAAACGTACATACAGGGCGGGGTTACGGCCTGAGCTGACGTAAGAATAAGGGTCTTCACACAGTTTGCTCAGACACATCTTGTGCTATCACTTTCACTGTCGACCCTAGAGCTGTGCTCAGTAGACGCAGCATTCCGAGCTGATAACATCAGGTCAGACAACACTGAACATCTAGACTGACAGCAATCTGGCCTGTAAGGCGGGAACCTCCAGGTTGTAAAACCTTATAAATGTAGACGGAGAGGCCCAGCCCGCCGCCGTACAAATATCTTGCAAGGCAATCCCACTCGACCACGCCCACGATGAGGCCACGCCCCTCGTGGAATGTGCTCTGACACCTAGCGGGCACTGCATGCCCTTGGAAGCATATGCCAACGCAATAGCATCAACTATCCATCTGGATAAGCTCTGTTTCGACGCGGCCAGTCCCTTGGGACGCCCGTAAAACGAAACAAAAAGCTGCTCTGTCTGTCTAAAAGCAGACGAGCGAGACACGTAAGCTCGTAATGCCCTGACTGGGCATAGGAGGCTCGCGTCCGTTTCCTCATCATTGACCGGTAGGGCTGACAGCGCGATGACCTGTGCCCTAAACGGTGTGTTGAGTGATTTTGGAACGTAACCATGTTTGTGTTTGAGTATGACTTTAGAGTCATTAGGTCCAAATTCCATGCACGTCGCGCTCACAGAGAGTGCGTGCAAATCCCCTATGCGCTTCACTGAAGCGAGAGCCAGCAGAAACACGGTCTTAAGAGACAGGTATTTCAAATCAATAGTCTGCAGAGGCTCGAATGGTCCACCTTTCATGGCCTCTAGTACCACAGAAAGGTCCCATACGGGGACTGTGGGAGGTCTGGGGGGATTTAGTCTTCTAGCTCCCCTCAGGAAGCGAATAACTAAATCGTTCCTTCCTATTGACTGACCTAGCGTTGTGCTCGAGAACGCTGTTATGGCCGCCACATAGACTTTGAGCGTGGACGGGGTTCTGCCCTTGTCCAGCAGCTCTTGTAGAAAGGAAAGCACCTCCATCACACCACAGTTAGTGGGTGACGAGCCGCGAGCTGCACACCAGCCCGAAAACACTGACCATTTTGAGGAATAGAGCCGTCTCGTAGACGGGGCTCTAGCCTGCGTGATCGTGTTTAATAGTCCTTTAGGGAGTTCATCATATATTCGCTGGTGGCCCAGACATGAAGGGACCACAGCTCTGGGTGAGGATGCCAAATCGAGCCGCTGGCCTGAGAGAGAAGGACTCTCCTCACTGGTATCGGCCACGGGACAGTGCTCGTCAGCTGCATCAGCGCTGGGAACCAGGGCTGGTTTTCCCAAAACGGCGTTATCAGCAGTATTGAACATCCTTTTTCGCTGACCCTCTCTATCACCTGAGGTAGGAGAGAGACGGGGGGGAAAGCATAGAGATGACGGCGGGGCCATTCGTGGGCCAGCGCGTCTCTGCTTTTTGAGTAAAATTCCAGACAGTGAGCGTTGTTCGGAGACGCAAACAGGTCTACTTCCGCTCTGCCGAATTTCTTCCACAGTAGTTGTACTGTCTGTGGGTGTAGAGACCATTCGCCTGCTGGAACATTGTTCCTGGACAGTCTGTCTGGCCCTATGTTTAGAAGCCCCGGCACATGCGCTGCTTTCAGCGAGCGCAGGTTGCGCTGAGCCCATACCAGGCGGCGTTCTGCAAGTCTGTATAGGTTTTTGGACCTGAGACCGCCCTGGCGATTTATATAGGAAACCACTGACATGTTGTCCGAGCGGACTAATACATGGTTTCCTTTTATTTGGGGACAGAAGCGCATCAGCGCATTCTGTACTGCCAACATTTCGAGGCAGTTGATATGCAGGAGCTTTTCCCGTTCTGACCACTGGCCAAAAGACGGTCTGCCCTCGAGCAGAGCCCCCCATCCCGAGGTGGACGCGTCCGTAGACACCACTTTTATTCTCGAGGAAGTCCCCAGGCTTACACCTAACTGGTACCAGTCGATTGCTCTCCACGGATTCAGGGCTGTGACACATTACTGATTGACCGTGATACGAAGCCGACCGGGCGCCCACGCTTGACGCGGGACGCGCGCTTTCAGCCAGAACTGCAGTGGGCGCATACATAGCAGACCCAGCTGCAGAACTGATGACGCTGAGGCCATGAGACCCAGCATTTTCTGAAATTTTTTGAGCGGGACAGACGCGCCGCAGCGGAACGAGCCCGCTGTGCGCTGAATGTCTGCTGCGCGCTGTGGTGACAGCCGCGCTATCATTGACAGCGAGTCCAATTCTGTGCCCAGGAAGGAAGTTTTCTGACTGGGGGATAGTGAGCTCTTCGCCCAATTGACTCTGAGACCCAAATTCTCGAGGTGATCGAGTAACATGGTCGTATGCTGTACAAGCACTGAGCGAGACTGCGCTAGAATCAGCCAATCGTCCAAATAGTTCAGTATGCGCACGCCTTTCAGTCTGAGAGGAACGAGCGCTGAGTCCATGCACTTCGTAATGTACGGGGTGCCTGGGACAAACCGAACGGCAGGACTGTGTACTGATATGCCTGGCCCTCGAAGGCGAGTCTCAAAAATCGCCTGTGACGTGACGCTATCTGTATTTGAAAATACGCGTCTTTCAGATCCACTGACACGAACCAGTCTCCTTGGCGAACTTGCGCGAGGATTTTTCTGGTCGTGAGCATCCTGAACCGACGCTTCACCAACGCTTTGTTCAGTTGCCTTAGATCTAATATGGGTCTGTGACCCCCGTCTTTTTTCGGTACCAGGAAATATCTGCTGTACAGCCTCCCTTCGCTTTGAGCTTGAGAAAGGGGCTCTATGACCCCTTTGCTCAATAGTTTCGCCACTTCGGCTCGAAGCAGGTGTGCTGCTTCTGTCTGCATTGTGGTCTCGACGCGCGCTGTATAGCGGCGCGGACGTCGGTGAAACTGTAGCGAATAGCCTCCTTTTATAATGTCCAGCACCCATTTCGAGACCCCTGGAAGCTTTTCCAATGCGTTTGCATGAATAGCTAGAGGCTGAATACGAAGCGCGCTCCGTTCTTTCATTAACGGAGTGGTTTCGGTATGCTGTGGCACCAGAGACGTGCTCGTGACATTCGGGGCGTGGGGCACGCTGATAGCGGGAACTATTATGTCTGTGTGTGTATGTGGTTGTGTGGCAACAGGCACATTTAACACACTGCAAACACCGTTCGCCTGCATACACGTTAGTTTCGTTTGTACAGAAACCTTTTGACGTGCATAATGTGATGTCTGTGGGCACTGTTAAGTGGACACGTTTACCACATGTGAAGCGCAATCGATCTGAGCCGATTTTATGTTCGCAGGGTCTGTATGACAGGTTGTGCTTGTGTGTAGAAATGAGCACTGGAGGAGTGGGCATTTTTGACTACACGTGAAACACCATCGGCCGTGGCCGGGACTCCAGAAAATACACTCTATTGGGGGTTTATCTGGGTAGCCGTGAAAACAACCTTTGTGTGCAGGCAAGCGGGCGACAGAACCGGCTTGTTGGCTGCAGCAAACACTGGAACAGTCACATTTAACACACTCCAAACATCGTTCGCTTGCATGGAGCGAATGCACGCTGATTTCATGCAAAACGTGCTCGTGATATTTGAGGCATGGGGCACGCTGATAGCGGGAACTATTATGTCTGTGTGTGGATGTGGCTGTGGGGCAGCGGGCACATTTAACACACTCCAAACAACGTTCGCCTGCGTAGAGCGAATGCACTTTTGGTTTCGTTTTCACAGAAACCGTTTGACGTGCATAATGTGGTGTCTGTGGCCACTGTGAAGCGGGCATATTTACCACGTGTGAAGCGCAATCGATCTGAGTCGATTTTATGTGCGCTGTGCTTGTGTGTAGAGATGAGCACTGCTAGTGGGCATTCTTACACGTGAAACACCATCGGCCGTGGCCGGTTGTGAAGCGCAATCGATCTGTGTCGATTTTATGTGCGCTGTGCTTGTGTGTAGAGATGAGCACTGCTAGTGGGCATTCTTACACGTGAAACACCATCGGCCGTGGCCGGTTGTGAAGCGCAATCGATCTGTGTCGATTTTAAGTGCGCTGTGCTTGTGTGTAGAGATGAGCACTGCAGTGGGCATTCTTACACGTGAAACACCATCGGCCGTGGCCGGTTGTGAAGCGCAATCGATCTGTGTCGATTTTATGTGCGCTGTGCTTGTGTGTAATGTTAGAGATGAGCACTGGTTAGTGGGCATTCTTACGACACATGAAACACCATCGGCCGTGGCCGGGACACCAGACAATACACTTTATTGGGGGTTTATCTGTGTAGCCGTGGGAACGACTTTTGTGTGCAGGCAAACGGGCGACGGAGCCGGTTTGTTGGCTGCAGAAAACACTGGAACAGTCACATTTCCTGGAACTGGACGAGCGAATAACTTTGGTGGGGGTCCGGCAACAGCGGGACTCGTACACCGTCGTTTTCCCAGTTGTGCTAGGACGATTTCGGAGGCTCAGGTTTCAACTCAATCCTGGGCCGCGGGCCGCGTCTGGCGGGGCGGCGGCCAGACGAGAAAAACGTCAGAAAGCGTTAACCACGGGTGCCTCTCAGCAACGGTGAGAGACCATGTTACGCAGCGCTGACGCGGCTAGGCGGCGGCGAAACCGCGGCGAAGCAGGTTTGACGTCTGACGGCAAGCTTTAGAGGGGAGGGCCGACTTAGCACGCCGTCCAGCGGAGGGCAGACATAAGTGGGCTGCTATCGCCTCTTCTGAGCAGCATGCGCGTTCCTGCTTTGGCGGGAAACGGAAATCAGAATCAGAAACCTCTTCCTCCTTCATGGCCCCCCTCGTCAGCGGCGTCGATGGAAGCGGTGGCAGACAGCGGCCGCTTTACGTCCGGAACAGAGGCTGACGAGGTCGATGAAGCAGGCGGGCGAACCGGCGAGCTTTGTCGGCTGGGGGAAGTGTCCGGGGCCCGCTGGGCACGGCGCTTTTTACGGCGCTACACCGCGGCGGGCGGGGGAGCAGTCTCAGTGAAGAAGGCAAGGCAAGTCCTCAGAGTCACCATTGGCATCTGCACGAGCCGTATGAAGGCATCTTTAAAAAGACGCTTTGCTCTTTTTAGAGAAACAGTGTGTATCGCAGCGGCGACACACACTGTAGATTATAAAGGATATAGGCGCCGGAAAGCGCAGCAGGAATGCACGGAAGGCGGCGTGGCCAGCAGCTTCAGTGGCTCGTCCCGCTGAGATGCTTGCAGTCAAACGGCGGCTTCTTATCCGGCTCCAGCGATGCGTGTGCTTCGCTTGAAGGATGAAAAATCAGATAATAGCTGCCTATGAGCGATATTTATAGGTCTAGACCACGCCCTTTTAGGCGGGAAGCTACGAAAAGGGCGCGAAGCGACGCAAAGGGCGCGAAATGCCCCCATTGGATCTGGCGTCGCGTCAGGCCTCGCTCTAATAGGCTGCTGCAGTTGCCGCAGAGCAGCCAATAGGCGCGCAAGCTGTTTCGCCTATGTCTGTATGCTGCTGCAACGCGCTTTACATTATTTCAAAATTAAGGATAATTTTTGGCTTCAATATCTCGCAGAAAAGGATTTTCCCCTAGCGTAAGATACTTCTTACGCAGTACTCGTTCCCTCTTGTAAGAGAACGCCTCCTATACCCTCAAATAGTGCACTATTTGAGGGGACAGCCATTTTAAGTGGTGTTCGAAACCATAGTGGACGTTCTCGAGTGCACTCATTCAATCCCACAATGCACCGCAAAAACGAGTGTACAACCGATGTACGCTCAACAGCTAGAGATAACCCATAATGCACTGTGAGAGTCGCGCGCCGACTGAATTCCCGCGTCTCTCCAGACGATGGCGCCCGCAGCTGAATCATCCATCTGTTCATTTTACAACGCGCTCGTCCACTGCGTAATGCAGCGTACAACACAGGTACAAATTTGTTGTAAATTGATTATTAAATTGTTTAACCAAGGTTTATACATAAACTCCTTGACATAGTTCAAGATAAATCCTTTAATCTTACTACTCGAACTGTCCGTTTTAAATGATTGTTAAACAGTAAGCAATACTATGCAAAAGCGGCAGTCCTTCCGGTGCACTTAGTGTCCGAATTCACTCACTCGTTTTCATTCACTCCTTCAAGTGAACTGTACGAGTGGACTAATGTAGGGAATAGTGAATAGGGTATAGGGGGCGATTTCGGATACAGCCTAGGTGCGTTCCAAACGACAGGGTCCCTACGCATTGTTCACTGCTCCCTACTCCCTTAGCACGGTATATCCGTTGAAGTGGACTTCGCTGACAATAATCGCTCATTTGGAATGCCCTGGAACGTCATCAAAGCAAATCAACTGCAGGGTCACGCAGATTATGATTTAACATAAATAAATATTGTAATTTATTTTACTTTCAAATTTAAATACATATAAAATACATATAAACGTATGTATCTAAAAAAATATAGTACAAATGTATATGTTTAGACCGTTAACAGATTAACAGATTTTTGTGGTCTTATCTCACGCACTCTACAGCCAAATCTCGTTGAGTATGAACTCAAAGGCCTTTAAAACTTTTAAAATTCTCGAGCCAGTTATACAACATCTCTGAGGTAATTTTTTTCTATCCCTTTCAGTTTTGTGTAATATATTGTATGTGATGCTGTCCGTATGCCCCGTGTTACATTGTCATTATTGTAATATATAAATGTGCAATAAAAAAAAAAAAGAATGCGATCCGCCATGATGACGTTATCATGTGATCTACGACGTTAAACTTAAAACAAGAGCAACAATTTAAAAGAAATGAGCGACAGGATTATCTATTTGTATATATTATGATGTTGATCAAATTTCTCATTTTGTGATCTTCCAGAAGAAACAGATACCTTTATGATTGTAGTACGTTTTTAGGCTATAACCCAGTTTAATCCTTAAAGATGTTATTTTTTATTACGAAAACCTAAAATCGTAACCACTTGAATATGTTTTTAATTTATTTATGTGCAAAATTGTTTATCCACACGCAAAACTGGCTTGAAATCTCCTTTGTTTTCCTCTTTTTATTGTGGGATTTCTCTTGTTTCATCCCCGAGGATTATAAATAACAAAAAACAACACATGCAATTTTAATGCATTATGATTAAATGAATATTACGATCATTTAAAGATATTTAATCTTTTTTTCACGTGTAGAGAATCACATGCACGCAAACCCTTTACAGTTTTTTTCTGTCATTATGATTTTTTACTGATAAAACAGCCTACTATCTTTTCCTGCGGTTGTATGTACTTACAAGTTCTGCAGTGATAATAAAATAAAATAAAGGCGACGGGTGCACAGAACACCCAATGGCATCACGACAACCCTACCTAGTACGTTGCCCTCCTTGTTTGCAATGTTTGCAATATCTGCACAAAGGAGACGTCAATCAGCTGCTGGAAGATCACGTCTTTGGAGAAGACTTTTGATTTTACACTCGAAAGAATTAAGTATTACTTAGAAATTAAAGATGACCTCAGAATGCATTGCTAGACAACACCAACTCTTATGAACAATAATACTGATAAATGCTAACCACTAATTAATTATATTTTTAGTAAAATGAACTACATGCATTTTTTTAATACGCCATATGCATGACATATTCATGACTATGCAGTCAATGTGAATACATCTCAATTCTCAGTCAAGTAATGAATTAATGCTATATTTTTTCCGACAAATGATAATGATATATTTTGATCTTTAATGATATATTTTAACTGACAACAAGAAACATGAATAAATTTGTAAAAGAATAAATAAAAGTAACCTTGATGTTAAATAAATACAAGTCAAAGACACATAAAACAAAGCTTTATTCAAAGTAATTGTTCTGACAATCATGTGTTCACAGCCTGTAAATAAAAACTGCCATCAACAGCTGTGCCAATTCTGCAGCTTTATTCTGATGAAGCAGCTGACCACCGTGTCCACCTTCACCTGTCTCTGCCGTCCATCACGTCCTGTCCCTGTAACATCCAGAAAAGCTTCAAGTCACCTCTGTGATTCATGTGCTCAACACTGCATTTACACTCGCATTTTATCCAACACAAATGCTCCTCTATTTATTTATATTAATAAAAAAAGATCAGTTATGTTTAGTTACTATATGTACATGCGTTTATTTACATTCCATTCATATAAAGTAAACAGTGTTGACAACAGTGAATTCTACTGTAACAGCACACAACACTCAGATGTCTATTACGTGCTCATCTGCAATTCTTTTCCAACTTTTTCCTATCACATTAAATAGACATTTAACAATCATCTTTAAGATGTATGTGGTTTATGTACATTCACTTTGGAGATGTACGTGTGTTTACTGGATCTCCCCTGTTTGCTATACATATAAAACATGTTTTTACAGAACAATCACAAATATACTATACTGTTACACCTTAAGCGATTTAACAGTTTGTTCTACGCGATTGTGACACAAGGAACAGCGTAAGGTTACTCACTTTTGAAAACACCCTTGTTGCTGTTCTCCATCACGTTCGATGATGACGTAGGCTATTGATCTCCCGTGGGCCTCTGGGATAGAAAAGTAGAAAAGTATCCCTCGATCGGCACTTCGAAATCTGGGCGGGACGCAGTAGGCATCCGGGGATCTCTCGCTTACTCTTTTGTGGTTACTCTTCTCCAGTGTTGGGGAGTAACTAGTTACATGTAACGGCGTTACGTAATTTAATTACAAAATAAATGTAACAGTAATTCGTTACAGTTACTTAGAAAAATGTGTAATTAAATTACAGTTACTTATGAAAATGTTAAAGATTACAAATGGGGTTACATCTAAAAATTTTCTTTAAAAATCTGGGATATGTTGAATAATATTAATCGGTTGCTTTGCCTGTTTTTGGCCTTCTGCTAAGGCCAGTTATTAAAGCGGTGCTATTCTGATGCTTTTGATTGGTTTGAATTTGCGTAGCACCACGTCTGCCAATTACGTTAATCCTCTTTGTCAGCAAGTTCATCGTCCCCTTTGTGTATTCGAGACCAATATTAAAAACATTCATAACAAATTAGCTAGCCTGCTAGCTGCCTTTACCAGACACACTTGTATTTATGAACCCTTTTACAAAAAAAATATCGCATTTTTTCTCCTTGAATAAGGTTGGTAATGTCAGATCTAACTTGCGATTTTATCACATTAACCTATTTTAATTTTGAGTGTCATTTGTAAAATCAGTGTTTACACTAATGCGTGATTTTCAGCTGAAACGTGACTAATGATTTGAAGGATGAAAATCCGCTGCAGTTTAGTTTATTTTCGAATAATATAGATCTATTTTTCTCAAGGGCTTGAAACTTTTCTCTATAATGATCGATGTTGACCTAACGTGCCACCTAGTGGACAAATCTCTCAATTAGTTTGTCCCATTTTGTCTTGCAAAATCGAGCTATCATCTAGTGAAGCACCCCAGTTGGTCACTGAATCTAAGCAGTGTTTTAGATGAAATGTAACTATTTAAAACAATAAAAAAAAACAATACCATGGATTTTATGACACAACTACAATGATGGAGTCTGTTTGGATTTGGCAGTATCTATTCTAGAATCTATTCTTTCCTCTGTTAGTGAGAAATAATTATTAGCTCTGTATGGTATAATGATTTCCCTTCACACATAGTGGTAAAAAAAAAAATAGTATGCAGATTTTTACTATTTTTATTATTTCAGTAAGGAGAAGAAAACTTGTTTTTACTACATTATTATAATCTAGGATTGTGTTTTCTCTTAAATATAACTAAAAATAATTATCTATTATTTTAAAAAACTTTAAAATTAAATCAATGTAATCTTAATTCAACTGATGAAAGATTTTGAAATTCTAACAGTAAACTACTGTAAGGTCACACCTGCTTGGTATAAATGCTTGAAAATGATTTAGTTGAAAATATCCATTAGAAACGTAAAAGTAATCAAAAAGTAATCAGATGTAATCAGTTACTTTACTTTTCAAGTAATTGAAAAGGTACATTACTTATTACATTTTAAATAGGGTAATTTGTAATCTGTAATCTATTACATTTCCAAAGTAACCTCCCCAACACTGCTCTTCTCACGTACCCATTTTGCCTACTATATAGTAGGTAAGTAGGCATATTCGAACGATACTTAGGTATACGTACACCTGAATCTCGCGAGAAATATCATCCTGGTAAATCTCGCCTACTCTTTTGTGGTGTTTGAGATTTCATGCATACTTTTTCTTCGCCTACTGCTTTTTGCCTACTAAATAGTATGGAAGTATGCGATTTCGGACTGTTCAGTGACATTTTCTGTTTGTTCACTGTGAGTTCCAGTGAAGTATGTTTTCACTTAAATCCCGTTTATTTTTTTGTTCGTTAAATGTAAGGGGGCTAAAGGACAAGGTAAAACGTAAAGGAATATTTTTGTTTTGTAAGGGACAGAAGTCACATTTTGTTTTTCTACAAGAGACTCACTCTAATGAAGAAGATGCAGCCTTTTGGAAAATGCAGTGGGGAGACAATTTTATTCAGTCATGGCTCCAGTCGATCAGCAGGTGTCGCCATATGCCTTAACAACTGCCCTGGGAAGGTTGTGACAGTGTTTCAGTCTGACGCTCATGGTCATTGGCTTACTGCTGTGGTTAACTGTGAAGGTAATTTTGTTATTTTAGTTAATGTTTATGGGTATAACAGCAGTGGGCAAAACAAGATTTTATTGTCTAAGATTACAGATGTTGTTACGGCGTTAAAATCGAAGTTTCATTCAAATTTGTTACTAATTGGAGGCGATTTTAATTTGGCACCTGATGAGTGGCTGGACAGATCTCCTTCGAGTTATACTAACCATCATTTCAATAACATTATTCAGGAGTTTTGTCTGTTAAATTCTCTTACAGATATATGGAGGGTCAAGCATTCTAATGCTACTCAATTCTCTTGGGTCAAACCTAATGGATCCTCTAAGTCACGGATAGATTATTGGCTCATCACTGAGGAATATTCTGAGCTTGCTACTAGTGTTTCAATCTCAGCTGCACCACTGACAGATCATTGTTTGGTTTCTTTAACTTTGACACCAGCAATAAATCATTCCGTTAGGAAAGACTATTGGAAGTTTAATTCAGAATTTCTAAAGGATAAAGGCTTTTGTAGTCAAATAAGAAATTTGATTAGTGAGGTTATAAACGAGGTTATAATTCTTTAACTTCGAATGGGAGCAAATGGGAGTATTTTAAATTCAAAACAAGGGAAATTTCAATTAGGTTTGGTAAACAAAAAAGTAGAGAACTGAAGCATAGGGAGTTGAGTTTAATTCAAGAGATTAATGCCTGTTGTAACACACAAGAAATGATTGAAGATGTTGAAAAGTTACTCTCTCTGCAAGCTAAATTAGACAGTATGTATCTAATGAAAGCACAGGGAGCTTTTGTAAGGTCTCGTGCAAAATGGGTGGAAGAAGGCGAGAAGAACACATCTTATTTTTGTCGTTTAGAAAAAAGGAGACAAGAAAGTAATGCAGTTCATAAGTTAATCATTAATGATGAGGAAATCACAGACCCAAAATTAATATCTGAGGAAATATACTCATTTTATAGTAATATTTACTCTTCAACATTCTCTGAAAATAGTTGTGAAAAATTTCTTGATAAGGTGAAAGATTTCGTCCCACAAATTGATGGTGAATTTAAAACAATATGTGATGGAGACCTGAGATTACAGGAACTTGAGTCTGCTATTAAGAAAATGCTTTGTGGTAAATCTCCTGGTCAGGATGGTTTGACTACTAATTTTTATAAGTTCTTCTGGGATGATATAAAAGATTTGTTATTTAAAGCCTTAAATGAGTGTTTTGAATCTAATTCTTTACTTCCAACCATGAAACAGGGATTAATTATTCTCATTCCAAAATCAAACAAAGACAAAAGAATTATTGAGAATCTGAGACCGATTACCCTACTTAATGTTGATTATAAAATTCTTACATCTGCAATTGCTAATAGATTAAAATTTAGGTTGAGTCAAGTTATAAGTGAAACTCAATCTGGTTTTATTATAGGTAGGTCAATTCATAACAATATTAGACTTGTCTTAGATTTAATTGATTATGGACATTTAATCAAGGATGATGGGTTTCTTTTGTTTCTTGATTTCTATAAGGCATTCGATACCGTAGAACACAAATTCATTTTACATGCATTGAAGTTTTTTGGTTTTGGTCATAAATTTGTTAGATTAATAGAGATGTTGTACAAAGATATAAATAGTTCAGTATCCTTACCATTTGGGACTTCTAAGAGATTTAACATTAATAGAGGTATCAGACAAGGGGATCCGACAAGTCCATATCTATTTATTTTAATAGCTGAACTGCTAGCAATTTATGTGAAAAATAATAAAGATCTCAGGCCTTTAAATGTTTTAGGGAGTGAGTTATTTATTAGTCAGCTAGCAGATGATACCACCCTGTTTCTTAGGGATGCAGAGCAGATTCAAGTTGCCATCAATTTGGTGTCTCATTTTTCAAAAGCTTCTGGTCTGCAATTGAATTTAAAAAAGTGTGAGTTGATGTCACTTCATGATCATACAGAATCTCAACTTTGCAATATTCCATTAAAAACTGAGGTCAAATATCTAGGAATTGTTATTTCTAAAGACCCTAAAATTAGAGAAAAAAGTAATTTGATTGATAACATGAAAAAAAGTCAAACTATTTTGAATTTGTGGTCTCAAAGGGATATATCTATATTTGGCAGAATTCTCATACAGAAGTCAGAAGCACTTTCCAGGTTGATTTACCCAGCATTTTCTTTAAGTATATCTGATAGATGGATAAAAGACATTAATAAAATTCAGTATAAATTTATTTGGAAAAACAAGCACCATTATATAAGAAAGTCAGATGTAGTGAAGCCGATCAGTGAAGGGAGGGTTGAACGTAATTGATTTTGATGTTATGAATGGCACCCTTAAGTTGAGATGGCTCCAAGCTTTCCTTAGAAATAAACATTCTGTTTGGTTTAGCCTTTCTTCTAAAATTTTTGATTCATTTGGGGGTATTGATTTGCTTTTAAGGTGTGATTTTGAGCCATCAAAGTTAAAGTGTAAATTATCATCTTTTCATAGTCAGGTATTATTATACTGGAAATTAATATACAAACACAACTTTTCACCGCACAGTTGTTCTCTGTGGAATAATAAATTTATTCTTATTAAGGGAAAATCTGTGTTTTTTCAAGATTGGATGGACAAAGGTATCTAGTCCATTGTACACATTATGGATGGGGATGGAAATTTCCTTAGTTATGATGATTTTTGTGCAAAATATAATATTATTTGTACTCAGAAATTATATATAACTTTGTTGAAAGCTGTCCCTGATGGTTTGGTTCAGTTGATTAAAGCTGCATTGTGTTATTTGCCTGTTATACCAAGATTAGGTAATCTAATCATCTCTGGTGTTAATTTTACAGAGCAGAGCAGTAAAAATAAGGTTTTAAGAACATTAGTAAATAACCAGATTTTCCCTTTTAAAGTAAAGAAGAGATCTCTTGTTTTTGGTTTTCCTGAAGATAAAGTGGTTCGAATTAGAACAAGATTTCTCTCTTTTCCACTTCTACCAAAGGTAAAAAGAAGTTCAGTTTAAAATTATTAATGACATCTACCCCTGTAATGAGTTCCTGAGACACAGATTTAATATGGATTGTAATGAGTGCACTTTTTGTGAAGCAGACATAGAGTCATTAGAACATTTGTTTTATTTATGTAAATTCTCTAAAAAACTCTGGGATGACCTCTATGCTTGGTTAAGTTTAAAATATGTAATACCTGACTTTAATTTTAAAACTGTAAAATATTTGTCATTTTGTCAGAATTCTGATGTTGAATATCTGGTTAATAATATTGTAAGCTTGACCAATTACTTTATTCATAAATGCAGATTCTTTAAAGAACCCCCCACTTTCTTTCTTTTTCAGAAAGATTTAACAATCTTCTTCAAATCTTTAAAAATTATGAATCATAAAAAAGCCCTTAAACTGTGTAATCTGTTGAAGGTATTTTTTGATGGTTAAGCCCCTTCTATTGTATTTTATTTTTGTATTTATGTTTGTATTTATTTTTGTCTCTGGATTTTTCTAATGTATATTTATTTTTATTATGCTGCTATTTGGACTTCTTGACGTGTATTAAGATCTTTCTTGTTGATCATTTGGTATTTTGTATGTTCTCTAAGCAAAAAAAAAAATAAAGTATGCGATTTCGGATGCAGCCTGGAGGTGCGTTCCATTCGACCGTAAGTGGACTGCGAAGTGGACTTCACAGGGTATTCCGCCATCTTAAGTGAGATTCCAAACCGAAGGAAGTGAACATGTTCAGTTCGAAGGGCACTGTGAACGGCATAGGGAATAAGGGAACATCGGTACATCACTTCACAGGAAGTGGACGGGGAAAATTACCCAACTGTCACTGCGCACCGCGTCACCAATTAGAACTAACGATGGAGCAGAGCCTTTAAAGTTTTTAAAAGGCTCTGAAATGGAGCGGTTGCAATAAATGTTGTTATTATTATACAAATTAGACTGTTTATGAATGGTTATGGCGATTCATGTTACATTTGCATATCGTATAGTATGAATGAAAGTAAAACCGGCAAGGTGAGGCTCTATCATGTTTTATTTAACATTACCACAAGATACTTAAATATAGGCTGCGTGTTGGAAAGAAAGTGTGCGAGATAAGACCACTGCAATCTATTAACGGTCTAAACATATACATTTTGACTATATTTATTATATACATAAGTTTATATGTATTTTATATGTATTTAAATTTGAAAGTAAAATAAATTTCAATATTTATGTTATATCATAAAATGCGTGACCCTGCCGTTGATTTGCTTTGATGACGTTCCAGGGCATTCCAAATGAGCGATTATTGTCAGCGAAGTCCACTTCAACGGATATACCGTGCTAAGGGAGTAGGGAGCAGTGAACACTGCGTAGGGACCCTTTCGATCGGAACGCACCTTGGGTCTGTCTCTTATGGCTGACAAACAGGAAGCTACCATAGAGGCAGCAGAGGGAGCAGCAACAGTCAGTGTGAGTAAGGGGTCCCTCTGCTGGCCTGGCGTAACATAAATCAAGGCTTTGTGTAAACAAAATTGTTTCCTGAATTGAAGCCAAATCTTAAAAGTGTTGATTCATTTACAATGATTCATTTCTTGTTCTTGTATTTATTTATTTTTTTGGACTCTCAAAGTGATGGTGCCTGGTGACTAGCATTTTATGAATAACCAAGACCATGAGTTCAGCTAAAAAATCATTAGTTTTCTACTGAAGAAAGTAAGTCTGCTACATCTTGGATAGCTTGAGGATGAGTACATAACAGCAAAATTTTATTCTTCGGTGAACAAATTTCTTTAATCAGCTGGTATGGGTTTGGACGAACTTCAGCATAGTTTTTAATAACTTCAGAGAAGCGAATGATTTTTACTTCATTTGTGCGAGGTTTGAAGTCCTGTCTGCACTCATATGGGAACTGTTCACGTGGTTCACACGTGGTGTTTGATAGTAACCAGGATGTATCACACCTATAAGACGACCCAAAGACTCTGGCCCCCATCGCCCTTAAATCTTTGTGTCCACATCAAGACTAAAAACATAGTCAGCTTCATTGACTGATCGACTCTCAATCAGTTTCTCCAGCTTTTCCATCCTGCTCAAAGTGATCTCCTGCCATCTGTTAGAAGTAGGCACTTTCAACACCGTCAGGTGATGATTTTCACTCAGTTTTTCAGTGAACAGATAATAATGCACATAAAATCCAACAAAGTAACTCCAGGAAATGGCAATTGAAAAAAAGAAAAACACTAAATTTGATCAATTTTGAGACAATGTAGCAAACACACTTACTAATATTTTAATAATAAATCTTTACAATATCTAGAGACAAACCAGGGTATTTATTTTAAGTGCAAACAACTGTGTGTGACCTTTAGCCGTTGGGTGAACTATTCCTTAAACATACATTACATAACAAATAAAGATCACTGTAAAAAGATTAACTCACTTTCCAAGAGCGAAGACTGTAGTTGCTATTGTAACCCCAGGCGCTATTGGTGTGCTGTAGTTACAATGATTTCTCTCTCTCTATGAGAAGATGCACTATAATGGACCAGTCAAGTTACTAGGTTCACTACAGAAGGGCAAAAATTGGATAAACCACATTAATAAAACAGACAGACCAGGAAAATAACTTAAAGTTGTTGTTTTTTTTTTTTACTCTGAATAAAGGTTGAGAGGTTAACAGTGAAAATATAAAATGAAATAAAAGAAAACTGCTGGAGTACACATCCAAAGAAACGATCCCTTTTCTTCTTTTCTTTTTATAAGAATTAAGTTTGAGCTCCTTTTGTAGTAATTTTATTTAAATAATTTTATTGGGCTATACTTTGTGTTTTATATTTAACTTCTATTTTTGAATTTATTAGTTTATTTCAGTCTTATTGATTTAGATAATTTTCTAACCTTCTCCAAGTTTTGGAGCTTTGTTTATCTTGTTATTGGTTTAAGTTAAAACCTCTGACCCACAACAACAAAAACAAATACAACAGATCACTCCAGGAAAACAACAAATTCAGTGTCAGTATATGAAAAGTTCTCAGTCCATAGAATAAATGTGAACATGGGAAAAACAAAAAAACAACTGTCCTTGATGAAACCAGGGAACACAAAAGCCTCCTTGTGTTTGAAGTGCGAAAAGTTCAATAGTGCAATAGCTAGTGTGATGATCAGTGTTGAGGTAGTTTGGTGAGAAAATACCACTAGGAACAGATGAACTCCACTTGGAATAATGGATAAGGCGCTGATCACGTGGTAAGTCGCAGGCTTTTCTTCTAGTTATCTCTCTTCCTCAGGGTTCTCTACTTGGGTGGCTCGCCATCTCAGGATCACAGTCTAACTCAGTCTCGGAAAAGAACCTGACCTGTTTATACAAACAGTGTCACAACATCACAGACAATTAACATGTTAAAACATGTTAACCCAGTTAAAACCCAGTATATCCTTTTATATATATGTATGTAAACACTCAACTGGTTGAAAAAGGTAAAAAAAATACTATTTAAGCACTTCTGTCACTTTAGACATATGAAATCAGTTACATAAAGGATAATCATCTGTTGACTATCATTTTTAAACTCTTCAAAAAAATACAATACACAGTTACAATACATATATATGACAACTGAATACCGAATGTATATAAACTTGCATAAAATGCTTCAAAACATTAACACAACACATTAAACTTCATTTGAGAAAGTTGAACATTATGTTACTCTGAAACTCACCAAATCCAGGGGATTTCAACAATTAATCAACTGCATCGGATCTCAGGGTTTGTGATCACATATCTGGCTCACCATCAATAATTTGTGCTAAAATGACCCAAATAAGAGTTATACAAGTGTTACATCATTATACAACACGTTGTTTATGAGTATTAAACAAGGATGTTTGTTATATTTGCTTTTCAATCTGCGTTGATCTTACTCGCGATTTGCAAGGTGCGTGCTCTCCCTCTGCAACTATGCGTCTCATATCAGGGACGTCATGCTCAGCGTGCATCTTATGACAAGCGTTTTGCTTGAGTTACTAGTTAATTTAATTATTTTAAAGTTCCCTACAACACAGCAGAATAACTTTGAATACGCTTCAGCTTTTATTTTAACGGAAATAAAATTGTTATAAATTATATTTGTTTATTCATTATCATAAATTTTAGACAGTTCGTTTCTGACCTTGGTTACACCAAGGTGATGTTTTGTTGTTTGTAGATCGAATCAATCAGTGTGGGATCAAACATCCCTTCCCATACAATTGGAGCTAACCATGGTGACACAGCAATAACTTTGCCATCTGGGCTGGAAATTCACACACAGTTAGACGAAATGCAAATACAAATTCATTGAAAACATATTTTAAAACCTTTTTAAAGTGTTTATGTACTTACCTATACACTCTGGGCTGTTTGCATGAAAGCCTGTGCAATAAACAAATAAGAGATTAAAAAAAAAACTGTCACAGCTTCTTATTCCTCAGTACTCACCAAGGTTATTATAGTTTTGCTTTTTTAAATTCTTTTTTTTTAAATAGTTTTCAAATTTGCAATTAAATTGAGTTTTGTTTTTTATTATTTTTATTAGCAATTTTTTTCATTTTAGTTTCATTTTTATTTCGTGAACACATTTCTATTTCGTTTTTATATAGTTTAGTTTTAGTTTTCTCATTCTAAACTAAGCAAAATAATGCGAGACAAAATATCAATTGCTGCAGTCTATTTAAATGTGTGAATGAATTATTAAACAATTTAAGACATAATATATGCATTTAAAATATAATATATTTAATACACCCATTTTTAATATTAAATAAAAGTTACCAAGGGTATTCTATAGTCTTTGCAGTTACCTAGTGGCGAAACAATGCGATCGACACAAACGTTATTTGAAGCGCCAATTTTGATCTCTACCATAGACATTAACGTTTTTATCCAAACTTTGACCTTTAATCTCAGTATTGTTGTGATATGAATGACTGGGTCAATATGGAATGAGTTGCATGGGATAATTTCATGTTTGTAAAAAGTTGACAATTTATTAGACAAGTGCAAGCATTTTTTTGTGATCCGAAAAAAAAAAAAATAATAATAAGGTAGCTTATTATAGCTTTAGATAATCATCAGGTTGACTAATTACTGGCTGTGAAGGGATATAAACTACAAGAGCGAGTGTGCAAAATAAACGTTATGTGTAAAAAAAACACATGCCCCTGCTCCTGAGACATCATAACATTATTGAGTATATTGCAAAAACTAACAAAACACATCTACAGATTGTACGCATATGCAACTATGTGATGAAGTCTGGTTAGACTAATTTAGTGTGCATGTAAAGTGGGTTCTTTCACTGCATGATTTAGTCTGTGCATTAAGAATATTTGCATAATTCAAGATATGGCAAACAATACAAATGTAAACATAACAGTAAAAATACCTGTATATTCTATAACCTTAGTAAAGCTCTCGGATTTGATCAAAAATATTTTAGTTTGTGTTCCAAAGATGAGGACAGAATTTTTATTTTTGGGTGAACTATCCCTTTAAGTCTTGTGTGTAACAGTGTTTATAATCAAAATACTTGATATAGGTAATGAGGGATTTCTCTTCATTTTTCAGAAGCGTTATTAGGCTACTGTTCTTGAAAGGAAATGTATTATTACTGTTCTGCTTATAAAATAAAATGTTATTTTGCATTATGTAACCCGTAACACCCGAATTTCTTATAAGTTGTTTATCAATGGACCAGTAAGCTCAGAAGTATAGATTCGTCCAAGGAGAGAGAATTTGCACAACAGTGAACAACTCAGACACAAGGTTTGAGGTAAGAATGACAATTTTGTATTTTGACAGTGACCACAGAAATAAAAGATAAACAATGTTGTGTCTCACACTAAATCTCAGTTTAGTTTGCATTCAATAGTAACGATTTATACCGTTTTCTTTCCTTACAGGGCGTTGTATGATATCACTTGTCAAGGTAAGTTGATATTTCCCTTTTTTCTTTCTCTTAGTAGCTTTCTCTTTGTAGCTGATTCACTCAGCTGACTGTTAAAGTTGTTTGTGATTAAACCTATTATCAACCTTATCCCTTATTTAACTGATTTGTTCTCAATTTACTTATTTAACACTTTAAACATGTACCCATAAACCTCAAACAAAGTATTTGAAAGAATAAACTCCCAATAACAAAAGTACATTCAATCTGAACAATTCAAATTTTTCCCAGAGTCCAATGCTCGTGATGAACACTCAAAATGATTTTTTTTTGGAAAATCAATCAGTTCCTAATATCAGTCCAGGAATCCAGGAGTTGATGAAATCCAAAGTCTATGCCGAAATAGGAAAAGTGATATGAAATTTCACTCCTACCATTCAAAGAAGAATAAGTGCAATGTTGGTGTTCTTTCAAAACAGGAAGGTTCAAAGGATCCGGTTAACGGGTGGCTCGCCAGTCCAACTCTGCCTTTACGCACTCAGAAGAGAGTTGAGACGGTCCTCAATCCAGAAAGGTTCACACTTCACTCAATTCGCATCCAGAGCAGACAATCAGCAGCTGAACATCAACAGACTTTCACATAGAACAACCAAGGAGAAGAAAAAAAACCTGGCCTTGAAAACAAAAGGCCAAAAGAACAATTAGCACTTTACAATATATGCATTAATTCAGTTTAACACAATTTTAAATAAACAGAACCATTTACATCCATTTAGTACTGTGTGCTTAAATTCCTTTGTGTGAGTTCTCTTATTTGGTATTACCTTTTTAACAGCAAAAGCATTTCAGCTAAATCCTATACAATCATTTGTACATTTATCTTGTTTAACACACAAAGCATGTTAATACTGGTATTTCACACAAATGAACATTATTTTTGTCTCTACTTCACTCTTATGTCTCTTTTCATCATTTATACCAACCCAAACAAATGGTTAATTTATGAAACTCAATTTTAACAAGACTTTAAACCGTAATGTAATGAAAATAAATGAAAATTGCATCAACTCACCAAGGAAACTCATTCAAATGTGCATATGAAACAGGAAAAACCCGATGGCAAATGGCGGATGATATATATTCTCAGATGCACTTCTCTCTCAATCGTCTTTATCAACTTAATCGTTTATATTCACTTCTAAAGCACAGAATCTCCCGGAGCAGCAATGGACATCTGCTCCCGTCTCAAGTTCACGAAGAAAAGGAAAGATCTAGAACGCTCTGCGTTGCGAAAATGCCGCGATAGCGGAAGACGTAATGACGTCATTCAAAACGCGATTTCATTGGATACTACTAAAATCCTAAATGTTTTACTTTTATTTATATATATATATATATATATTCATAAATCGTTATTTTAATCACAGGCATATATTTAATCTGGCAGCATTTGTTATTTTTACTTTTGATCTTATTATTTGCTCTATTATTCTGTCTCTGCTACTACCCACTAGTAACCTGGGTTACACTTTCCCCCTCTGAATTCAGGCACGTCCTCGGGCATGCATGGGGTTGAATTGTCACTACAGAGGGCAAGGTACTCGGTACACCAAAGGGCTGATCACTGGTGAATGTGGGCTCTTCCAGTGAAGTGGTAAGTGCAGAGCTCAACCCTTGTAGTAGGGACTGGATGACCAGTGTCAAAGGATTTCCTAATTTATGATACTCAAGTTTATTAGGAGGTCCACACTGCCTTTTAGAGCGTCTAGGGCCACTGGCACCTATATCATCATCCATGGCTGGTGGGTCACATGAAACATCTTTGGTAGGTGGGGTCTGAGCTTCATCATCCACAGGATCTGATTCCAGCACTCTTCCACTGGTCTCCACTTCAGCCATATCTCCATCTCTTCCAGACTCAACTCCATCGGTGTCAACATCAGCAAGGTTCACCACAGGTATGTGATTCTCATCATCATTATCTTTTTGATTTTCTGTTGAGACTAATTCTAGTCTGGTGTCAGTTAAACTCTCCTTTTCAGGGTTTACAACAGCAGAAGAGGATTCGAAGGACTCTACTTCAGGTACGGTTCCTTTTACAGGGTTTACCACTACAGAGGGTGATTCAATGGACTCCACACCAGGTGAGTTCTTTACAAACATGGGACTTCCTGAAGAAGGTAAAACAGTGGTTGTAATGAATTCCAACTGGCGTCTTGAATTTCCAAGATGAAGAGAGTCGTCATCAGATTCTGACTGATCACTCGATAAATGTTCTTGGTCGGCAGCTTTGAGAGCAGAAAGAGATCTAGTTCTTGGCTTATGTTGAACTTTTGGGGAACCTAACTCTTCAATTTCATTCACTGATAAGAATCCACAAGGTCGAAGTAAGTCACGGTGTAAAGTGCGAACTGGACTGCTCTTTCCCTCAGGCTGGACTACATACACTGGGAGATCTCCAACTTTTCGGACGACTACATAGACATCTGACTCCCATTTGTCCGCTAGCTTGTTCTTGCCTCTCAGTCTCAAATTTCTCACAAGGACTCTATCTCCGACATCGAGGGTAGAAACAACCACATGTCTGTCAAATCTGCGCTTGTTACGTTGAGCCACTTTTGCAGCATTCTTAATGGCGATCTCGTAGCCTTCCCTTAAACCATCTTTCAGATCCCTCACATATTGAGAGTGAGACTTGGTAGATCCATTCACTGGTAGGCCAAATGCTAAGTCGACCGGCAGCCTGGGCTGTCTACCAAACATAAGTTCATAGGGAGTATATCCAGTCACATCATTTCGAGTGCAATTGTACGCATGCACCAAAGGTTTCACAAACTCCTTCCAGCATGATTTATTTTTGTTTTCAAGAGTACCCAACATTTGGAGAAGGGTTCTATTGAATCTCTCCACTGGATTTCCTCTCGGGTGGTAAGGAGTGGTTCTCACCTTGCGTATGCCTACAATTTGACACAGCTCTTTGATCAGGCGCGACTCGAAATCCGGTCCTTGATCGCTGTGCAGTCTTTCCGGAAATCCATAATGTACTAGGAAGTTTTCCCACAAGCATCTAGCCACAGTTTGCGCCTTCTGGTTTCGGGTAGGCACAGCCACTGCGTATTTGGTGAAGTGATCTGTAATGACTAATATGTCTTTGGTGTTACTCTTATCTGGTTCTAAGGACAAAAAGTCCATACAGACCAACTCCAACGGCCTGGTAGTCTTGATGCTCACCATTTCAGCTGCTTTCTCTGGGAACGCTTTCCTACGTACACATCTTTCACATGTTTTGATCTTCTCTTCCACAGATGATGACATTTTTGGCCAAAAGAATCTGGTCCTGACCAGGTCAAGAGTCCTTTCCATGCCCATATGTCCCATATCATTATGGAGACTCTTCAACACAGTTCCTCGCAAGGCCACAGGTAACGCTAATTGATAGAATGTGCTTCCTTGATCTTGCCTCTTCCTGTAAAGCAGGCCATCTCTTAATTCTAACCGGTTCCATTCCCTTGTCCACAAGGTAGCAGCAAGAGACTGGTCCTTTGAAGTGGAAGGCTTCTCATTCCTCTCCAAACAATCAATGATGACTCTAAGATCAGGATCCATCCTCTGCTGCTTCCTCAACTCCTCATTGGACAGGTAAGGAATAACTGGAAGACCATGCTCACTTTCCTGTTCAAACTCATTAGGTAGGACGTCCACATGCAATGCTAAGGACTCAATCAGAGCAATGGAAGGACTGGACAATTTGCTTCCATCCGAGAATTCTCCAATTTGATGTCTGTCACAGATGGCTTTTATGGCTTCTGGCAGGATAACAGAATTCTCATCTCCAGATTCATCCAAATGATGAAGGGTAAACTGTTTTATCCTCTCCCTCTCTTTCTGGGATGCAAGGTCATCCAAAAGCTCTCCGTGTGGACGTCTAGAAAGCCCATCCGCGTCACAATTCTGACTTCCAGCCCTGTACTGGAGCTTGAAGTTGTAGGTGGACAGACTTGACAACCAGCGATAACTGGTAGCATCCAGCTTCGCAGACGTCAGAATGTAAGTCAAAGGGTTGCTATCGGTTACAACCACAAATTCCGCTCCATACAGGTAATCGCTGAACTTCGATGTCACTGCCCATTTAAGAGCTAGAAATTCTAGCTTGTGAGCTGGATACCTGGTTTCACTTCTAGTCAATCCTCTGCTTGCAAATGCGATCACCCGCATCTGTCCTTCTTGTTTCTGATACAAGGCTGCCCCGAGCCCGGTGGTACTGGCGTCAGTATGCAGAATGTAAGGAAGCCTTGAATCTGCAAATCCCAAGACAGGGGCAGAGGTGAGTTTCTCAATTATCATGTCGAAGGCCTGTTGACAGGACTGATCCCATCTGTCCCCAAATTCTTTTTTCGGGTCGAGATATTGTTTACTTTTGTTATCTTGTCTCAGACCTTTTTGAAGAGGCGGATACCCTACTGTGAGGTCATTTAGCGGTTTGATTATCTTTGAGTAATCCTGAATGAACCTCCGGTAGTATCCAGAAAACCCCAGGAAAGATCTTAATTCCTTGAGGTTCCTAGGTCTTGGCCAGGTTTTAAGGGCCTCGATTTTCACAGGATCGGTTTCCACTCCGTTCTCAGATACAATATGACCAAGGTATCGAACAGAATTCTGGAAAAACTTGCACTTTTCGGGTGACAGTTTCAGTCCATATTCCTTTAGCCGTTTTAGAACGTGCAACAGCCTCGACTCATGCTCTTCCAAACTTTTAGAGAAAATTATCAGATCGTCGATGAAGACCAACACCTCCTTCCTATTCAAATCACCCATACACCGTTCCATCAGCCTCTGAAATGTGCTTGGGGCATTTGTGATCCCCTGGGGCATTCTATTAAACTCCCAGAACCCCAGGGGACACACAAAGGCAGTCTTACACTTGTCAGCTTCCTCCATCTCGATCTGATAATACCCTGACTTTAAGTCGAGGACAGAGAACCATTTTGAACCTGTCAACACTGAAAAAACTTCCTCCAAATTTGGCAGGGCATAAGCATCTTTGATGGTTTGTGAATTGAGCTTTCTGAAGTCAATACACAAGCGTACAGAGTTGTCTTTCTTCCTTACAACCACTATGGGGGAAGCAAAGGGAGATTCTGACTCTCGGATGATTCCAGAAGCTAATAGATCCTGCAAATGTTTCCGTACCGCATCAATGTCCTGAGGATGGATGGGTCGAGGCCTGTGTTTAAAGGGGGTCTCATCATCAAGCTTTATACGGTGAGTGACTTTGTCTGTATGTCCATAATCTAAGTCATGCAAAGCAAAGACTTCAGGCATGGAATTTAATTGATCTAGTATCCGGTTTTTCCATTCAGGTGTCAAAGGAGAATCTCCAAAGTCGAAATTGAGATTGGTATGAACAGGTAGTTTTTCATTCACAGTGCTGGAATTCGTTTGTTCACTCTTCACTACCTCTTGCACTGCCCGCATTTCAGCAATTATAGTTCCGGGATGGATTGTAATGTCGGTCTGGGTTTCATTCTTTAGCACAATGGGTAGCTGGTGTTGCCTCTTGGAGGGTAAGGTATGCAAACAGCTGGCAACCAGCAAACCACCAGGTAAGGCAGGTGAAGTTGGTGACTCTAAAGCTACCCATCTCTCAACTGGAGGGCAGTTAACCAGAACATGTCCGTCAAGGACAACTGTACATCCAGCAGGTACTAACTCCGGAACGTTTCCCTTGAATCTCACCCAGCCTACTACATCAGCATTGGCTTGTCTATGTCTTACTTCCAGAACTCTTTGCACCGCACGGTAACCATGGAAGTTAGATTGAGGGAAGGATGCAGGTTGCTGGACATAGTTACAGTAAAGGGCATCTAATGAATTGGTGCCAATCAGAACTTGAGGCGTGTTCATCAAGTCTGGAACTACCAGGGCTAGTGTAGGTACCTCTGCCTCTGTTCCAAGAAACTCTCTGGGAAATTTTAGAGTGATTTCCACATATCCGAGATAAGGCACTGTTTGTCCATTTGCCCCTTCCACCTCCAGTAAGTTATCCAATGACTTAAGAGGACAATCTGACAAATGTTCCTCGTAAAATGACCAGGGAACCGTGGTTACCTGAGATCCTGTGTCCAGAAGGCAAGAGACCCTTTTTTCACCAACAGTAATTTGGGCAGTGCACTTCACTCCCACTAATCCTCTCGGTAAGTTCCTCAAGTGGAATGTGTCACATGTGTTTTGGTTGAATGGGTGTCTTGGTTTTTTAGGGCAATTCTTTCCTTGTCCAGTCTCTGTATGCCCCTCTACAGAGACCATCCTCAGTTTAAAGGTTTCATATCTGCAACGTGGTAGGCATCCCACTGCGCTTGTCGCTCCCTCAGTTTGCGCCTTTTCTCTGCAACTTTAGTAGGATCCGGAGGGTTCATACAGCTGTTGGCAAGATGGCCGTTTTCCCCACATCTGAAACAATACCCTGGACGGGGTCTGCTATCGGGCAGTGCACCATCTCTAGACCACTCTGTTGGGCCTGACTCAGGTAGCGGGGACTTGGTGCGGCTTTTGGACTGAGGGAACTTCTCTGAATTATTTCTGTACATCTCAGGAGCAGTCATTTGAACCTTCAAGTCAGCGATCTGCCTCTTTAAATCAGCAATTTCGGTTCCTTCCCTATCACTCTTAATTTTTGAAGTGGCTGCAGTTTGCAAGGCTGTAATCTGGCCCTGTAACTCAGCAACAACTTTTCTCAGTGCACTCACCTCATCTGGTTTGGCATTTTTTGCTTTATCCTTCTGACATGAATGTTTTTGCAGAGCAACAACTTGAGCTTGAAGTTCGCAGACTTGCTTTGTGAGAGATGTGTCAGCTTGATCATCTTGCGTGTCAGATGGATGTGCAGATATCTGGTGAGTTGACAGTCTAAACTTTGAAGGGGCAGGACAGTGCTTGTTTAGCCCTAAATGCTTCCGCATTCTCTCTTCCTTGGAAGCGTTTTTATCTTCTTCTGTGCGGATAAGAACTACTAATTCTGCAAATGAAGGAGGGTTGACTTTTCTCCTTTCCAGCTGGAGGTCAGCAATTAGGGCACTGTCCCAACACCCGCGACAGAACTGCTTAAGAAGACAGCGGTCTCTCTCACTTTCAGATATTCCACCTCGTCGAATGGATGTGCTTAAGAGAACCTGCAATCTGTGCAGGTAAGTTGAAGGCTTTTCACCATTGTTTTGGAGAGTGCTCATGAACCTGGCTAGCAACTCATCTCCATCTTCTACGGAGCCATATACAGACTCCAACAACTCCAGATATACTGCAGGTAGACTGTTGGGTGAAATATGTTTAACAATATCTGCTGCTGGGGGAAGCAGACTGTCAAGAATTTTCCTGGTCCTATACAAGTCAGAAATAGAAGGATCTGTCAGTAGAAGGTCGACACTTGCACGCCAAGTGTCAAAGTCTGGTTCGTTAACAGGTCTAGGGACTTTTCCAGAGAAAGACCTGAGACGAAAAGAAGTATGATGTAATGGAGCAGTGTCATTGGTTCGGACAATGTGCTCAACTACTACCTTCTGTATGCTGGGAGGATCAATTATGTCCATGGTAAGTGGGGGATGGGATGATACAGTGACTGTGGGATTGGTAGTACCAGAGCTAAACTTTTCCTTGGACAGGTTTTGTGAGTTTGGGGATTCAACATTGTGAAATGGCAAGTTTCCTGATGGAGCAGTTATTTGTTCGGTGGTCATGCTCTGTGATACAGCTGGGGAGAACTGTCCATCTGGTGAGCCGACTGTGCTGCTATCACGCAATTGAGAATCTGCTGCATTTGGGTATTCAAGCCTTTCACCTGAAGAAGGTGATGGTTCAGCAAGAGAAGGGCCGAATTTCATCTTCAGTAACTCTGTCTGGAGTACTTCCTCAATTGACTTTCCACTAACACTAGCAATGTTTTGCAATTCTTCCAGATACCCCTTAGCGGCACTGTCACTAGCAACATGAGGGTAGACGCAGCTTAAAGCACGCACACTAAAAGTGATACTAGGGTTTGACATACTAACCACTGATAGGGGCAAAAGGGGCATCAGTGTTTTCATTGGAGCGTTATAGGTAAACTCTATGATAGCATGACGATGGAACTCACAGTTTGGGTCATCAATGAGAAGGTTTCGACTAATGCTGCCATATCTCAAAAGCCATGACTCTAAGTCTGCATCTGCCTCAGTCAGTGTTAAACCACCAACAATTACTGAGTTTGAGATGTTTACATTCTCTCTCTTTATGATATCCATGATGTTAAAGTTCTGTCCAATATGTTATCTTTCTTGTGGACTCAGCTGCTTTAATCAGTCACTATTGTTGCAATCTCTCTCCTGGCTGGCTCGCCACTTTTCGTATGTAACCCGTAACACCCGAATTTCTTATAAGTTGTTTATCAATGGACCAGTAAGCTCAGAAGTATAGATTCGTCCAAGGAGAGAGAATTTGCACAACAGTGAACAACTCAGACACAAGGTTTGAGGTAAGAATGACAATTTTGTATTTTGACAGTGACCACAGAAATAAAAGATAAACAATGTTGTGTCTCACACTAAATCTCAGTTTAGTTTGCATTCAATAGTAACGATTTATACCGTTTTCTTTCCTTACAGGGCGTTGTATGATATCACTTGTCAAGGTAAGTTGATATTTCCCTTTTTTCTTTCTCTTAGTAGCTTTCTCTTTGTAGCTGATTCACTCAGCTGACTGTTAAAGTTGTTTGTGATTAAACCTATTATCAACCTTATCCCTTATTTAACTGATTTGTTCTCAATTTACTTATTTAACACTTTAAACATGTACCCATAAACCTCAAACAAAGTATTTGAAAGAATAAACTCCCAATAACAAAAGTACATTCAATCTGAACAATTCAAATTTTTCCCAGAGTCCAATGCTCGTGATGAACACTCAAAATGATTTTTTTTTTGGAAAATCAATCAGTTCCTAATATCAGTCCAGGAATCCAGGAGTTGATGAAATCCAAAGTCTATGCCGAAATAGGAAAAGTGATATGAAATTTCACTCCTACCATTCAAAGAAGAATAAGTGCAATGTTGGTGTTCTTTCAAAACAGGAAGGTTCAAAGGATCCGGTTAACGGGTGGCTCGCCAGTCCAACTCTGCCTTTACGCACTCAGAAGAGAGTTGAGACGGTCCTCAATCCAGAAAGGTTCACACTTCACTCAATTCGCATCCAGAGCAGACAATCAGCAGCTGAACATCAACAGACTTTCACATAGAACAACCAAGGAGAAGAAAAAAAACCTGGCCTTGAAAACAAAAGGCCAAAAGAACAATTAGCACTTTACAATATATGCATTAATTCAGTTTAACACAATTTTAAATAAACAGAACCATTTACATCCATTTAGTACTGTGTGCTTAAATTCCTTTGTGTGAGTTCTCTTATTTGGTATTACCTTTTTAACAGCAAAAGCATTTCAGCTAAATCCTATACAATCATTTGTACATTTATCTTGTTTAACACACAAAGCATGTTAATACTGGTATTTCACACAAATGAACATTATTTTTGTCTCTACTTCACTCTTATGTCTCTTTTCATCATTTATACCAACCCAAACAAATGGTTAATTTATGAAACTCAATTTTAACAAGACTTTAAACCGTAATGTAATGAAAATAAATGAAAATTGCATCAACTCACCAAGGAAACTCATTCAAATGTGCATATGAAACAGGAAAAACCCGATGGCAAATGGCGGATGATATATATTCTCAGATGCACTTCTCTCTCAATCGTCTTTATCAACTTAATCGTTTATATTCACTTCTAAAGCACAGAATCTCCCGGAGCAGCAATGGACATCTGCTCCCGTCTCAAGTTCACGAAGAAAAGGAAAGATCTAGAACGCTCTGCGTTGCGAAAATGCCGCGATAGCGGAAGACGTAATGACGTCATTCAAAACGCGATTTCATTGGATACTACTAAAATCCTAAATGTTTTACTTTTATTTATATATATATATATATATATTCATAAATCGTTATTTTAATCACAGGCATATATTTAATCTGGCAGCATTTGTTATTTTTACTTTTGATCTTATTATTTGCTCTATTATTCTGTCTCTGCTACTACCCACTAGTAACCTGGGTTACAATTACATGTTTAAGCACATCTAGTTCGAGTAAACTGTTGCTGTTGCTCAACACTCACACTGTGTGCTTTGATGGGTGTGTGTAGTTACTTACTTGCCCCAGCTGGAGATGAAGCGCAGATAAACAATACTATGAGTAAAAGAATAACACGTTGTAAATGATTATGTAAAACTAACCACATCCTACAAAATAAATATATAATTTGTCATTCTGGAAACCATATCAAAGCAATAACTAAATCAGCTTACAAACATCTAAAGATATTATTAAATTTATTAAAGGAACACTCCACTTTTTTTGGAAATAGGCTCATTCTCCAACTTCCCCCGAGTTAATAAGTTGAGTTTTACCGTTTTGAAATCCATTCAGCCGTTCTCCTGTTATGGCGATATCACTTTTAGCATAGCTTAGCATAGATCATTGAATCCTATTAGACCAATAGCATCACGTTCAATGACCAACGAGTTTCGATATTTGTCCTATTTAAAATTTGACTCTTCTGTAGTTATATCGTGTACTAAGACCGGTGGAAATGCAAAGCTTCAATTTTCTAGGCTGATAAGATTAGGAACTACACTCCCATTCCGGCGTAATAGTCAAGGAAGTTTGCTGCCGTAATATGGCCGAAGCAGGAGCAGTAATATCACGCAGCACATGTGCAAATGCTAAACTAGCTGGGAACTCTTTTCTGATAATACTCCGCCTGCTTCGGCCATATTACGGCAGCAAACTTCCTTGACTATTACGCCGGAATGGGAGTGTAGTGCACTGTAAATCTATTACTTTTTTACTATGGAAGTGTCACCCACGGGCTTACCATAAGGCTAACATATTCATACTAAAAGCCAAAAAATCTATTTTGATATAATGGGGACTTTAATGTATGATTGATTCATGCTCTGTAATGATGATTGTTCCTGCTCTTAATTCCTCTGGTATTTATGCATCTGCATTTCACTTCCTGTAACTGATTAAACTCTTTAGAGATCTTTTTCTGAGGTCCTCAGAGAACTTCTTTGTTTGTGCAATGATTCACTTCAAAAAACATGATCAGACTTTGATAGACAACACTGAAAACAGATAGTCAGTCATTCCACTGTTTGAAAACATCTCTGAACAGATGGACTCTAATTTTATTTTCAACGTAACAGTTAATCCTAAAGATTAAATCATTTTCCTGAATAAATAAATAACAAAAAAACAATTTGTGTTTAATTTGTTTGATTGGGTTCTCTTTGTCTACTTTCAGGACTTTTGCGTAATGGGTCATATTTATGCAGAAATATTGAAAATTCTAAAGGGTTCACAAATTCACAGCAGAAATGTATATGCATGTATGTATGTATAAAACATTAATTAAAAAAATATATAATAAAATGTTCATCTGCCACTTCTTAAGTACTTACAGTACTTACCCTCATGTTGTTTCAATATGACTCATTTATCTTAAGAACACAATTGTTTTTAATACTCTCTAAATCCGTACAGGAATTTTGTTTAAAACACTATGCATTTAACTCAGCATACAGTACATAACTTTCAGAATAATATACAAAACAAGGGTATACATAGAGCAATTGATGCCAAAGATACAGGAATTAAAGAAGATTTTTTATCATGTCACATTACTTATGCAAGAGGTCAGTGTGCGGCCAGTAATAATTCATATTTTTGTTTCTTTTAGTTTCTGCCCTCAGAAGAAATTTTCATTATCCAACCCATCAGCTGCTTTGAGGTTATTTCACCAGGAGGGCCAGATGTCACCATTATACTATGAATAAGAAATTAAACCTTTTAGTTGGTTGAATATAGATGCATATTTGTTTTTATATATATATATGTTGTACATTGCATATTTAACTAGAATTTAATTCAAAATTGTGTGACAGAGGTGATACCTGGATGCTGTAAAACGTGGCTGTCCATTCAGTCAACTCATCTTCATTTTCACAGCACAGATACCTTAAAGAAAATAATATGCAGAGACAAAGTAAGATGGGCAGTGATATGGAGAGGCAGTAGAATTTCAATTGGCTATGAAATAATTATTAATTAGAGTTAAACTTCAAGGATAAATCCAACAAGTAAAATAAAGGAGTCTTTGGCACTTTTAAAACTGGACAAGACAACTTCTGCTTCTGAGAGCCCACAAAATTTCAAAAGAGCCTGTGGGATCAAGTTTCAGTCTAGAGACCCTACAGCTGTAGTTCTCAATTCTGCTGTTGCTCTCACACTGCTCTACATATTTTGTATGTCTCATCTAACACACCATATTTAGATTATCAGTCATTAAACTTTTTTTGCCAGATAAGAGGTAAACACAGAGAAATGTGCAGAGCGACCAAGACAGGAACTGGAAACCACAGCTCAAAAGACTCACCACTGTTGCTTGTCATAAATCAGTGTTAGTCCCCATCTGTAAAGAAAATGAAAGAAATTTTACACACCACAAACTGTCTCTCTACAAAAAGGTATGTTAAGGTATAGGGATATATCTTTAATATATTTAGACAAGGATGCAAACTCATGACTTTAAATGACATATTTATTGAGGGGAAAAAAAGCTGTCTAACATTTGCTGAATTTTGGCTGCCAACTCTCATGCAACTGACACCTAAATGACCACCTAAATGGCCAAACGTCCATTTTCTCTGTATTAATAAGATATTGGCGAAACACATTTTGTTAAAGGCTCTAGTGCGTATTTGTGCTTGCGTCTGGAAAGCACCAAAAGGTTCTATTTACAATGTGTTTTCGTAACGCTGATGCTCATGCTTGCAAATTCTCTCACTGTAACACGATGTAAGTAAGATGTTAATTGATTATAAAAGAACTATGCGAGATCGCGATGAACTAAAGTTAATGACACTTTTTAGTGATTATAAAGTATGGGCTACTTTCTAGGCTTTCTAGGCCACTTTCTAGGCCAAATATAGTTTGTTTAGAATCAAATAGAAGGTTTTTTATTGTGCTGCTAACGGCCATATACCCTGTAAAAGCGTCAAAGATTCAGGAGTGACATATAAATCCATTATAAATGCAGGGCTCAAATTAGATGTTTAAGTAATGTAAATGCAGACTAACTTAAGATATTATTAAAAAAATGTGAATTTTCGTGTCAAAATGTTTTTTTAAATGCAGTTGCAATTATTTATAAAAGTAATGACTAGTAAATCAATGCAATTCTTTCTGTACACTGCTATTCTTGTGGTAAAAATAGTTTGGCAGCACTGCAACAGTTTTTTTTTTTTTTTTTACATAATTTTATGATAACATCTGTGTACCATCATAATGTCAACTAGACATGTTCTGATGCCAGAAAAAGTCAGCTTACAAGTGTTTATATATATATATATATATATATATATATATATATATATATGGTGGGCATAGATACATTTTTTTAATCTAGATTAATCTCAGTAATCTTGAAATTAATCTAGATTAATCTCACTGTAATCTTGAAATTATTTCTAGATTAATCTAGATTAAAATGGCTAATTTGAATTCTGCCGAAGGCATTCGGAATGTGCTACCCAAATAATGACTAAAAGTAAGTCTTTGAGAACAGGTTTCTCAAGCCAGGTGGCGCATTAGACCAGGGGCTCATCTCCTGTTTCCAAAATGCATTACAAACTGCTTGACAATTGCATTTACAACACAATTAACTATACAAATTTGTGTAACCAACTATTCCTACACTGGATGTACTTCTGCGTAAAAGGCTGCGCGACGTGCGCGTTGCAGTTAAATACACGGGCATGGATATCTGCGTGCATAGTCTTCGGTTAAACTGCATTGCTTTTAGAAGCGTCAATTCAGTTATTGCATATAGTTTAATGTCTTTATTTCGGAATTATCAAAGTAAATTATAACTCACGCACATGCCCCAGTAAAAAGGGTCTAGCAACGCCCCTGCCCTGAAGCAAACCCGGCGGCTTCATAGCTGCATCCATGTTAGCACATCTCGTTTGATGTGGTAATTTCACAGTAGACATACACACAGGTTCGAAGACTCGTTCTCGCCCCCTACAGGGCAATTCGGCTAGGTATACATCCGCGCTAAACTATCAAGGCGAAAGTCATCATAGCTGGCGTAGTATAGACCAGTGGTTCTCAATCCTGGTCCTGGGGGACCCCTGCTCTGCACATTTTGCATGTCTCCCTTATTTAACACACCTGATTGAGATCATCAGCTCATTAGTAGAGATCCATTAACTGAACTAACAAGCTGAAAATCTCAATCAGGTGTGTTAAATAAGGGAGACATGCAAAATGTGCAGAGCAGGGGTCCTCCAGGACCAGGATTGAGAACCACTGGTATAGACAGTGGCGCCACCATGGGGTGGCCACCCCTGGCCGACTCTTGGCCACCCCACTGGCCATTATAAATTTTAATAGCATAAGTTATGCATTTCATCCCTAATGCACAGCCAGCCAGGCAAGCCGCTCTAGACCTTCGATGGCACACAGTAGCCTGCCCTCTCCCCCATTGCGGCAAGCTTTAGGCTATTGCGTGCGCATGATCGCGCAACTATTCAAACTGCGCTGAAGGCAAGCTCGCTGCTGCCCGTCGGGCTCGGGCTGCACTTGTATTAAGCTTGTGTGTATTTTGATGAATATGCCGATTAAACATCCATGCTTTCTTGTTTATTTTTAAACATTTGAAATGAATTTGCACCAGTGATGCGCGGGTTGATCCAAAATGAGCGGGCGCCTGCGGTCACCTGTGGTTACTAGTAATCCAAAAATATTTTTAATGATATTCAGGTCGCGGTCTGTCGGGTCATTTGAAATAAAGATGCCAATTAAACCTTTGTAATTTATATAGTACTAAGCACAATTTTCTATCAAATACATAGACCTACACTTTATTGGCTGAATAATATTTACCTTTTGAATGTTGAGCGTTATTAACTGTTGAATAAATTCTGACGCGGGACAAAATGCCCGATTTCCCAACACGTTGAACTGAGCAATGCCACTGTACCATTTTAATAGGCTACTTTTAAACGCATATAGCTCAGTAATGTCAGCCTTATGTATTTTCTGAGAGGGGGTGTGATTTTTGTTGGAAAAGTCAGGGGAGAGACGCACACTTCGATTAGACTGGATAAACACATGCAGCATCTAAATTGTTAAGAAAATGGTTTTCCTAAAATGTCTCGAATATTTTGATTATGTCCAATGCTCCTCTTTCTTTTTGGAATTATTAGACATTTCACTATGTCATTTCAAATGTTTAAACGTTTATTTAAGCAATAATATATAAATTATCTTATGTATAGGCTATGCTTGTTTAAAACCAGGGATTAAAAACGAATTCGAAGTAAAACGAAGTAAAAACTGTAGGCCTATTTTTTCTTTACATTTCCAGAGAGCGAAACGAACGAAATTAAACATTACTTAATAGATTCAAGGCACTATAATTTCCTTATTCATTTGATACAACTATTAATATATAAAAAATAATATTATTTTGTCATATTCATGATTCCTGAATTTATATATGAAAACTGCGTTTTGAAGTGCATTTGTTATGTTTGTATAAGAAAATTCGTTAACCTAGCCTATTAAGTTGATTTAATATTCTTGATAATTTTTAGAAGTAAAAAAAAAAGGAATTAGCTTGTAGTCTATATATATTTAAGGCTATAGGCTAATCTTTTTCTTAACTTCCATTAGGCTACACTGTAGATCGAAATAAAATAATTCTTGATCATATTTAACGTGTGTTAAGGTGCTGTCAGTTCATTACGGTGTGGGTGGATGCAGTTTGCTCCGGCAACCGTGATAGAGCTTGAGCTCTTTGACAGGATATTCTCTCTCACACTGAGAACCCTGAAAGAACAGAAGGTGTTTTCAAGTTAATATGGTTATTCCTACTGTTTGATTATACACCAGCTGTACAAGTTCACAATCACACACACCTGCAGTTCCTTGTGCAGCCTAAATGTGGTGCCAGAAAGCTCACAGTGACGAGTGTGGAAGTTTTTGCTACTTTCACTTTTAACCTCACAAACACGCATTGGTCCACTTTTACACAGATTCCCTATATCCTCTGCATACACACAAAAGCAAACATATATGGCTATTATATAGGATGTAATTATAAAAGGATGATTTAAGTTTGGACACACATTTCCTGTGACCTTAATAAACGTTTTGAGCCAAATGTATACAGCTAAATGTATGGGATTCGTTTTGTAGGCAAAAACGTTGTGCCAATAAGTGAATTTCTTTACAAAAATTAAAATGTATTCTTAAAAAGCATTTCAGAAGCCACAATATCAGAATCAGTTTAAAATTTCTGATTGCAAACAGATGGATTAACATTGCAAATGAGAATTTAAATGTATATTTTATATGTACAGTTGAAGTCAAACGTTTACATACAGAATCTGCACAATCTACTAAATGTTAATTATTTTACCAAAATAAGAGGGATCATACAAAATGCATGTTATTTTTATTTAGTACTGACATTTCGCATAAAAGACATTTATATACAGTCCACAAGAGAAAATAATAGTTTAATTTAGTTCACTTGATTCTTAATACTGTGTTGTTACCTGAATGATCCACAGCTGTGTTTTTTTGTTTGTTTAGTGAGTTGTTCAGGAGTCCTTTGTTTGTCCTGAACAGTTAAACTGGCCGCTGTTCTTCAAGAAAGTCCTTAAGGTCCCACAAATTCTTTGGTTTTTCAGCATTTTTGTGTATTTGAACCCTTTCCAACAATAATTGCATGAGTTCCATCTTTTCACACTGAGGACAACTAAAGGGACTCATATGCAACTTTTACAGAAGGTTCAAATGCTCACCGATGCTCCAGAAGGCAAAACAATGCTTTAAGAGCCGGAGGTGTAAACTTTTGAACAGAATGAAGATGTGTACATTTTTCATATTTTGCCTAAATATATACGTTTTTATTTAGTACTACCCTTCAGAAGCTACAGTAGATACTTACATGTTGCCCAGAAGACAAAATAAGTTAAATTTACCCTGATATTCAAGTTCAAAAAGCTCTTAATGCATCATGAAAAAAAAAAACAGCTGTGGATCATTCAGGTGACAATACAGTATTGAGAATCAACTGTATGTAAACTTTTGAACAGGGTAATTTTTATAAATTCAACTATTATTTTTTCTTGTGGATTATATGTAAATGTCTATCTTATTCAGGTCAGTACTGATTAAGAATAGCATGCATTTTGTATGATCCCTCTTAAACTTTTGACTTCAACTGTGTGTTTAGATATTTTTGGAATATCTTAATTTCCAAAGAAAATTATGATGTCTCACTGAAATGTGCAATGTTTTATACTTTTGTTCACCCTTCTCATCAGTTATGATGACTAAATTGATTTTCAAATACACTATGTATTGGTGTTTGTGTGAAACATACCTAGGTACCTCATGATGCTGAAGATATCGTGATTCCTCTTGATCAGCAGGTGAGAGTGACAACTAAGAGAGAAATAAACTGGCAGCACTCTTTCCTGGTAATGCAGAGTTCTCTCTATTATAAAACAAATCCGAATAGAATGAATACATTCAACCAGTTTCTTTATGACTGAGTACATCAAGCAGTCACATACACTACATTCAGGGACTCAATCAACAGACAAGGTCTTGTTTTTTTCATAAGGGCCAATTCACACTGCACAAACATTATGTTAGTGCCCTATGTGGGACTGTTTTCTTGATCCCATTCCCGCTGAATTTCTGTTACCTGTTCTTGTAACATGTGTCCCGCTTTCGTGACTTCTGTGTCCACTGTAATACTGTATATAATATTCGCACATCAGGAAGGTGCTATCAATATGCAGGCAATGAAAATCACTTTTGAATGAGCGTTCACGGTTCACTTTCGTGATCGCGTGTATTCTGTGTAAATGGAGCACATCTTACAAGATAAGATATTTGTCAATAAGCACAAAATCTGTTGAGCAGCAAATCCTCCAACATGGTCTTGTCAGAAATGCTTGTATTGAAACATTTTGCATTCTACCTGTGATAGAAATGTGCTAGATGTTAAGTTTTGTCAGGAGGGGCCACTGGTAGGAAGTCTTTGAGCTGTGTTTATGATCAATGTGCACAAGAGTGACTGTAAAATATGTATTTTAGGTTATGGAAGCAACATATTTTGAGTTTTAATGGGCTGTAGTGTGTCAGTAGGAAATATCAGTTTACATTTACAAACATTAATTTTACCATTAATTGTAATAATCCAGTGAGTTTTTTGTTTGCACAAGAAGTCTTACAACAGCCAGTGCTCCACAGAGATCTGATCTCATCACCCAGCCTGTCTGGAATGTCTCCAAGATGCTTCAAGATATTTCCTACTGACCCACGACAGCAAAAGATAGAAATAACTGACTTAAAACCATTTTTTAACTAGTGAAAATACCAGTGTTCTAATCATTTTGGCCACCACTGTATGTGGAATTTTGTCTAGGTCTTTTTACATTTAAAATTGGCAGCTGTTGTCACTTAACAAAGAACTAAAGCAGTGCCAATACATGTAAGGCAAATCATCATGACACTTAGAATGAATAAACAAATTAATCAGGAAATAAAAAACAGGAAAGGTTATTCTTATTGCATGTCTTATTTGCATTATTTATAAATGCAACTTTCAGAATAGGCTAAAAACTCACCCATATCTTCTTTATCTAGAACTTCATAGCAGCTCCAAAACTCTTCATTGGCCTGCTGAATTCCTTTAAGCTCCAAAACCGCAGAAACTAACTTGACTACTGTCATATCTGCTGCAATCTAACACACACAGCACACAAAAAGAAAATCTTAATCTACAAATATCTTACACTAACTGAGAAGATTACAAAGTACATTTAAATTTGTGTTAAGATTAAATATCCACCTGAACAAGCACCTCTGCACCCTCATCTATCTTCTCCAGGTATACAGCACAAATGGTGCTGGATGGAGTTCGACTTAAGGGCCTCTGAAATATAATAAAGCCAGGCATTAATGTCAAACACCAGCTAAACAAAATTCAAATAATTCATTAACGTTTCAGTGCTACTGTACTATATAGTAATGTCAGCAAATCAACATAAGTTCTCTAGATATTTCATTATGTATGGCAAAACAGCATTTAGAAAAAGCTCTTAACATAAGAGCTTGCAAATGTCTATGTCCTGTGAACTCTGACCTGGGACTTGTGTTTATTCAGGATGTCAGATGTCATGTTTAGCTGCCTCTGAAGGTCAGACTCTGAGACCTGCAACAGAAGCTTCATCTCAGTCATCATTTTTATCAACAGAATTTGATCAACATTCTGAATTAATATTTATTTCTTCATAAGCACATCAGTTGGTCTATCCACCTTATTTATCCCGTAAGAGAGGGCACGGTCATTTGTAAATTTTTATGTATCTGGCTTCTGGTCTCATCTGCTTCTAGCTATTTTTAGCTGTACAAAACAGCTCGTTTTGCTGCTTGATATTCCAGATTAGTGTGTTTTATCATATTTTAATGTAAAATCTTTATTATAAACACACTGGTATGTGGTGCAAAATGTTTTACTGTTTACTGCACTCTGTTTTTCTTCTCGTTATCTTTTCGTAACCAGAAATCTCGCACATTCACAGAAAACGGCTTCCGCGTTGAAAAATAAGGCGGATATGTCAGCAGCCACACTACCGTATGTAATTTAGAGCCCTCTGGCGATTAAAATATAAAACTGCATGAGTTGATTGTTGATTGTTTGTTTTTTTAGCCAATGATTCCCCATGAATTGCTGCTTTGAATGATCTTTGGCAAAAAAAATTTCATTCATTATGACAACGCTACCATAACTTCTTTTCTCTGTGCACGGATGACATGCACAGGTGAATGAAGTATGTCTTCAATTTTTACAGCAAAATTTGTCCCAACAGCTCTAAAATACATATTTTTATTACTGGTTTAACAAAGTGGCCAAACACACCTCGATAAACCTATAATGATGATATAAACACTACCAGTCAAAACTTTTAGAACAGTAACAATTGTAATGTTTTTTAAAGAAAAAAGATCTGCTCACCAAGCCTGCATTTGTATAATCCAAAGTACACCAAAAACAGTACAATTTTGAAATACTTTTACTATTTAAATGAACAATTTTCTATTCAAATATATTTTAAAATGTAATTTATTTATTTATTTATAAATTTAATTTTTAGGATCATTACTTTTCAGGTTTCTTTGATAAATAGAAAGAACATTGAACATTCAGAAGAACAGCGTTTATCTAAAAATATAAATCTTTTGTAACATTATAAAATGTGTTTATCATCACTTTTAATCAATTTAAAACATTCTTTCTAAATAAAGTATTGATTTCTAAAATAAAATAAATTATACTGACTCCAAGCTTTTGAATGGTATAGTACATAATGTTACAAAAGTTTCTTTTTTTTCAGATAAATGCTGATCTTAGGATTTTTCTATTCATCAATGAATCTTAAAAAAATGGTTCTTGAACAGCAAATCAGCATATTTGAATGATTTTTGAAGGATCATGTGACATGCTGAAGTTGATGCTGAAAATTCAGCTTTGGTCACAGAAATAAATTACATTTTAAAATATATTCAAATAGAAAACCATTTTATTAAAAATATTTTAATTTTTAAAATAAACGCAGGCTTGGTGAACAGAAGAGACTCATTTAAAAACATAAAAAAAATCATACTGTTCAAAAACTTTTGACTGGTAGTGTATTATTTAAAATTAAGACAAGGTTTGGAAGGAAAAAAAGCAATCTATAAAGGTTTAGCTAATAATTTGTTTCAAAAGGTTTAACTGAGGACAGTTAGTACCGATATTCAAGACAAACTCACATTAAAAATGCTGCAGTAGTTTTCAATCAGTTCCTCCACCACTTGAGATCCTGTGACATCCGTTCCATCTGTCTGAAAAAGCGTTGGACCGTATACGATGCCAAGGTTTCGTACAGTCATCTGATTCTCATCTGACAGATGCTGAACACTGACAAAGCAGACATTTCAGGTCAAGTTTTTTGAATGTACTACCAACAATAACTACATACTACTCCTGCTTTGAACAAATCGATTCAAATCAATGGGGTACCATAAATATTAAAAACAACTTTTAAGTTTTTGACTTGCTTAGAGGACATCAGAATGAAAATAATTGAGGACAGAGAACAACTAGTGTTTTATAGTGGTTTGGGTATGACTTATAACATACCAAACCAGGTGGTATATGAGTGCTTTAAGAGTTTCTCTGTTGACTTCTGGGAGGTTTGAAAGAAGAATCTGGTATCTATGAACCTTCTCACTTCTGTCCTCCAGACCTATGGAGAATTAAAAAAAAAATGTACTTGCTATAATAGCGTTCAACTACTGCTGCTTTCTAAGTAGTATTAAATCTCACATTACTCAGTTTTTTATTCACCTGCAGCTCTAAGCCAGCTGTCGCTATTTTCTTGTCCATTAAACACTCCATCTTTGACCTCCCTGAGAAATCGTTTCAGCGTGTTAGCCAAATCATCCACAGAATATTCTGACTCATGCAGGGTTACACTTCGCGCATCATTTTGAAACTTCTCCAGCAGTTTGGTCACTCGAGAATTAATGCCACTTTTCCGGTAGATTCCTGATGACATGAGTCCTGAAACAAAAAAATGTGACATTATGTTTGTGTTTTGGCATTCATTTAAACAAAATTCCATTACATATCAACATAAAAAAATCACTCAGAACACCTTAGAAACTAGCAACATTCTGGCAATAACACTGTAGCAAATCCTTCAAAGGAGAAGTTCACTTCCAGAACAAAAATGTACAGATAATTTACTCACCCCCTTGTCTTTTTAAGATGTTCATGTCTTTTTTTTCTTCAGTCGCAAAGAAATTATGTTTTTAGAGGCAAACATTTCAGGATTTTTCTCCATATAGTGGACTTCAATCGTGCCCATGAGTTTGAACTTCCAAAATGCAGTTTAAATGCAGCTTCAAAGGGCTCTAAACAATTCCAGCCGAGGACAAAGGGTCTTATCTAGTGAAACGGTTGCTTATTTAAAAAAAAAAAAAAAAAAAAGAAATTTATATACTTTTTAACCTCAAATACTCATCTTGTCTAGCTCTACGGGAACTCTGTGCATTCCAAGTCAATACAGTTAGGGTATGTCGAAAAACTCCCATTTCATTTTCCCTTCCTACTTCAAAATTGTCCTACATCGATTTTGAAATTGGAAGAGAAAATGAGATGGGAGTTTTCAACATACCCTAACTTCCATGAACCGGAATACACAGAGCTAGACAAGATGAGCGTTTAAGGCTAAAAAGTCCATAAATTGTAAATTTTTTTTAGAAATTGTTTTGCTAAATAAGACCCTTCTTCCTCAGCTGGGATCATTTAGACTAGTCCTTTGAAGCTTCACTTAAACTGGCATTTTGGAAGTTCAAACTCACGGGCACTAAGTCCACTATATGGAGAACATTCCTGAAATGTTTTCCTCAAAAAAAAATTCCTTTACGACTGAAGAAAGAAAGACATGAACCTCTTGGATGACAAGTCGGTGAGTACATTTTCTGTAAATGTTTGTTCTAAAAGTGAACTTCTGTTAGTGCATTTTTCTGTAATGTGAACGTGTGTTTGTATACCGTTACGCGTTATATGGTCCAGGCAGCGGTCAACAGTCACAGGGACACCCAGTTCAGTGAGTTGCTGTTGTGATAGTGGCTGATCCCCAGCACCGGATCTCTGCTGAATAAAGGTCTGCCAACCCGCAAAATGAGGCCTGCGGTCAGCCAGCAAATGCAGAGGACCACCTCTCCAAACAAGTACCATGGAGCCAGCACTGTCTGACAGATCTAAATACACATAGGCACTCAGAGTAAATTTATACAAACATCCACATTTTTATAATGTCACATCATGACTGTTGAGTTTGTGCTGTAACTCACTGAGTGAGAGTAGCTTGCGGAGGTCAATTGTTTGTACATTGTCTTCCAGTAACACCTGCAGTTTGAAGCCGCTCAGGCAAAACCAACCAATGCCATGGTTGCCCTCAGTGCAGCGCAGGCGACCCAAACGTTCACAGGTTCCACACACATCAAACAGAGCAGGAGGCAGCACAGCCTAAAAGGAGGGAAGAGTAGAAAGGAAGATTATCAGTTAGTTTGTCTTCAACTCCAATATATTAAAGAGAAAGTTCACCCAAAAATGAAAATTCTGTCATTAATTACTCACCCTCATGTCATTCCAAACCCGCAAGACCTTCATTCATCTTTGGAAAACAAATCAAGATATTTGTGATAAATCCGAGAGCTTTCTGACCCTGCATAGACAGCAACGCAACTACTAGACTAACTACGTTCAAAAGCCAGAAAGGTAATAAGGAACTCGATATAATAGTCCACCAGTTCAACCATATTACGAAGCTAGAGAATACTTTTTGTGCACAAAGAAAACAAAAATAACGACTTTATGCAACAATTTCTTCTCTTCCGTGTCAGTCTTTGATGTGTGTTCATTAGAGTACCACAACACGTGTGTGGTGCTGTCGACGCAGGAGCCGGCATTCTAAAGTACATCTCTCTTAGTTCATCGTCTGTTTATTCTGGTTCAAATAAGTAAGGCTAGGCAAAAAAATTGCAAGTCAGCCTCTCTGTCGAAATCTTCAGACTGTCTTATGTACAGCATGCGTCTTCCTCTGCTTGTAAACAAGGCATACTTTCTAGGCCTTGAACGCGTCAGTTGCATTGCTGTCTAAGCAGGGTCAGAAATCTCTCGTATTTCATCAAAAATATCTTAACTTGTGTAACTTAAGATGAATGAAGGTCTTTGGAACGGCATGGCAAAACTGATACCTTAGCACCCCCTTGTGGTCCAGTTTAAAAACTTCTAATCTAAAGCACTTGTTTGTCCTTTAAATGAGCAACAGTTAAAAAAAGTTGATCACCATGGCAATAGACCTGATCCAGTTCTTAATGATGCTGCCATCATCAGTTCCAAAGAGGTAGACTCTCCCCTCCTCAGAGTACAACTCAAACGTGTGTTCATACCTGCCAGCCAATTAGACAGGACATGGTAAATATGGCATTAACAGAATTAATGTAATAAAATCAAACTCACTTAGGATTGAAGGGTCTTTTACCCATGTTTTCCTGGGCTGTTGACAGACAGGCAGATGATTTCACTGGTCTTCATGCCACCACACTTACTGTGACTCTGCTCACTCTTAAAGTAGTTGAACATTCCATCAGTAAGAGAACACCAACGCTGAGTGAAATCTACAATGTTCACCACAATAAAGTTCATACACATACAGACACAAGGCACTCCAACAGAACATATAACATGTTTATTGTTACTTATTCATTTGTGATTTGTATTCACTTGAATTTGCCATGAAAGCTTGTAGATTAATTTGCAGTTGAAAGACTAAAAAACCTATAGCATGGCATTTTTCTATTAAAAAAACAGTTTAATTAAAATGTAATTATAGAGTTTAAAATAATTTTTAAATGGTGTTTATTCTACAATTATAACATCTTTTTATTTTATATTTATTTAAATATTTTTTACACATTTATTTTGGTGCTTTTGCTTTTAAAAAAACAAAAGTAACTATTTTAACTAAATATTAGCTACACTACCAACCAAAAGTTTTTTGAACACTAAGATTTATGTTTTTTAAATAAGTCTCTTCTGCTCCCCAAGCCTGCATTTATTTGATACAAAGTACAGCAAAAACAGTACAATTTTGAAATATTTTTTTACTATTTAAAATAACTGTTTTCTATTTGAATATATTTTAAAATGTAATTTATTCCTGTGATCAAAGCTAAATTTTCAGCATCATTACTCCAGTCTTTAGTGTAACATGATCATTCAGAAATCATTCTAATATGCTGATTTGCTGTTCAAGGAACATTTATTAATATTATCGATATTTAAAACAGTTGTGTACATTTTTTTTTTCAGGATTCTTTGATGAATAGAAAGATCCAAAGATCAGCATTTATCTAAAATAAAAAGCTTTTGGAACATTATAAACTATACCATTTGAAAGTTTGGAGTTTTTTTATGTTTTTTTTGGAAAAGAAGTTAATACTTTTATTTAGCAAGGATGCTTTAAATTAATCATAAGTGACAAAAGATGTTACACAATGTTCCAAAAGATTTCTATTTCAGATAAATTATTTTCTTCTGAACTTTCTATTCATCAAAGAAACCTCAGAACATTCTACTCAGCTGTTTTTAACATAATAATAATGTTTTTTGAGCAGCAAATCAGAAATTTAGAATTCAAATTAAGCTTTGAAATCACAAGAAAAACTTACATTTTAAAATATATTCAAATAGAAAAGTTATTTTAAATTGTAAAAATGTTTAAATTTTTTGGATCAAATAAATGCAGGCTTGATGAGCAGAAGAGACTTCTTTAAAAAAACATTCAAAATATTACTGATCAAAAACTTCTGACTGGGAGTGTATATATTGTAAAAAATATTTAGTTGTATGTTTTTATATATTCATTTTATAAGTGGTAAGATCCACTTTTAATTATAATCAAGGTTCTCGCATAGTACAATGAACATTTTATCTCAAATACCAGAAAAAATTAGATTTTTTATGATATAAGTGTAATTTTAAGCTTTTAAGCTTTTTGGAATTTAAACACATCCTCACAAACATAAAAAACCTAATATTATTGACATTCAATAGCCTGTCATCATACAGCAATTTACTGAGTAAATACCTGCTTTGGATTTGTGATCTGTGATTGGCCGAGCTGATGAGGCGGTCTTAAAAAGATAGCCAGACTGAGATCGAATGGACACATCTTTATCCAATCGTGTAAACGACTCTGATGAACAACAAGTCAAGATGAGTGTGAACCTACTGTAAACTGTGTATCTAAACTGTGTATGTACATTGTGTTAATTTGTGCACCTGTGCTCAAGTTCTGCATAAGCAGCTCTGCTTGTACTGTTTGGCCACTGCGTTTGGCCAGAGACAGTGGAGTAGGGAGCTGTGGGATACCAGTGTTGCAGTTGATATCCGCCCCACAATTCAGCAGCGAGAGAGTCTCCAACAAATCACCAGACTGCACCGCTGAACACAGAGCCTAAGAGCAACCAGAGCAACCAAACATGAGAGAAGAACCTTCATTTGATTTGTATTTACTGTTATTTATTTATTGAATTGACTAACGCTGTTGAGTGCCTCCTGTTGGCCATAGAGTGCGTGGTATTTGCGATATTTTCCATCTTTGTATTTTGATGTGATGTGTTCCAGACGTTTCTCGCTGTTTGCGCTCGAACAGAGACTCTCACTCGGGGGAATATTCGCTCCCCAGAACTGATTTGCTTTGCCGTTACCAAGCAGCAGAAAAACCTGGCAACACATAATGAGATGATCATTAACCATTCTGAAAGAGAAAGGCACAATGGCAACTACAAAGCATGAATATAACTCTCAGATGTAACTGTGGCTGGATGCATCATATTCATTGTACCCTGATGAGGTCATCAGTCCACACTCGTTCATCCAGCTTCAGACTGCGAACCTTTGACACGTTCTGGCCCAGACCTCTGTGTGCGCCTGTTATCACACAAATGTGTACATATTTATAAGCCCCCATACAGACAACAGCTGTCATTTCTTAATAATTGTGTAAGCGTTGGTATGTACCTGCACATTTTTCACACAGCAGAACACACAGGTTGATTGAAGCCCACTCCGGCATTGAAGAGCTGCAGTCCGCACACAAACGGTTTGATGGCACACGCCAAATGCTCTCACACAACCCATCACATGACAGAGCATGACTCACACACTCAGTAAGTGCCTCACACCATCTCTGCTTCTCACTCTCTGAATCCGCCATAAAACTGCAGAGAAAGACAGCGAGAGAGACAGAGAGAGAGAGAGACAGAGAGAGAGAGAGAGAGAGAGAGAGAGAGAGAGAGAGAGAGAGAGATTAGGGGGCTGGTGTAGGTGTTTTTCATTAATGTAGTCAGGTATTTTAAAGTTTACGGCCTATTTTGCTTTGTCAAATAAATAAGTTATGTCAACATTTGCCACCCTTGAAGCCCTGACAATCCTTCAAAGTACACAAAGCACATTATTTGTGACAGTGAATCTGCTTTAAGAAACTTCAGGGAATAACACTTGAACAGCTGGGTTCTTCTGTGTCAATTCAAACAGAGGTCCCTGCCTCAAATTTTTGATTTTGTTAATAGAAAATCACAATATACATTTCTGGTTTCAACATTATTTGTTTTTCAGATATTTGTCTTAAAAAAACAAGTATCAGTTGTATGTAAAATGACACACATTTCGTCTATTAACACTGAAAATGTGTACAATTAACCAATTTACTCATGGACCCACATTAAGATCTCCATATCTCTGGGATTAATCCATTAAGGGCATGTCAAATTAAGATACCAAAGGGAAAGTCTGTTATGAACCAGAATCTAAAAGGACAATACTTCTTGATTTACAGACATGCAAACTTGAGGCAAAAACACAACAAGTGCTTAGTGCCATTTTTTAACTGTCACTTATTGGCATATAAGACAACAAAGATTGCTGAAGTCAGCAGATTTTACTTACAGACCTACCAATCTCTGAGGAAAAACAAAATAAAGATGCTGTCGTCTTTTTAAAGTCATTTTTTACACCTCATAAAAATCTTCAAATCTCAAGTGGAAATTGTAATTTTGACCCTCCTCAACAAAATAGTGGATTACTCAGTAAATATACTCTGCAACATTCAATATTTTGGCTTTTATCACTATATATGTTTGTCTTTCCAGAGAAAAAAATATTAATAAAATAAAAAATTTGAGCCAAAGTTTGATAAATTTGGTTCATTTAATATGAAATGGCCCAGCTGCAATTGTTCTACAAAAAAAAACCTCACTCGGGAAAAATCTTATTTCTAATCATATGCTACACATCCATAAAACTAATTTACAATGGCTGTTTGTTCAGTTGTTAAAAAAAAAAAAAAAAAACTTTACTAAACCAATTATTTCATTTCTGCTTTTCAGCCACATTGTAGTGTATTGAGCCCAGAGCTGCCCACTTAGACAGTAAAAGACTGTCTGATCAGTATGTGAATTGACATTATCAAAATATAATGGAAATGTATACAGTTCCTGTGATCTGATTAGAGCTTCACAACACTGTTATTATTGTTAACTAAAACTAAAACTATTAAAAATTGTGTTCAGTAACTGAATTAAAACAAAATATAAATATTAGATGAAAAACTTAAATAAGTAAAAAAATAAAAAAGTAAAAAAAAAAAAGTTTAGATTGAAGTACTGAAAATACTATAACTGGAATAAAAAATATTTAAAGCTATAGAGAAAAAAGCATTATAAAATGACTAAAGCTTAAGCTAAAATTAAAATAATATATAAACAAAAGCTAGTTGAAAATATTAATAAATGCTATAATAGTACATAAGTAATACTAAAATAACACTGTTGAACAAGTGCCTTCCAGTTTTGTGTGTAAAATAAGAAAAGCTGCAGTGTTTACCTGAATGCTCTGTACGGAGTGGTGAGTGTGAAAGAGCGCTTGTTTTCTCCATCTTTCACGTTGGCCATTCGCATGTCTATATCAGTGATGCCTACACCCTGAAAATATTCCTTGACACAACACAAACACAAATTATCTATCAAATGAACCCCCCAAAACATGTAGAAAGGCATCCATTTACATTCAGACTCAAACCTCATGGCTCTTGAAGAGGAACAGTTTGTCCTTGCTAATAAGTGTGTAGACTTTGGTGCGTGGCGACAACATCTCCATGTGGGCCTCTAAATTAATATTTACAGTTCCGTTCCTAAAGAACAGATTCCGGGGCTCCAGACTATGTCTGCGATTACTCAGAATCTTTTCAATACAGCACACCCAGTCGTTTCTTTCCTCTGCAAAAAAAAAAAAAAAAAATACACATACAATAAAAATGTATGCAAATGATTGATATCCTGAATGTAAAAACAAAAATAGGAAAACAGCAAAAATATATGGACATATGCGCACGAGTGCTTTCCGCTCGAAACAGGAAAGTCCGGCTCTGGCTGTGAAGCTCAAATCTCAAGTCTCCAATGCTGACCACCTTATCGACAGATCCCAGAGACACCATCCTTTTAGAGTATACTTCCTGTCAGAGAGACAGAGACACATTTTTTAACACACAAGGTTGTGTTACACAAGTATGTCAAATCAAGTTTACTATCATTTCAGCCATAGCGGAACGAAATGTTGTTTCATAAACAGGACAATAAAGAATTGTAAAGATCATACAGAACACTAGTATTTTCACCAGCTAAAAAAATCATCCAGTCTGTCTGGAATGACATGAGGAAACGGAACAAACTGAGACAGACTAAATCCAGAAGAACTGTGGCAACGTCTCCAAGATGCTTACCTGCAAAGCTACAGTACTGTTAAAAAGTTTTGGGCACTTGTGTAAAAATGCTGTTAAATGAGGATGCTGTCAAAAATGATGTCATAAATAGATTTTCTTGATCAATTAACTCCTATTAAGTAAATTTAATCAACATTTGGTTCGACCATACTTTGAGTTTCACAAAGCTTTTGCCCTAGGTGCACAGTTTTTCAGGTAGCTTTGCAGGTAGGTCTCTTGAAGCATCTTGATTTTAAAAGCATCAATTTGAAGCATCAAAATGAATGTTTGGAAATGTAAACTGACATTTCCTACTGACACACTACAGCAGAAGATAGAAATAACTGACTTAAAACCATTTTTAACTGGTGAAAATACTAGTGCTCTATATACAGTGTGTGCAGAATTATTAGGCAAGATGATATTCTGGTCATATTTTTTTTCCAAGCACATTTTACCAATTCCAAACCACATCAATCTTAATATTTATTTAGTATTTAATCATTTAATCATTTAATCAACTTCATATATAATTGTCCCTGGAAGTGAAAAACTTCTTATATTCAAGTGTGCATAATTATTAGATGTGTTTTCTTTTACAGATAAAATGAGCCAAAATAGAATTAACTCGGACTTAAAGTCAAAAATTATTAAATGTCCATGAGAAAAATGCAATACGAATGCAATAATAGAATTTGCAAAGTTAAGGCATGACCATTGGGCAGCGAAATGCTCATTGGGTCAGCATGGTCAGAAAAAAACAGGTGGAGAAGAAAAGACACAGTTAACTGCAAAAGAATTAACAATTAAGTTGAAGAATTAGGTGTGAAACCATCAGGAACCATTTAGTCTCCAGATTCACCGTTTTCCAGAAATGCAACCTACCTGGAGTCTCCAGAAGTATAATGTGTCAGGTTTCCCTCACTTAATAAGAATAACATGCTGTAGTGTTGTGAAATACATTAAGTTAATTTTATAAGCTTTATAAACAGATAGGTTGAAAGTGACATTTGAAGGACCAGCATCACATCCTCTTGTACAATTGTTTAAAGAATTTATCTTCCGGAATCTGACAGTACGTTTTAGGAGTTCATTTTTAGTCTCCTATCCTTAAAAAGTCAGTCTTGCAGAGATGGACTAAAAATGAAATCCCTTACTGTCAAATTCAGAAAGAATAATTCTTAAAAAAGTGGTACAAGAGGATGTGATGCTGGTCCTTCAAAAGTCACTCTCAACTTATCTGTCGATTAAGCTTATAAAAAACAGTCTTCATGCATTTCTCAACACTTCAGCATGTTATTTTTATTAAGTGAGGGTCATTTTTTAGATTTTTTAACCTAAGCAAACTCTCTGAGAACTTGACACATTGCACTTATGGAGACTCCAGGTAAGTCGGTGGTGGTGGAGACTAAATGGTTCCTGATGGTTTCACACCTAATTCTTCATCTTAATTTTTAATTATTTTGTAGTTAACGAGTCTTTTCTTCTCCACTTTTTTCTGACCGTGCTGACCCAATGAGCATTTCTTTGCCCAATGGTCATGCCTTATCTTTGCAAATTCTATTTATTAGTAATTCTATTGGTATTGCATTCTTCTAATGGGCATTTATTAATTTTTGACTTTTAGTCTGAGTTAAATCTTTTTTTTTTTTTTTTTTGGCTCTTTTTATCTGTAAAAGAAAAATGCCTAATAATTATGCACACCTGAATATTTTTTTTACTTCCAGCCTCCATTGACAATTATATATCACTTATAAATGATTAAATACAAAATCAATAGTAGTTATTAAGATTAATGTAGTTTGGAATTGGTAAAATGTGCTTGGAAAAAAATATGACCAGAATATCAACTTGCTTAAACATTAGGCACCCACTGTAATTTTGAAAAATGTATTTATCCCCTTATTCTCCTCAATTTCATTTGTTATCATCTAATGGTCACTTAAAATACATTTTTGAAACCACCAATCATTTTTAAACACTGTTGAAGTTTATATTTGGCAAATCTCAGAATGAATATAACTATTTCATACTGTACATTACAATATTCTGGTGCCTAAACTCACCTGCAGTATTTAAAATTAGGGATGCACCGGTTGACCGGCCATAAATCGAAACCGGCCGGTTTTCGTTTTTATCCCGGCCGGTTTTTTTCCGGAAGTGTGTACGCGGGCCGCGGCATTCGATTCATTCAGAAACATGTCACTTGTGTGGCGGTTTTTCGAAATCTGTGAGCAGGACGTGAAGATTGCAATCTGCAATGTCTGCAAAGGACAGCCGCTTTTCTGTGCTCGCTGAAGTTGCGCAAGCGTACCTGTCCTCGCCCTGCACAAGCGCAGACAGCGTACGTTTGTTCAGCTCAGCTTCTCACGTGACAGATGAAAAAAGAAACTCACTTGTGACAAAGCTGAGATGCTTATTTTTGTAAAAAGCATTACTTTACTTTTGAAAAGCCAAAAATAAAAGTCTGTTCTGTTAAGAATGATTATTATTATTTTACATTAAAATACCTGTTGGCTTGGTGTTTTACTTTACTAAAAGCATGTTTTACTTATTAAACTGTATTTACATTCATATTTTTTATTTTTTATTTAATTTCAGATGTCAGATGCTATTGATTCAATAGCCAAAGCCAGATTGGCCTGTTAAATACTAAATAAACATGTTGTTTATGTTGTTTACTTGCATAACTTCTTGTTTTTGAAAAAATCGGAAATCGGTATCGGAATCGGCCAGCTTGCTTGTAAAAAATCGGTATCGGAATCGGCCATGAAAAATCATGATCGGTGCATCCCTATTTAAAATGGCAGTTTAGTTTATAGTGTTTATTTATTTAAACAAAACAACAAAAAAAGTTAAAAATATTGTTAAATATTGGCCATTTAATGGTTTTCTGACATAATATAATAATTGGATGATTAGTATCAGCCAAAATTGAAAGAGTTGATTCAGCAGTAGTGACAATTAGGATAATAAATCACAGAGTTGGAGTGCAAAGGACTGGCAGTAGTTTAAAGTGTTATTAATTTGATTATTATTTTGATTATTATCTTAGAGAGAATGTATATCTCCCCTGTCCATTTTTATTTTTACAGTCCAAAAATCTAGTCCCAGATTAAAATGTAAGTCTGAGCTGTTTCCACTGAAAGAAACATGCACTGACTGATTTTAAAATATATCAGTGCCTTTGTTTTGTCTCAAGATGACACCAGAAATGTTTTGTGTAAGGCACTTTTATAAAAATTACTTAAATGTCCTAAATGAACTATGGCATAATCCTATAGTCTAAGCCCTATCTGTAAAACCAGGTTTATAAGTGCTACATTTGCCCAATCGGAATATCAGGCAATTGAATGACTTGATTTAATCTTTGATTTAAACTGAAACCAAAAAGCAGAAATACATTCCAGCTTTCATACCCCCCTCTTTCATTCCGATCATTGTCTAACTTATCATGTTTGTACAGTAAAACAACTTCCTTCAAGTAAATCAAAACACAACAAGATTTTTTTATAGTCATTTTGGAAGGAAACTAGTGTCTAGTGAATAGGAAATATGGTCCACTAGATTTAATCTGAATAGAGGAATCTTAGTAATATTTATAGTTCAAGATCATGAGATATTTTAAATCCCTTCTTGATTAAGGTATTTCCACACAAGATTACAGAATAGATGTTGCGATAGAAACCCACATCTCTTTTACTTTACATTACCTTGACTGATTGAAAATATCTCAAATATTCTGAATCCAGCTGCACCCATCGGCGCTGGTAAATCTTCCCACTGAAAGTACAAACACGAATATTACAAAACACCTACAAATAATGAAAATGTAAGCAAAAGCACAGGATGGCAGAAAAATTGTAGAAGACATGTAAGTCACAATTGTTTCTTACCCTTTCGGAGGAGTTTTCTCAAGCCAGCCAGCTTTAACAATCTGACGGAAATCCTCTGAGAAATCAGGAAACTCTGTACATCGGATATCAATACTGTCCTCACTAGCATAAAAAATTATTATTATTAGATACAACAGAAGAATTCTCATTTCTTTTTTACTGAAGGTTCATGCAAGCACACACAATAAAATAACATTATACACACCGTTCTCTCCAAATTGCTGTCTCTTTTTTATCCTCTTCAGCTTTCAGGTTGATAAAACACTTCTGCATATCTCGCAATAGATCCTCCTGCTGGAAGACATTTAACCATTACATACAAACAACTGTTGATGAAAATATTAAATAAATAACATTTGGGGTCAGTAGTGAACTCAGTATTTTTAATCAGCATTCAAATGTTTCTTGAGCACCAAATCAGCCATCACAATATTAGACTTTTGCAATAAATAGTTGTTTTTAAATATATAAAAATAAAAAAAGCATTTTATTTTTTAAGACTTGTATTAAATATTACATTAAATTGTACTAATATTTCACGGTATTGTTTTAGTTATATTTGTGATCAAAATACATCAAATGTAACATATCTTATGCTCTTGATGAGCATATTTCTCATTTTTCCTTATTGACTCCAAACTTCTAAAGTGTAGTATATATTCAGCAAGAATATAGTGGTGCAACAGAATATGTACTAAAATTAAGCACTCTACATTTCAGTTTAATAGCACATCAGCGTGTAAATGTTATATTTTCGTGAACATATAGGCCTAACAAAACAACTACCAGCTGTCACAAAAACATATACAGACACACAATTTACCTTTAAAGCCATGTTTTGGGATTGTTTTGTGCACCTATAAAGAAAGCAGAAGACATGAATAAAGAAATTATTGAATTGAGTCAATTAAAATAAAAACAAAACCGAAAACCATTATATGCGTGCTATCTTTAATACTGAATAGGAAACATCTATAAAATACAGCACAATCAGATCATTTTTCTTGACACAGTTCCAAACCATCTTGACATGTCCTTACTAATGTGAAATTTGTTCCAAATTTGTTTGAAAAAAAAAATGATTTAGGGTAATTATAATTAATTTTGGGTTAAAATAAGGACCCTGGCCCTTTCTGACCCAGTTTAGACTCATTACTCTCCAAGAACAACAATCTAGGGAAGGGTTACCATACTGTATTGTCGAATACTAAGACCTTGTGAACTCTGATGCAAGGCGGTGTCCTTAATTTTAGAAATAAACAAACACTTCTTCCGCCTCAAACTAATTTACAGTAACAAAGGGATTGAAGCCACCAAACCTGATGCACAGCATTTCTAAAACTTTCCCAACTCTGAAACACACAACCTTTAAAAAGATATCAGAAGCAACAACAGTAACAATAGTCCTTTCAGTACACACAATAATGCTCTTCTTCACTGTGGTCAAGTATGGGAAGTAAGCACATATCTGTGTTCTTCATGAAACCAAGATAATAACGCAAAGATGTTTGCCTTTTCAGCTGGAGTGCAAAAACACACACTTTAAAAAGTACACATGGTCTCCCTTCACCTATGTGTTTACAAAAATACACACATGCAGAAATAGACACTCATACTGTTAAGTGAATATTAGAAGAATAAAGACGTATTTAATAGCAGATATTGGTCAAATAAATATCTGGTCAAAAAAAGAGCTGGTAGGCCTATATATATTTGAACTATACTTAACTACTTAAGTGCTGGTGATGAAGAAACATACACACGGGTGTCATTTCTTAAAACGATATATCTAATTAATAATTCAAGGGTTATGTTGTATAGTTATCCTCCTTACCATAACCACTGTTAGTGCTATTGGTTAAAACTGTGCTACACATTTGTATGTTATTAATAGAGAAAAGAAGATCACGAAGTTACCTGTGTGCAGCCAAATCTGTGCTAACCAAGCCCTACTACACTACAAGGTATTTATTAAAACACGCACTCGCACGCACACGCACACGCATAGAGCTATGTTTGGAAAATGAGGAAGTTTATGACTCGGTTAGAATTCCTGCAGTTCTTCAGATAATCATATAACTAACATTTTTCTAGCTTCAAAAGCAATGTGATATCAGTCCTGTAATCTCATTTATGGCCTAGCTCATACTTTTAGAAACAGAAGAAAGCGACGCAAGCATATAGGCACAAAGTCTGAAGACAGATAAACTTGATTCCGACGCTGTTTGTTGGTTGCTTTCTGTCTCATGCTCCATACAGAGCTCCACTCGTTAGACAGCAACTACTGACAAACTTCATGTATATTTTAGATGGTCTGTTTACGTTAATTGTTGCATATGAATGCACCAGTACCACCTTCAGTTCATAATACTTACTGCCCTCTAATGACTGCAGCAGGTGTTGTAATTAAAGTTTCATATGGCGTTGTGAACAAGTAAAATTTTACTACAGTCCTAGTGTTAACAGTTTACAGTGATATATATGTTTTTACAAGTAGAAATATAGAAATTATATTAGAAATGTGCTATTCCGAGCGTTATAGTGCATTGTTGGCCAGATGAGGCAACTCCTATTTAGGTCTGATACCGAGGCTTTGAAGCTTGTATCTAGAATGTCCACCAGGTGTCCCTGGTTAATTTTTTTAGGCTGGAAAGCTTCAAGAAGCTTCATTTCGCCACCAAACGAAAGTTAACTCCACTGCTTTAAACGCGGTAACACAATGCGCATGCGCGTTAGTGCAGCAAGCTATTGGGTGAGAGCTGCGCGCGAACAAAAGTTGTTCAAAGCAGCTTCCGCAGTCGAGGTGTTAAGACACATGCCGTTTTTCAATGAAAAACCCTAAAAAATAAACGCAAATATGCAGAGCAATAAAGTTGAAGAAATCACGGACAAGTTAGAGGGGTAAGTAGTCAAATCAACGCATTAATAAACATTTGAGAGCTTCGAATCTGACCTAATACTGTTATTGCGTTTAGAGAACCTGCATTAATAGTGTTTTTTTCTTGCAGTCATCTGTCTCTAGACACAGAGAAGATGGACAAGTACGAGAGGTAAATACAGAAATGCAAATCTCGAGTGACAATGTCACCAGGCAGAATATGTAACGTTACTGTCCACATTGACTTGATGACATATAACATGATACATTTATATAAAAGCCTCGGTCTCATTTGTTTCAGTGTGGTTGTTAATGTTTTATACTTTTTGTTCTGTACCGTATGTCGATTCAGAATGCTTCTGTACTTTCACATCTTTCCGCTGGTGTTGTTGTTGTGTCACGTCCGGTTGTACTTCGTGTAAAAACATTTCTAATTCGTGTATCATATATTTATATGTGTGTTTTAATAGATTTTGTTTTATGGCGTTTTAGTGGTGGCCAAAATGATTAGAACACTAGTATTTTAACCAGGTCATCATCTTCCAGTCTGTCTGGAATGACATGAAGAAACAGAATAAACTGAGACAGACTAAATCCAGAAGAACTGTGGCAGCGTTTCCAAGATGCTTACCTGCAAAGTTACAGTATTGTTAAAAGTTTTAGGCACTTGTGTAAAAATGCTGTAAAATGTGGATGCTGTCAAAAATAATGTCCTAAATACATTTTCTTTATCACTTAACTTCTATTAACTAAATTAAATATTTGATGTAAGCATTCCTTTGCATGTAAAGTAGCATCTTTTGCACTTGGTGCAAAGTTCAGGTAGCTTTGCAGATGTTTCTTTAAGCATCTTGGAAACATCTTCTGAATTTAGTCTGTCTCAGTTTGTTTTGTTTCTTCATGTCATTCCAGACAAACTGAATGATGATGAGATCAGATCTCTATATGGAGCACTGGCTGTTGTCAGACTCCTTGTGGGAAAAAAATCTCACTGGATTATTACAATATGATTGGAAATGTAAACTAATATTTCCAACTGACACACTACATCAAAAGATAGAAATACCTGAAATAAAATACTAGTGTTAATCATTTTAGCCACAACTTTATATCGTTTTTTTTTACCTTTAACTTTTTTTTTAGTCCAGTGAAAATCTCTCCGCAAATGGTTGCTTAACTGTTGATCCCATCTTTGAAGATAGACGTAAAAATGCAGTATTCAAACATACATTTTTGTAATTAATGAATGAAAACATTTTGTAAAATGATTTTGATGTATATTTTCCATGTTAATACAATGTCTGATTTTAAAATGGTTTTCAAAGGATGAATTTTGAGATTCTAAGTTTTCAACTGATATATAATTTCTTATGATTTCTAAAGTGTTGTAGGGAAAAAGGCAAAGAGTAAGTATTTTTGTGACAATGGTCAGAACTCCTGTTATAAAGTAGATTTTTAAGGTGCACTCTTGTCATAAATTAATCTATTACTTTTCGTAAATAATTTGTAACACAAAAAATGTTAAATATCTATTTAGGAACCTTAGCCCTTTCCGACGATGTATAGTTTGTCATGATTAGATTTGGATTTATTTGTAAAATGGTGAAGTAAACTTGGGTGTCCCACAGAGTAAACGGGTGACAGTTAAGGGATTTGTGTCTACAGAAAAGTAATTATATATTTCATCCTTAATAAGTCATAATAAAAATATACAGTTCATAGACAATAGCAGGACATGTTTTTATATTATTTGATGTAAGCTGTCACAACAGAATTTATTAATGAGTAATGAAATGTGTAAATTAGGTTAAAACACATCTGGCGAGTTGCCCGGTCCTGATAAAAAAAAAAAAAAAAAAAAGAATTTCTACAACTTAACGTCTACGGGAATAAGTTCATGTCCATTTAATTTGTCAACTACACATGTACAGTCACTTCTTTTTCTGTCTGTCTGACTAAATAAATTAAATAAATTGTAATTGACATAAAAAATAAAATAAAATTATGCTGGTTGCAGTTCATCTACTTTAAGTTTGACCCACAAAACAATGTTTTAATGTGGCTGTTTATAGTAAATGGGGTGTATTTGTTGTTGTTGTTGTTGTTGTTGTTGTTCATGTGTAGCAATTTTTATTATTATTTTTGCAGGTACCGTCAGGAGGGGAAGGAGGCTGCCATGCGTGGTGATCTGCATCGTGCCCTTGAGCTGTTTCAGCTGGCTTACCAGCTGCTGCCGAGTGACAAGCAGAAGAAACGGATCCAGGCCATACAGGACCTCATTAAGAGAGATGAGGAGGAAGATGAGGTGGAGGAGGATGAGGAGTTTGTGAATGTAAATAATAGTGGATTGATGCTTTATAAAGGGCTCTACGACAAACTGTACGACCATCAGAAAGAGGGTGTGGCGTTCCTGTACAGTCTCCATCGAGATGGAAGGAAAGGAGGAATCCTGGCTGATGACATGGGCCTCGGAAAAACCATTCAGGTCATTTCATTTTTGTCAGGGATGTATGATGCAGAGCTGGCCAATCATACCCTGTTAGTCATGCCTACCTCGCTCATAAAGAACTGGGTACGTGAGTTTGCCACGTGGACCCCTGGCATGAGGGTGAAAGAGTTTCACGGCGGAAGCAAGACTGAGCGGAACAGGAACCTGGAGCGAATCCAGCGCAGGGGAGGAGTCATCATTACTACCTACCAGATGCTCATCAACAACTACGAGCTGCTTGCATCATATGACCAACGAGAGTTCAAATGGGACTACGTTATCCTGGACGAGGCCCACAAAATCAAAACCTCATCCACTAAAACAGCTAAGAGCGCTCACGCCATCCCGGCTAGAAACCGTGTGCTACTGACGGGCACTCCAGTTCAGAATAACCTACGAGAGATGTGGGCACTGTTTGACTTTGCTTGCCAGGGGGCACTTCTTGGAACCTCCAAAACGTTCAAAACCGAATATGAGAATCCAATCACACGAGCAAGGGAGAAAGACTCCACTCCTGGAGAGAAAGCTCTTGGATTGAAGATTTCTCAGAACTTGATGGACATCATCAAACCTTATTTTCTCAGGCGGACCAAAGCAGATGTTCAGCACAAAAAGCAAAAACGTGAAGAAGGTTATAAAGATGAGGAAGACCAAGAGAACAGATGTCCAAATGCTGGCCAAGGCATAGAGATGCCATCACTGACGCGAAAGAATGATTTCATCGTGTGGACGTACCTCAGCTCGGTGCAAGAGGAGATTTATAACCAGTTCATCTCGTTGGACCATATTAAGGAGTTGCTGATGACTACCAGGTCACCACTGGCAGAGCTTACGGTGTTGAAGAAGCTCTGTGACCATCCTAGACTCCTGCCTAATCGAGCTGTGACTCAACTAGGCCTGGAGCAAGGTTCTGGCTCTGGTGCCATCCATCCAGACGAAGAAAGCGAGTCGGCTGTGAGTCAGATCGATAAAATTTCAGATGAAACTTTGGTTGCAGAATCAGGGAAGCTGCAGTTTCTTGTGTCTCTAATGGAGTGTCTTCGTGAAGAGGGCCATCGGACCCTGATCTTCTCCCTGTCGAGGAAGATGTTAGACATTGTGGAGCGCGTCCTGCGTAACAGAAACTTTCGCCTGCTGCGCCTGGATGGCACAGTGTCGCAACTGGCAGAAAGGGAGAAGCGTATCATGCTGTTCCAGACAGATAAACGCTACACAGTCTTCCTTCTCACCACTCAGGTGGGTGGAGTCGGCATCACGTTAACTGCAGCGAACCGCGTCGTGATCTTTGATCCCAGCTGGAACCCCGCGACGGATGCTCAGGCTGTGGACCGTGCCTACCGAATTGGCCAAACTGAAAACGTCATCATCTACCGACTCATCACCTGTGGCACTGTGGAGGAGAAGATCTACCGCAGACAGGTAAATGGAAATCTTAACTTTACAACATTTTGCTTTTTTTCAAGGTTTAAAAAAGTAAGGCCTGCTTGATTGAGTCAAAATATTTTTTTTCTCATAATGCTGCTGTTTAGATATCCAGGCAAAACAAAGAACACTTTGAATCACATTGAGAAGGATGTTGAAAGACCATAAACTAATAATAAGCAATGCTTTATATTTTCAAATGAATGTTTTGCCAATAGTCATTCTTTAAGGTTTTGTTTTAAAGAGCTGGTCATACAGGTTTTCAAAAAATATATATTTTTATGTTTGTAACATAGCTATCCTTCAATCTAAACAGTCTACAAAGTTGTTAATCAAAAAAATGCATTATGTATAAATATACTAACTGTCTCTCAAAAAAAAGAGTAGACTCAGAATCGCCTTAACGAGTCGTCATATTTTCTAACCTTCTGCCCATCATCGATCTACCTTACTGGGGTAAAACATCAGCATAATCCTCACCTGCCCACGAAAAACTAACACTCTGACCTGCCCACGAACACTTCCGCTAGTTAGTGTGTTTACATCATGTCGTGTTCTGCGCTGTGAAAGCAAGTTTGTTTTGTTTTCATTGCCGAAAGATGACGATGTAAAGAATCAGCGGTTAAATTTTTTTTTTCCACAATACCACAGCAATACAATTTGAAACTTTTGTTGTGTGCTCGTCATTTTACCGAGGACTGCTTCTCTAATTTTGGCTTTTATCATCTTTGGCTTCTAATCTTCTTTATTTGATCTAACAAAGTGTTGCCTAAACAATCTGTAAGTATGATTAATACGTAATGGTTATATTTTCAAGTGAGTGCTCAAAATATCTATTTTTGTGCTAATATGTGATGAATACCTAGTGCAGCTTAGTCCATAATATGTATAAAACAATGTGGATTCATACAACTCTGGATTTATTAATTATTAATTTACTGTTATTTTTATTTCTTTCCTATATCTGCAGGTGTTTAAAGACTCTCTCATCCGGCAGACAACCGGCGATAAGAAGAATCCTTTCCGCTACTTTAGTAAACAGGACCTACATGAACTGTTTATACTTGAAGACACACGCTCGTCCACCACTCAGAAGCAGCTTCAGGCAATGCACGCACACAGCCGCCGCTCTGACACCAGCCTGGACCACCACATCGCTCGCCTTCACACTATGGAGATGTTCGGCATCTCCGATCATGACCTCATGTTCACTAAAGAGCCAGCAGCCGATGAAGACGACCCAGAGGATGCAGAGTCCCATCACTACATACAAACACGTGTCCAAAAAGCACAAGAACTCATGCAGGCGGAATCAGAACTGCACGGCCAGCTCATGGACAGCATGGCTCAGAACACCGAACCCGCTTGGCTCAGGCAAACAAAGCAGCCTAAATCTGCTGGTAGAGACCGCCCAGCCCCTCCACGTATCAAAAATGAGCCTGTGACAGTGGATCTGACACATTACAGTTTCGATGAGCCAGAACTACAAGAAGATGAGCAGAACTTTACACCAGTTGAGAATGTAGAGGTGGAAGTCATAAGTGAAGAAGTGCAAATTGTAGATGAAGAAGAGCAAGTGAAAAATGAATCTCCTTGGTCTGATGAAGAAAGGAATGTGCATGTTAGCCCTGTTGCTGACAAGCTAGCTAATGACGTGATCACGCTGGACGACAGTTTAGATGAGGAGGATGAGATTTATGATAATGTGGCCTCAGAGAAACAAAACTCTGTGCATGGCTTGCCAAGTCCTTCACGCTCATTTCCAAAGTTACAAGAACTTTCTCCTGATAACAAAGAGATTCAGGTGGACAAGCCCGATTCGATGGAGCTTTCATCACCCCAATCTCCACATGAGGGCACAGCGGGAGAATCTTTTAAAGCAGAGGTGGAAATGCTTCAGGGAAACTTCAGCTTGCAGCTGGGGGATGCATCTCTTTCTCTTGAAAACAAAGAGGTTCAGGTAAACAAGGCCAATTCAGTGGTGCTTTCGTCACTCCAATCTCCACATGAGGCCACAGCGGGAGAGTCTTTTAAAGCAGAGGTGGAAATGCTTCAGGGAAACTTCAACTTGCAGCTGGAGGACAGTGCAGATATGTTCTCCGTTGAAGAAGAGGAAGTTCAAGAAGAGGAGGAGTCACTAGCTGAGGAAAGTCCTGGGTTTCAGCTTCAGATGGACGTCAGTGGAGAAAGGATGCAAGAAGCAAGTATCCATAAAAGCAGACAAGATGGTAACCAAACCAACGGTGAAATCAGTAATCAGGTCTTCAGCAAGCATGAAGTCAGCAAGCACGAATCTCTTCTGAATTTCCATTCAACTGCAAACACACCTGCAGAAGACTCCTTTGTGCATTCAGTTCGGCGAAAGAAAAGGCAGGTAATCTCCGACTCCGATGAAGAGGACGAAGAAGAGGAGGAGTCGGTGAAGCCATGTTTAACAAGCAGTCCATTAGTTGATGGCCTTGGCAAGCTGGGCTCATCAACACCGAAATGCACTTTGACCGATGGTGGCCGACTCCGTCGCAGCTTGAACACCTCCGTGGCATCAAGAAGGTCCTTCGTCATGTCTATGCTGGAGAATGAGTCTGATGAGGAGTCAACAGAGCCCAGCGACGATAAAACCAAATCCTATGAGATATCAGAAACCAGTGAAAGTCATGCCGATGAATCAGTGGTGGAAGAAGAGGAGCCCAGTGGAGACCAAACCAAATCCTATGAGATATCGGAAGCTAGTGAAAGTCATGCAGATGAATCAGCAGTGGAAGAAGAGGAGCCCAGTGGAGACAAAATTAAATCCTACGAGATATCAGAAGCCAGTGAAAGTCATGGCGATGCATCAGCGGTGGAAGAAGAGCCCAGTGGAGACCAAACCCAATCCTATGAGACATCTGAAGCTGATGAAACACATGCAAATGAGTCAGTGGTGGAAGAAGAGGAGCCCAGTGGAGACCAAACCAAATCCTATGAGATATCGGAAGCTAGTGAAAGTCATGCAGATGAATCAGCAGTGGAAGAAGAGGAGCCTAGTGGAGAGACTTTAAGCACAGAAGAGTCTGAAAGTCAGGAGCTTGAAAAGGTGGAAGAAAGCGCAGATTCAGGGGAAAACCTGGAGCAAGAAGAATGGCACAGTGCCATGCTTGAATCCACTGCTGATGTTGAACTAGACTCTAATGAAACGATGGACCAGTGTGCCCCTAAAACATTTCCTCAGGAAACGCACATTCTTCCTGTTAGCTCCACAAGCAGTGATGTGACTGCTGCTAAACCCTTGGAGAACACGTATGAGATGCTGGTCCTGTCTGGGAAACGGTGTTTGGCAGAAGGGAGGAAGCAGGATGCTCTGGATTTCTTTCTGAAGGCTATAGACATTAATACTGGTGATGCTGAGATCCAGCTCTTGATTATTCAGTTGTACAGACAACTGAAGTAGGGAGATTAAAATGTGCACTGCTATTTAAGGCTTGAACATATCTTTACCGTGTTTGACATAACCTTTCTGTCTGTTGGTAATAAGAAACATAGTTAAGAAAAATATTTTGTGTATGTTAATGCGGTTCATGGAATTTCCCATTAATTCCTCTCTCTGAATGTTTGTTTACTTAGATTTGCATGTTTCTTTGATTTCAAACTGTTCCATTTATTATATTACAACAATTGTGGAGAAAAAATAAATTCTCAGAGGTTTCGTAGCTTGTTTCCTGTATTATTTTCTGCAGTCCAGAATTGAATCTACACTTCTAGTCAAACGTCTTTGAACAGTATGATTTTTAATGTTTTTTTAATTTAATTCTGCTCACCAAGCCTGCATTTATTTGATCCAAAGTACAGCAAAAACAGTACAAATGTGAATATTACTTTTAAATCGAATACTATTTAAGATAACTGTTTTCTATACTTTAAAATGTAATTTATTCCTGTGATTTCAAAGCTGAATTTTTACATTGATCAGTTTAAAGCATCCTTGCTAAATAAAAAGTATTTTACTTATTTGTGATACTGCTTTAGATTGTTTTTTTTTTTTTTTTACATGTAAAAAGTTTTCTGTTTCTGTTGTTTTCCTAAAAAAAAAAAAAAGACATTTTCCCCTAATTTACAGAAGACACCCACTAAAATGTCATTCAGTGTAACAGTCTCGTCAGGCATATTTACAACTAAAATCAATTTATGACATATTAAAGGATTAATTACTTTCACCCCAAATACTAGCTAGTTGTAATTCTACATTTTTACACATGACTATCCTAGGTTTTGCCCATTTGTCAGTGAGAATTTTTACTTATTTATTATGCTCCCTTATTCTTTTATATATTTTAATGTGCAAGTCAGAATAAGCATGTTTGAATTTTTACATAAATATTGTGTTACACCGAATGACAAGGTAACATTATTTCAACAAAATTTTGACATTTTATTTCCAAAAACTTATTTGAAACCTTAAAAGTAGACACTTTACTTACATTTAATGTTCTTTCTATGGACATAAAATCACTTTTGTAAATTCCTTTTGATTTGGACATCTTAATGTCTTTGACCCAATTCTATTCATCAAAGAATCCTGAAAAAATGTACTTAATGATGATAATAATAATAATAATAATGTTTGTTGAACAGCAAATCAGCATATTAGAATGATTTCTGAAGGATCATGTAACACTGAAGACTGGAGTAATGATGCTAAAATTTAGCTTTGATCACAGGAATGAATTACATTTTAAAATGCATTCAAATAGCAAGCAGTTATTTTAAAAGGTACAAATATTTCACAATATTAATTTTTTGCTTTTGCTGTATTTTGAATTAAAAAAATTATGCTTGGTGAGCAGAAGAGAATTCTTTAAAAAACATTAAAAATCTTACTGTTCAAAAACTTCCGACTGGTAGTGTAGATTTTAGAATTGTATTTCCTGAATATCAAACCTTATCTGTTCCGCTTTTTTCCCCTTTAACTTTTTTTTCTGTGGTAATCAACCCCATGTCACAGATGTAGCACATATACGGTTTACAGTATTTTACATTTACTGCCCAAATGCTTTTCTACCAAAGTAGTTTCAGTACATTAAAATCAGTATACAGTATGGATACAGTTCTATGTATTACTAGAAAGGTATTACCCCGTGAAAGACAATCTCATTGCATTTATTATGTACAGTAGATCAGAATGGGTTTTGATAAAACAAAGATTAATAGTGTACAGATGCATTTTAATGCTCATTAAATTTAATTGTAATTTATATTCTAATAATATACAGTGCCCTCCACAAATATTGGCACCCTTGGTAAATATGAGCAAAGGCAGCTATATATAGAAATAATTCTGCATTGTTTATCCTTGATCTTTCAAAAAATTCACAAAATGATATTCTTTCATTAAAGTAAAACAATGGACAGTGTGGGGGGTTATGAAATGTTTTTCCCTATTTCACATTGACCACAATTGTTTGCACCCATTTATTGCAAATTCCTTTTACCAAGATTACAGCTCTGAGTCTCTCCTATAATGCCTGATGAGTTTGGAAAACACCTAGCAAGAGATCGGAGACCATTATTTCACACAGAATAAAGATTTTTCAGAATCCCAGCTCCATGTTGGTGCTTCCCCTCTTCAGTTCACCACACGGCCACAGCAGAAGCTTCATTTTGTCCTCACTGAAACATTTTTGTCTTTGTTTTGGATCATTGTCCTGATGCTTGATCCAACCATGACCTATTATAAGATTTCTAACAGAAGAAGTCGGGTTTAAACATTTTTATCTTGCTATTTGTTGATATTTGATAGAAACCATGATGCCATGTATCTAAACAAGATGTTCAGGATCAGGATTGTGGCACTGAATGTTTCAATTGCTTTACTTAAATGAAAGGTTTGAATTTTCTGATTTTTTTAAAGAAAAGAAAGAATAAACTATTCAGATTTACTTCTACTTTTGCCACTTTTGCTCATATTTACCAAGGGTGCCAATATATGTGGAGGGCACTGTATTGTCTTGTTCTTGTTGTTTTATTATTGGATGCCTTAATACAGACTGGGAGACCTGGGTGCTTTCCATTGTACAGCGCTGATGAACTAGATTGAACCAGTTAGATTTTGGGGAATCCCAAGAGTAGGCACAAACAAGTTTGGTGAATGTCCCTGAGGACACCTGCGTCGAGGGGGAGGGAGGGAGTGTGCATAAACTATTTTATTATCTCTGATCATTCTTAGGATTAAAAGTTATTAAAAACTAGAACTAAACTGAAAGACCATTTCATCAAGCACAGAAGACACATGAGCTGGTAAAGACAGTTTATTGGTTTATTTCTAGGCATATAATTATGGCTTGATGCTCATGCCACCATGCACATCATCTACAGTAAACACAACTTGAAGTCACTGCTGTACTGTATTTAGAGATTGAAGCTGAGACACTTGGAGAAGTTTAGAAGTTCCCTGCAGGCTAATTAAACAGTTTTTCAAGTAAGCTTTTTTGTGCATCCACACTATATAGAACAATTAAACAACAAAGCTGTCAACTCTCATATCCACCCACTCCAAATATCCATATACCTGGAACACTCACAGTCTACGGAAGTGTTCAGGCGAGTAAAAGCACACCAGTGGATTTTTGGTTTGGACCACAACACTTTCATTCTTCAATGTTAAGGAATAAAGTCAGGACTCCAATAGAACTGGTTCACATTTGTCAAAAGAACTTCTGAGACTGAAACTACATTGTTAAGCACAGTGATGACACCGGAGGAAGAATATGACACTAATATTGATTTAATTACTGGTAAACTAGGGCTTTAAAATGGACTTACTGCCATTCATTCTTTTTTATATAATATACATGCTGTATTCACTGATGGTCATGTTTCTCTAATGTGCTAATGTCTTGCGGTACAAGCATTTCATAGCAAACTGGGGTTCAATACAGTGTGATGCAATGTTAGTTGAGCTTAAAATATACAGCAGTTACTCAATATAATAATACTGTTACCAATGAGAGAGAGTCGACTGGCAAAGAAACCTTTCATCATGTATTTCTAACTACAAAGAGTTAATATTTCGCTATTTATTATTTCATACAGTTATGCTTCCTTAAATATAAGAGTAACCAATCAGTGTTCTGTCTCTATCCAGGGATGACGATGTTATTGGAAAATGCTGAACTCTGGCATAAGATATATATCAAAGTATTATGTCCAAACCCTCTTACCAGCAATTTTGGCCATCCACATCTGTACGTATATAAACATACACACAACACACGTCTAGCGAACACTTCACACTTGAATTAAAGTCTGTCCATAATACTAAACCACGGCTGTAATACACTTGGTTTTTGTGCTGTAGAGATTAAAGGCAGAAGGACATCGTTTGCAGTGAGGACAACATTGAAACTAGACAGACAAATTTTGCACTCATGCCCAGCAGTATTTTCTTCCTTCGTTTCCACTTTCTGTTGAAAGAGATGAGTAGTTATCCCATTGCAGTCAGCTGCACCAATGTAGTCTGTCACATTACCTGGTAAATGAAGGGAAATATGTTTATGACAAAATATGAACAAAAAAATGTATCGGTTTGGATAACTACTACAATTGTGAAATTAAAGGGTTAGTTTACCGAAAAATTTAAATTCTGTTGTTAATTACTCGCCCTCATGTCGTTCCAAACACGTAAGACCACGTAAGACCTTTGTTAATCTTCAGATCAAATCCGAGAGCTTTCTGACCCTGCGTAGACAGCAACGCAACTGACATGTTCAAGGTCCAGAAAGGTAGTAAGAACATTATTAAAATTGTCCATGTGACATCAATGTTTTGATGTAGAACATCCATCTTTCTTAGCTTATTATCTGTATATTCTGGGTCAATTAAGTAAGACTGGGCAAAAAATTGCAAACACACATGGATTGTGGTACTCGTGATCACGTGTCGAAGACTGACGAGGAAAAAAAGAAATTGTTGAATAAAGTTGTTATTTTTGTTTTCTTTTCGCACAAAAAGCATTCTTGTAGCTTTATAACATTACGGTTGAACCACTGATGCCACATGGACTATTTTAATGATGTCCTTACTTCCTTTCTGGGCCTTGAACGTGGTAGTTGCGTTATTAAATGGAGGGTCAGAATGCTCTTGGATTTCATCAAAAATATCTTAATTTGTCTTCAGAAGATTTGTCTTAGGGGTTTGGAAGTACAAGTGGGTGATTAATGTCAGAATTTGACAGAACTACCCCTTCAAGTGTAGATCTGTTATTGTTTACTGTCTAATTTACATGGAAAAGTATGAAAATTGTGCCCCTGGACTACAAAACCAGTCATTAAGTTACACGGGTATATTTGTAGCAATAGCCAACAATACATTTTATGGGTCAAAATTGTTGATTTTTCTTTTATGCCAAAAATCATTAGGATATTAAGTAAAGATCATATTCCATGAAGATATTTTGTAAATTTCCTACTGTAAATATATTAAAATTTTATTAGTAATATGTATTGCTAAGAACTTCACTTGGACAACTTTAAAGGCGATTTTCTCAATATTTAGATTTTTTGCACCCTCAGATTCCAGATTTTCAAATAGTTCAAAATATTGTCCTATCCTTACAAACCATACATCAATGGAAAGCTTATTTATGCTTATGTATAAATATCAATTTCAAAAAATGGACCCTTATGACAAGTGTTGGGGAAAGTTACCTTTAAAAGTAATGCATTAAAATATTGAGTTACTCCCTAAAAAAGTAACTAATTACGTTACTTAGGTACTTTTTATGGAATGGAATGCATTGCGTTACTGTTGCGTTTCTTTTTAAATCAGCAGCTTTGCTTGTTTGTTTTTAATATAAAAAGTTCTATTTTTGGCAAATGTAAAAGCCTTTTTACACCAAAAAGCCTCAGGCTTAGAGAAAAGTAAACTCACGTCTGTACAGCAGACTGCAGAAGAAAAAATGTCAACTCTTCAGCAATAAAAAAAAGGAAAACAAATGTTAGATTATCTGGAGTAATTTTTGCTTATTTGTATGGATGAACTGGATCATCGAAGGTCGGCAGACGAACACTGTATCTGTTTTTTTGTGAGTGAGATGATTTAATGCATGTTTACATTTATTCTAGAACTAAAGTAACATCTTACTCACAATTTCTCTAAACATTGGGACAGGAGAGCTTTTATCAATAAATAACAATAAATGGGGGGGGGAGTAACTGGCGTTACTTATTTAAAACTCAGATTTTTCTTGTCAATTAAAAAGTAATGCGTTACTTTACTAGTTACTTGGAAAAAGTAATATTATTACGTAACTTACGTTACTTGTAATGCGTTACCCCCAACACTGCTTATGACTGGTTTTGTGGTCCTGGGTCAAAATCATGTTCAACCGATCTTGTACCTTATTGTACATGGTGTTTGTCAGAGGCTGAAGGGTTGTTGGGGATGAGTTTGGAGTCAGTTCCAGGGCTACAGACCCCTTCTATTAGATTCTTGTTGCAGTCGCCCAGGCTAGCAGCAGGCGACAGTCTGGGATAAGCTACTTGTCCTGTCAGATCCAACAGGTCCTCGAGAGCACGCATGTTATTCATTCCATTCTGCTGGGGAGAGTTCACCGGGGAGAATTCTGGGATGGAAATTAACTCCTCCTTCGGAACGGGGCTGAGAATACAAAAAAAAAAAAACAAAGCAGACCACAATATTTGTGAATTTAAGGTACTCCAGTTGGGCCTTATACCCCCTAAATGTTGATAATGGGGCAATTTGGATTTAGAATAATGAATTGCATTCTAATAATACTAAATATACAAAAATGTACATGTTATTAAATATATTTTTGCAATTGAGAAATGCTAAATAAATCTGGGAAATATTTTCTTAAAAGACTGAATATAAGATTTATATATTTAATTATATGAATGTATTTTGTAATTTATATTTACTTTGTAATATAATATATTGTGTAATATCTATATATTTTTTATACTTGTTTTATTTACATTTGTTTGTTTTTATACTTTTTTTCTGTCCTTCTTCATTGCTTTTGTACAGTATATATATATATATATATATATATATATATATATATATATATATATATATACTGTCTTGTTCAAAGTTTGTCTATAAATCAGGTCTCAATCATGATTACATTACATACACTACCAGTCAAAAGTTTTTGAACAGTGAGATTTTTAATGTTTTTTAAGTCTTTTCTGCTCACCAAGCCTGCATTTATTTGATCCAAAGTACAGCAAAAATAGTAACATTCTGAAATGTTTTTACTACTTAAAATAACGATTTTCAATTTGAATATATTTGTAAAATGGAAAATGTAATTTATTCCTGTGATTACAAAACTGAATTTTTATCTTCATTACTCCAGTCTTCAGTGTCACTTAGTTAATTTCTTTAATTTTGCTCAGTTAATTTATTTAATTTAAAATATATTCAAATAGAAAACAATTATTTTAAATTATAAAAATATTTCACAATATTACTGCTATTTCTGTACTTTGAATCAAATAATAATGTTGAGACATTAAACATTAAAAATCTTACTGTCCAAAATCTTTGGACTGGTAGTATGTAGTAATATAGGAGATGATAGGTTGCTGATCAAGTATTAGTGTGCATAAATTAAAATCATAAATACATTTTATTCTATTTTTCTATTTTTTAACCTTTTATTTCACTGTGATGCAGTTCCTACCTGGTCGGTGTAGGGCAGTCCAGTGTACAGGATATGTTGACACAGTCACTGTGTCAAACTCACCTAACCTCCATGTACTGCACTTCATCTGCAGAGTCCTCTGCCGCTCCACTCTTCCCCTCCAAAGTGTCCAGATGAATAAGAGGCAGAGGGGGTTTTGACTCTGGCAATGGGGTCAATGAAGAGGGTAGGTTGTTGTTCCCTCCCTCCTTTGATTTCACCTGTATTATCGTATGTCCAGCAGCCTGAGTGACAGTCTTTGCTTGTGAGACAGCTACAGTTGAGCTCCCCTGTCCACTGGCATGAGGGATGTCTGATTTCTTCACAGTGATATCCTTCTTGAGTCCCTGAGCTGTGGCCTGTCCATTCATTTGTACAGAATCAGGTGTTTTCACTTGGTTACTGGCCTCCTGTTTGGCCACCTGAGTGATAATTTGGCTTTTTCCATTGGTCAGGTTGTTAGTGGGGATATTTGCAGGTGCTTTCACTTGAGTGGAACCTTGGGGTTTACTGTCTGTTGTTAAAACACTCTTAATATTTGCTACTGTGTTTTCAGGTGAGATTTTCAGTGGGGTTACCTGCACTTTTGCTGCTGATGTGTCTTCTCGCTTGATCTCTTCCTTCGCTTGTAAACTCTGTTTGCTCTCTTGTGTAATAGTCTTGGGATTCTCTTTACTTACCTTTCCTTTCTCTTCTGTTTTTCCTGAAGTAGAGTTAATGATCACTTGGCCATTTAAGGAGGGATTTTTTGAGGGTGTGTGAGCAGGTGATTTCATCTGATCATTTACACAGCCATTCCCTGGTCTTTTTCCAGGACTTTCTTGTTTGTCAGTTGGGCTGTGCACAGAGGTTGTCTGAATAGGGTTGGCCGGAGATTTTACTTCAGGACTGGAGGTCAAATGGTTACCACCTGAAAAGAAAAGATGTGTTGAAAACTGTTATAGTAGTGAATAATATTTGTAGATTGATATTAGTCTGCTACTTTTTAACAGTCAAAAGTTTTAGATTTTTTATGTCTCTTCTGCTCACCAACCCTGCATTTGTTGGATCAAAGTACAAAGTACAGCAACAACACTAAAATTTCAAAACATTTTTACTATTTACAATAACTGTTTATTCAAATATTCTATTTGAATATATTTGAAAATGTAATTTATTCCTGTGATCAACGCTAAATTTTCAGCATCAATACTCCAGTCTTCAGTGTCACATTATCCTTCAGAAATCATTCTAATATGCTGATTTGCTGTTCAAGAAAGAAGTTATTGTTATCAATATTTAAAACAGTATTTTTTTTCAGGATTCTTTGATGAATAGAAAGATCCAAAGATAAGCATTTATCTGAAATAAAAGGCTTTTGTAACATTATACACTATACTGTTCAAAAGCTTGGAGACATTATAATATTTTTGGGAGGAGGAGGGGGGGTTATTACAGAAGTAAATACTTTTATTTACCAAGGATGCTTTAAATTGATCAAAAGTGATAATGTTACAAAAGATTTCTATCTCAGATAAATACTGTTCTTCTGAACGTTCTATTCATTAAAGAAATCAGAAAAACATTTCTTAGCTGTTTTCAACATAATATGAAGCATTGAAATCACAGGAATACAATATACATTTAAATAGAAAACAGTTGTTTTAATTAGTAAAAATATTTCAGAATTTTACTGTTTTTGCTGTACTTTGAATCAAATAAATGCAGGCTTCTTTAAAAAACATTACCAGTGTTTGAAAGTTTTTGAACTGTAAGATTTTTAGTGTGTGTGTGTGTGTGTGTGTGTGTGTGTGTGTGTGTGTGTGTGTATACAAAACAAGACAAAACATTTGTTAACATTTGTTATGCAACACATGCTCATTATAAATACCTGAGTCATGTTCAACAACTGAAGGCTTTGTACACTAGTTGTTTTGGTATTTTGTCATTCATTATATGCATTATATCACAAACACATCTTTCTTAAACATCTAACACAGTCAAAAACCACACAAATGACTGCAATGTAGAGCAGACTAAACTTAGTGCAGTCTTTGAATAGATCACCTTGAACACAACCTATGACTGAAAATACGATCCCCTGCTGCCCTCTCCTGCCGCTGCTTTAGATACTGCAGCGATGGAAAAATACCAGCAGGCCTGCTGACACATTAGCGGTATATACACATCTACCTCTAGGGGGAGAACAGTCTGAAACTGACTACGACTGGTAGCGGTAAACACTTTTAGATGCATTCACAAAATAGGCAACACTACATGCATAGGTATCACAGAAAAAACACCCAGTAATAGTTTAAAATGTAGTTAGTAACATGGGTTTCAACAATGTTGAAATGAGAGAAAGTAGGGTTGAGACCTACCTGGAGGAGAGATGGGGTGGGAGACAGGAGATAAGGGCTCTGGGCTGTCCTCTCTCTGTGTGAATATTAGGTCAGTCTATTACTTTACCTTTCAGAGCAATTATTTCTGCTCTACTTTTTTTACTTAACACAAAAAGACGGGTATCTGCGTCACATCCACATGGATGGTAATCCATGTAGGTATTTGTCTCCACTCTATAATGCTTTGCCTAATTTAACTGATTACTTTTTTGTGATGAGCAAAGTCACACTTTACTAGTGTACAGTGTAGTACACATACTGTATTCAGCTCACTGAAGACACTAAACATTCTGTTGAAAAAAACAGCATATGCTGGTTAGGTATGTTTTAAAGCATGGCAGCTGGTTTAAGCTGGTCCTTAGTTGGTCATTAACTGGTTTAAGCTGGTCCTTAGTTGGTCATTAACTGGTTTAAGCTGGTCCTTAGTTGGTCATTAACTGGTTTAAGCTGGTCCTGGTTATGAGCTGGTCCTAAACAGGAGCTTGTTACTTAGGACCAGTTTAGGACCAGCACATGACCATCTTAGGGTGTGTTTACACTTGTCATGTTTGGTTCGATTCAAATTAACTCTGGTGCGATTGCTTTGTTAGTGCGGCTCGTTTGAGTAAGTGTGAACGCTTCCATCCGAAACCTGGTGTGCACCAAACAAGCAGACCGAGACCACTAAAAAGTTGGGTCTTGGTCCGCTTCCAAATGAACTCTGGTGCAGTTCAAATGAAATATGAACGCAACACGGACCAAATACTTCTCAATGAACCAAAAACAGAAAGTAATGACAAGATGCGATGCTATACGACATGATTTCACGAAGGGAACAAGCGGTGTATCCAAAACAAAATGAGCAGAGGGCAAGCATGAAGCAACGAGGAGGTTAACTGCCTTTTATGAGCTCTTTGTGGTAAAAATAAAATGATTTAGACTACATGCAACAATGAGCGCACTTAGTGCAGCAGACAGCATTAGGTGCATTCGACTTAAAGCACCGCTTTAAGTCAAACGTGCCTTTTCCTTTTGTTTAGAGTGTTTGGTGATTTCCGTCACGAAATATACGTCATTCAACCCGACCAATCAGGTTGTGAACGTCGGCATCTCTATGCCTTTAGGTTTGGTATCTTTATAGGTTAGCTGTTAACAATGCCAGTGTGAACGCTAAAAGGACCAGGACCAAATGTATCATTTTCCTTTTTGGTCCGGACCAAATGAACCAAACAAACCGAACTAAAAGTGTGAACACACCCTTAAACAAAGCTTAAGACCAGCTTAAACCAGCTCATGACCAACTAAGGACCATCTTAAACCAGCTGCCATGCTTTAAAACATACCAGCATGCTGTTTTTTTTTTTCAACAGGACAGTTATAAAGTTAAAGTGAAGGATGGATTGTGTCTCACTGATACCTTCATCTCGCCATCACCTCTCCTGGTTCTCTTCATTATTTCTTCAATTCTCTGCAGATAACAATTTTGGCACATTTTAGTCTGTATTTTTTAATGCACAATTATTCATGTTGATTTAAAAGTAAGATTAAAGAAGATACTTCACTCATTAATTAACATTGAAATTCTGTTATTATTTTCTCATGTCTCATAAGACTTTTGTTCATCTTCTGAATATAGTAACTTACTTTCAGTAAAATTGAAGATTAAAGATCATTATTTTTGTTTTCTTTGTGCAAAAAAGTATTCACGTAGCTTCATTAAGGACTATTTTAACGATGTCCTTACTACCTTTCTGGGCCTTAAATGTTTGAGTTGCGCTGCTGTCTATGCAGGTTTGGAAAGCTCTCGGATTTCATCAAAAATACTTAATTTGTGTTCAGAAGATGAACGAAAGTCTCGCGGGTTTGGAACGACATGAGGATGAGTAATTAATGAAAATGAGAATTTTAATTTTTGGGTGAACTTTATGCCTTGACAAAGTAGTGATTACAATAAAGTGGTCAGTGAAGTTTGAAGTTTACAATTCAAAGTTGTCTACATTTTTGTTCCACTGCATGCCCTACTTTTACTGTTTAGGGTAGTATACAGCTAATCTGTGCAAAGTTGCTTACTGTGGCTTGCTGCTGGTCATACTACCTTTTTTCGTTGTTGTCTTTCCTGTTCCTCCTGCTGTTTAAAAAGCTCTCTCTCCTGCCGCTGACGCTCAGCATCCTTTTGAGCTTGAATCTCTGCCTCCTCTTTCTATTAAACACATAGACACAATTGAAGGTTAAGAGTCTACAGAAAAAGATAGATAAGATCAGAACCAACAGAAGACCAACAGAATATCAGGAAAACTGATATAGACAGATATGAGCTGATATATATAAACTGAAAAATCAGATTTAGAACCATATTAAAGGGTTATTTCAGCCAAAAATGAAAATCCTGTCATTAATTACTCACCCTCATGACGTTACAAACCCATAAGACCTTTGTTTATCTTCAGAACACAAATTAAGATATTTTTGATGAAATCTGAGAGCTTTCTGACCGTCCATAGACACGATTAAGGCACAGAAATGTAGTAAGGACATCGTTAAAATAGTCCATGTGACATCAGTGGTTCACCCGTGATTTTATCCAGCTACTTTTAGTGCACAAAGACCACCCAAAATAACAACTTCATTTAACAATTTCTTCTCTCCTGGGACAGTACTGCACCATTACAGAAAGTACCACAACGTATACGTGTGATGCTGCTGACGTAAAACGCATGCATGCATTCTTTGTGCACAAAAAGTATTCTCGTAGCTTCAAAAAATTACAGTTGAACCACTGACTATTGACACTGGATTATTTTAACGATGTCCAATACTACATTTGATCGTGGTAGGACCCTTGCTGTCTATGGAGGGTCAGAAAGTCAAAAAATCAAAAGTTTCTTAATTTGTGTTCTGAAGATAACCAGGTCTTACAGGATTGAAACAACATGAGAGTGAGTAATTACTGACAGATTTTTCATTTTTAAGTGAACTATCTCTTTAAACTGCAGTATGTTCTTGGCCTTATTTGAATTCTTCATTTTTCGAGTGGAGAAATAGTAGATTCAGAAGAGTGGAGTAAAGAAAAGAATTCTAGTAAAAAAAAAAAAGAATAAAGAGTAAAAAAATAAATTCTGAGTTGGGAACCATGTAAAATTGTTTGCTGTTGGCTTTGAAACAAAATTTTACATTAACTGCAAGCTAATGCTTTTTGGTCCAGTGACTAAAAGGGGTAATTTCACTTTAAATCTTCTGACCTCTTTCTCCATCTGGGCCTGAAGCTCCTTATCCTTCTGTTTTTTCTCCTCCTGCTCTCTCTTCTTCCGTTCCTGCTCTTGTCTACACTTTTCCTCATCAGCTTGACGAGCCTTCTCTTCTTGTCGAGCTTTTTCCTCCAGCTGCCTCTTCTTAAGCTGCTCACTCTTTATTCTGAAAATCACACACAGACCAACACAGTCTCATGAGGGAACGTCACTCTAGTGCCTGTTTTGTTCTCCTGTATTCAAGTGACATTCAAACATCATTCTGGAAGAGTATTCAATTTTTTTTTCTTTTACGCATTTGCAGTTTTAAATGATCATTTATTTCAACCTTTTTATAAGTAATCTTTCAGTTTCTTATAACTGTACAGCAGTTTACAAAACCTTCAAAACAGGCGGAAACCCCCATAGATTAAAATTACAAAACATTTGTTAATATTGTTATGCAACGCATACCAATTATAAATGTCTGAGTCACACTGAGCAAGCACTGAACATTTTGTACACTAGTTCTGAGAAATACAGCGTCAGTCATACACACGCATACTTTTCCTGCTCCTCCAATTCCCTGCGTTGTTTCTCCTCCTGTTCCTTCAGCACTCTGGCCAGACGCCTGCGTTCTGCAAGCAGACGAGACGCCTCCTCAGCATCTGTCGTTCCTGCAGCCACCTTGCCAGGAGAGTTCACAGGTGAAGGATCTGTAAGAGAGTAAAACAAGATAAGCAAGTGTAAATCATTTTCACAATCTGAAGCTGCTGTGAATGAGAAGAGCATACATACAAATGATGAATGTCACTGCAGTTAAAATGACTTTAAATAAGTCCAAAAAAATAACTTTGGAAAGCTTAGTAACCACAAAGCAGGCTCCCTATAGCCTCAAGGGGCTAATTTATATATAAACTGACTTATACTAATGAGGGTATGGAGGCTATGCATTCTGGAAGCCCATTTCTGCCACTGAATAAAAAGTAAAAAACGGTAATTGCGACTTTGTATCTTACAATTCAGGGTTTTTATTAATTAATTGTGAGATATAAACTCACACTGGCGAGTTATAAAGTCAGAATAGTGAGATATAATCTCGCAGTTGCAAGTTATAAAGTATTGTGTAATATAAACTTGGAATTACTAAAAAAAAAACTCGGAATTGCGAGATATATATTCACAATTGTGACTCTTTTTGCTCAGAATTGTGAATTTATATCTCGCAATTGTCACTTTTTCCCAGAATTCTGTGATACAAACATGCAATTTTGACTTTTTTCTCAGAATTGAGAAAAAAGTTGCAGTTGTGAGTTAAAGTCAGTAGTGCGTGATATAAACTCGCAATTGCTAGAAAAGTCAGAATTCAGATATAAACTTTATTTCTCAGACTTTATATCACACAGTTCTGAGAAAAAAGGTAAGAATTGCAAGTTTATATCTCACAATTCTGAGAAAAAAGTCAGAAGTCTATAAAGTATATAAGTCACAATTGTGAATTTATATCTCGCAATTCTGAGTTTTTTAGTAATTCCACGTTTATATTACACAATACTGACTTTATAACTCGCAACTGCAGTTATAAACTCACAATTGTGACTTTTTCTCAGAATTGCGAGTTTATATCTTGCAATTCTGACTTTATAACATGCAATTGCGTGAGAACTGAGATATAAACTCACAATTCTGAGAACATATCAGTCTTTTTCCCCTTTAGAACTTGACTTTACAACTCACAATTACGATTTTATGTCACAGTTCTAAGAAAAAAAGTCAGAATTGCGAGAAAAAAAATTCTTAGAATTATGAGGTAAAAACCGAGTTTGCGTAAAACTGAATTGCGTAATGCAGACTTTATTTCTCACAACTGCGAGTTTATATCTTGCTATTCAGACTTTAGTTATTGCAATTGTAGATTTATATCATGCAGTTCTGAGGGAAAAAACAGTCAAATTCCAAGTTTGTTTTATGAATATTAAAAAAAGTCAAAATTGTGAGATAAAAACTCGCTATTACCTTTTTTATTTTTTATTCAGTGGCGAATATGTCAATGTGTCACAACACCAGTATATATCATGATATACATTTATTCCTAAACCTTTTTTGTTTTTGTTTTTAATTATCCAGTGAACTGAATGCTTTACAAATGAAAATTATACTACTCCATATTCCATCTTTATTTTCCTTTTTTTATTTGGAACTTGATTTTTTTTTTAATTAGCCTCTTAATGATCTTAACCGTCTTAATTATATCCTTTTCATTGTAGATTATTTGGTATATTTTGTAAGCGCTATGAATAATTGAACTGAATATATTTGATTGATGTAAACCAAAAGGTAAGACAGCAACACATTAAAAATATGATCAATAAGCTATATTTGAATGACTGAAAAAATATTGTATATTGTAGGTTTCAGACCCACCTGCACACTTGTTTGCAGCCACATCGTTACAGTTTGATTTGGGTTGTTTTTTCTCAGGGGTCTCCACCTTTTCATTCTTTTTCTGTTGGTTTTCCAAACCTACACTTTTCTTCTCTTTTGACCCATTAATGTGATTTTCTATCTTCATTGTTCTTCTTTCTGGAGGAGGTGTGCTGCTCTCCATTTTTAGTGCCTTATCTAAAGTTGCATTGTTGGGGTTGTTGTTTTGATGGATCTCAGCCTTGAGGGACCTGCCCTGCTTAGGATCCTGACATTTGACATCCTCAGCTTGCTTGTCTTCTGTCTTCTTGTTGCTGTCATTGACCGGTGTGGCGGGTCTGCGTTTCATAGGGGAGGGTGGATATTGCCGCACTGTGCATGGTGACTGAGTCCGACTCTTAGGTAATAACCTTCAAAGCATACAAACAAAGCTGATTCAGATGCTTATAGTCAGCACATTACTGAATGAAAATATAATTAATCAAAGGTGACTTTGTCAGCATCTTATGTATGTACTGAAAATAATATATTATATAGGTAAGTGTGCGTATCTTACTTGGGTGTGGCAGGTGAGGCAGAGCGCTGGTTAACATCAGCAGGAGATTTAGCTCGTCTAACTGGTGAACCTGTGGCTGGAGAGCCAGTCCTCCTCTCTCTACGCAATCTCTCCTTCTGCAACAAACCATGGTACACAATATTATAAAATATATAGCTTTGATGGCAAAGCTGAATTTTCAGCAGCCATTACTTTAGTGTCACATGATCTTTCAGAAATCATTCTTATATGTGACTCTGTGACTCTGGTCTTACGTAACACAGGTATTTTGAAGTAATAGCCAAAAATCCATTATATGGGTCAAAATTGTAAGGGTTTTTTTATGCCAAAAATCATTAGGATATTAAGTAAGAGTATGTTCCATGAAGATATTTAGTAAATATATTCAAAGTTAATTTTTGATTAGTAATATGCTTTGCAAAGAACTTCATTTGGACAACTTTAAAGGCAATTTTCTCAATATTTAGATTTTTTTGCACCCTCAGATTCCAGATTTTCAAACAGTTGTATGTTAGCCAAATATAATATTAATCAGTGGAAAGCTTAATATTCAGCTTTCAGATGACGTATAAATCTCAATTTAAAAACCCTTATGAGTTGGTTCAGGGTTACATATGCTAATTTGGTGCTCAAGAAACATTTCATATTAATATTAATTTCTTATTATAATAAAACAGTTGTGCTTAACATTTTTGTGAAAACCATGATACATACTTTTTCAGGATTATTTGTGACCCTGGACCACAAAACCAGTCTTAAGTAGCACGGGTATATTTGTAGCAATAGCCAAAAATACATTGTATGGGTCAAAATTATCGATTTTTCTTTTATGCCAAAAATCATTAGCATATTAAGTAAAGATCATGTTCCATGAAGATATTTTGTAAATTTTCTACCATAGATATATAAAAACTTGATTTTTGATTAGTAACATGCATTGCTAAGAACTTCATTTGGACAACTTTTAAGGCGATTTTCTCAATATTGAGATTTTTTTTTTGCGCCCTCAGATTGCAGGTTTTCAAATAGTTGTATCTCAGACAAACATTGTCCTATTTTAACAAACAATATATCAATGGAAAGCTTATTTACTCAGCTTTCAGATGACATAAGAATCTCAATTTTGACAAAGTTACACTTATGACTGGTTTTGTGGTCCAGGGTCACATTTAATAAATAGAAACTTTGAAAACAGCATTAGTTTGAAATAGAAATCTTCTGTAACATTATGAATGTCTTTCCTGTCACCTTTGACCAATTGAATGCATCCTTGCAAAAATATTCCCTTAAAGTATTTTTATATATTTACTAAATACTGAGAAAATACTGCCATATGACAATTTTGCATTCAGGAATTCAGGAATTTATTTTGAGAAGTAGCTAAGTTATACTATATGGATACCATTTTTTTTTTTAATTGTTATTAAAGTTATTTTAGAGGGAACCCTGGGTATTAAGACCTGTCTGGCTTAATATAACAAAAATCATGTTTCTTGCTGAAATTTGTAGTACAAAATCCATGAAAGATTTACATTATTTTAAAAAATCAACATTATTTTATGCACATTTTGGACTATGGGGGCACTATTATTTTGATGACAAGAAAATGTTTGCACTCTGTGAGCTACTGGCTGTTACGATGACCACAGCTACTACTAAAAGAGCTTACAGGTGACGATGGAAATAAGCTTAGGCTTAAACCAAATGCCATACCATCATTTTTTCCCCGCATGGAGTCTAAACGCCCCCGCATATCGAGTGAAATCTACCCTGAGCGTCGATATTTTTACATCCTGCAAGGAGGGCATCTAGCGTTTCTTGTCTCTGTCAGCTCTTTCAGTAGCTGTGCTCTACTAAAAGCCTCAAAGGCATCAGGGCCTAAGTGGAGAGAAATAAGACGGGGGTCTTTGGGAAATTATATTCGTCCACAGGCATCTTCCCATCCTTCCCAGTGAAGAAGTCTTCACTTCTCACATCACTTCTTTTATTGCCTTTCAACTTAAAATTACAACCAAAAGCCGTAATGTGGCATTGTATCAGTATTTTATTTTCTTTCATGAGTTTTCTACTACATACATACCTCGATGAACAAAAGAGGTGTGCTTTTGAGTTTATTACAGATCTTTCCTGACCTTGGGGGTGTTGGGGGCACTGAGAGCTCCAGAGGAATCTTCTGTTGGCACAGGATTGTTTCTTCTTCGACTTGGTGACCCTCTGTATGGTGACCTATGAGGACTGGAGGGCACTGAATGGGAGAGAAATAGGAGCATTTTCTGGTCAGCACTCGAGGCTAAACAGCATAAAAAACGACATGACACACTTAGCAAGCCACACGTACACACATACACACTCAAAACAAACACTTTATTAAGTGACACAAATGAACACTGATGTAATTCGGCTCATGTGTGAAGCTTTAATAAGATAATACACCTGTTGCGGGATGAGTGTGAGTGTGTGTGTGTGTGTGTGTGTGTGTGTGTGTGTGTGTGTGTGTGTGTGTGTGTGTGTGTGTTACCTTTGCTGCGCAGACAGGACAGATGCAGCTCTGCAGCACTGTTACAGCGAGCCAGTGAGGAATGTGTGTGTGTGAGGAGGCGATTCACTTTTAGTTTGTCCATAGAGTTCAGATGAGCATGATGGGCTGACAGAGAGAGGGATGAAGGGATAGACAAAATTGAGGGTGGAGAAAGAAGGGATGAAGTGAATGGATGGGACAGACATAACATTAATATGAATGGAAAGATAGAGGGATGAATTTGGAAATGCGTGTCCAAAGCTTCTTTTTAACATGTATAAAAATGTTGGACTTTATTATAAAATGATAGCAGCATGTTATTAATTTTTTTGATTATTGATTTAGGTTAAACAAACAAACAAAAATAAATAAATAACCTAAATAAAAAATAACTAATTTAGATATTTTATTGTATCTTTATTGTAATAAGATATACAGTGCCTTGCGAAAGTATTCACACCCCTTCATTCTTTTTCACATTTTGTTATGTTGCTGCCTTATGTTAAACTGCTTTAAATATTTTTTTTCCACATCAATCTACACTTCATACACTATATTGATAAAGTAAAAACAGAACTGTCACAACTTCGTAAATGTATTTTTTTTTAACTGAAATAAGTACGTTGCATAAGTATTCATACCCTTAACTCAGTACTTCGCTGAAGCACCTTTACAGACTCAAGTCTTTTTGGTAATATGCGACAAGCTTTGCACATCAGCATTTGGAAATGATCTGCCATTCTTCTCATCACCTCTTCACCTCTCAAGCTTTGTCAGGTTGGATGGGGGCAGACGCATATTTTCAGGTTTCTCCAGAAATATTTGATTAGGTTCGGGCCCAGGCTGTGGCTGGGCCACTAAAGGACATTCACAGAGTTGTCTATAAGCCACTCTTGATGTGTGCTTAGGGTCATTGCCCTGTTGGAAGCAGAACCTTCTGGCCAGTCTGAGGTTCTGAATGCTCTGGACTGGGTTTTCATTAAGGCTATTTCTATAATTTGGTGCATTGAACTTTCTTTTTACTCTGATGAGTCCTTTGCCACTAAAAAACAACCCCACAGCATGAGGCTGCTACCAGCACCCTTTACTTTTGGGATGGTACTCTGCAGGTAATGAGCAGTGCCTGGTTTTCATGTATCTTCATTGAGGAGAGGATTAAGTTTGGTCACACCGCCATAAAGACGTTGCCAGTGATGTTTGTCCTTCTGTAAGTTTCTCCCATCTGCATATATGATCATTGAGCTCAACTAGAGTGACCATCAGGTTCTTGGTCACCACTCTTCTCCTTCAATTGCTCAGTTTGACCAGGAGGCCAGCTCTAGGAAGAGTCCTGGTTGTTTGAAACATCTTCCATTAAGGATAAAGGAGACTACATTTTTTCTGAACTCTTCCCCAGATGTGTGGCTTGATGCAATCCTGTTTCCCAACCTTTCATACCCATTCAATTAAATTTGCCACAGGTTAACTTCTCTCAAAGTGTAGTAACATCTACAAGCAATACAAACGCTCTTGAGCTAAATTTCAACTGCCCCAGATATATTTGAATACTTATGCAATGGAATCATTTCAGTTTTTTATTTGTAAAAAATTTGCAAATATGTTAAAACGTATTTTTTGCTTTGCCATTATGGTGTATGGAGTGTAGACTGATGTGGGGAAAAAAGTAATTTAAAGCAGTTTAACACAAGGCAGTGACATAACAAAATGTGAAAAAATAAAGGGGTATGAATACGTTTGCAAGGCACAAAAAAAGATGATGATGATGATGAAGGCCTATTATGTGTTCTGAGATAGTGATATAGGCATAGATCAGTGTGTTTGTGTGTGTGGTTTATGTTAATGTGCCCATGCCTCAAAAAAAAAAAAAAAAAACAATTCAACAGAGATCTAATTTTAAAGAAAAACTACCCATGAGCAGACAAACATGCACACACACTTCAATACTGAAAGAACCACATAGCTGTGATGAAAGAAGTGGTTTACACACACAAAGTTGTAAGTACACTCACAATCCGAAAAAAGTACACTCACAATCAATACAAAACACGCAAAAAGACACATTTGCTTTGACTTTTACTAACCAAGTATTGAGCTACAGAGCAGTGCACATTGAATATACAGTGCCATGCTAACGAATTCTCACTCAAAATGCAACCATTCTCCCATTCTCTGATGTTTTAATTCCAAATAACTGATATTTCTTGCCACCATATTGAAATAGAGCCACAGGTTATGAGCTGAACTGAGACCAGAAATTAGCCTACATTTATGTACTATGTACTGTTTAAATCCAACTCAATCTGACATAATGACAAAATTATTTACATGGCACAGGTGACTGGTTATTTTCTTTTCAGCAGCCAATGAGCTTGCTGCTGAACATTAACATACTCAGCTAGTGCTTGCTATAGCAGATGCAGTTCGCTTCAGAAACCCTCCACCTGTATAGATCTGCCACAGGGTAATTTCATGTATGTCATTTATAGGGGTTATTTCATATATGTTATAGGTGTAGCAGCAGTATTTCTTACATGCTCACAGCAGCATGACTGCTATGTGGTTTCTAGAGTGTTCTGAGTGGTTTCTATGTGGTTGTACTGACCTAAGTCAATAGATCCCATCCCCATATGTGACCACAAAACCAGTCATAAGGGTAATTTTTTTTTTATTGAAATTCATACATCATCTGAAAGCTGAATAAATAAGCTTTCCATTGAAGTATGGTTTGTTAGAACAATATTTGGCCGAGATGCTATTTGAAAATCTGGAAACTAGTTTTCATCAATGCATATTACTAAACAAAAATTAAGTTTTGATATATTTATGGTAGCATATTTACAAAATATATTCATGGAACATCATCTTTACTTAATATCCTAATGATTTTTGCCATAAAAGAAAAAACAATAATTTTGACAATGTATGTATTTGATACATACATTTCATATCATACATGCAATGTATTTTTGGCTATTGCTACAAATATAACCGTGCTACTTCAGACTGGTTTTGTGGTCCAGGGTCACATATGTGACACATTGCCCCGAGATATAACAAAGCTTTTTGTTCTTCAACACAGTAAATTTGTGCCGAATTTGCACTAACTGCATGTGGAAAACTTTTACTCTCACACAAAATTCATGATCACATCCATTCCTTATGAAATTACTTGACTTTGCCCGCGAAAATTTGCCGAACAACAAAGTGTGGCCGCACCTTAAGCCTATAGGAATTTACTTTTTCACCCCCAAGCAAAAATCCAAAGTTAGAATACTTAAAAAAGCATTAGCACTTGCCACAGCAAGCACTACAAATTTGTTTACTTTTTTTTTTTTAAATATAACAAAAACACATAAAACTGAATTTCAATGACGGATTTGTAATTCAGTGATTGAGAGAATGTACCATAAGCGTGAATACTTCTACAAGGGACTGTACATTCAGATCAGGTATAGCAGCATGTGAATAGCTCAGCAAAACAAATACTGGACATTATTATATTTCAAAGCAGCCTCCTCTTTTCATCCCCTTATCTTGCTGGCTTTTGAAAAACAATTTCAAGTTAGCTATTTGTACATAGCATTTATGAACAGTCTCAACAGCATTTGAGACCTATATGCAGCTGGACCACTTTTGGATATGCAAGCATTTACCCCACTTAGCCCCCTAAGTGCTCAAGCAGGAACAGGGGAAGGAGAGCAGGCTGGTTTAGAGTTTTGGGATGGAAACCAAAAAGGGTGTCAGTCCGAGGGGACAGGAGGGAAGAAGGGATGAGAAAAGGCCAGCTAAGGTTCATACCGTTGCCTGATTCGATGGCAGCAGGAGAGGGGGCAGCGAGGTCATGGGGAAGGGCGGAGGCAGCAGAGAGAGGAGGCGGGGCATTCTCCCAGTCACCTGGGCGATAGGGTCACGGTGGAGCACAGCAGAAACAGCAGAGCGTTATGGACAGACTGGGCACCCTTTGGTGAAGTGTGTGTTTTTGGGGTGGTGTGTGCAGCACACACACCTAAACACTTCAGCACAACTTCTGGCGCTTTTTAAGCATGGCAGCCAGACACAATGAGCAGGGCTGAGCTGATTTCAAACACATTCAAACTCAAAACCTGCATCCTTCTCATACACACACTGCAATCATCAAAAAACATCAGAACACACTTCACTGATCAAGTCCCTAAAATCACCTGAGTGCTCTCATTAAGCATTTACATTTCTGGGGTTAAAAGGGATAGTTCACCCCCAGAAAATTACTTTCTGTCATGGTTTACTCACCCTCATGTGATTTGTTTCGGTTCCCTTTGACTTTTATTGTGTTTTTACATTACATTTACATTTGTCCATACAGTGGAAGTCAATATTCAAGACACATTTCCATCACCCTGTTTTTATGTGCATTTTTAAGTATCACATCAGAAACAAGTGATGAAAATGACAAAATTTGAGAAAAAAATCTCTTAATTTGCAAAAGTTTTTGCACTCGCTTGAGGTGGTTTTTGAATTGTACGAAAAATGGTTATTGCGAATAATAGAAGATGAAAACATTCTGTGAATAAATTTTTCCACATGCACCAAAAAGGTAATTGCACAGCATCTGAAATGCCTGAGCAAAATCTGTTGTCAAAAAATGTATTTTTAATTTCCTCCCAAAACTGTGTTCCCAAATGGCTGGCATCCGCCTCTGAAAGCAGTGACTGCATTTATTGTTTCGTCAGCTCTCTCTGAAGCACAAGTAATTTATTACATATAAAAAATATTAAATTCAGTGGCTTCTTCTATTTTTCTTAGTGACAGTTAAATTGTCAAATTTTGATGAAATCCCGAATTGAAAATGTTTATCTATCAACATTATCCAAAATATTTTTTTCTTCCACAGAAGAAAAAGTCATACAGGTTTAGAATGACATAAATGTGAGTAAATCATGACAGAATTTTAATTTATGAGTGGATTGTCCCTTTATTGCGAAACTTTAAAATGTCACTGTGGATAAAAGCATCTGCTAAATGAAAGAACTTAACTGATTTTGTTAAAATAACAATACAAATGTATTTAAATAATTTAGATTTTGCTAATTTTACAATCTACAATGACTTAGATGAATAAAAGCTTTCAGAAATGTTAGACAAACATGCTTTCTTCCTTCTGAACTTCCCTAGCTTCCTAAATGATTAAATCTAAGGCCCAAATCAATATCCAATTTCTTAACCAATTAATGTGCTTGTATCTAAATCAAGCCAATAGGACGGGGCGCAGCACAGAGAAAGTGCTGAATCACTCATGCCTGCCTGTCCTTCCTCCCTGATGAGCTGAAGTATGAAACCTGAGCTCTAGTAACACTGTGTCCTTAACCCCAGATGAAAATCATACAAAATGCAAGGACACAGTGCACTGCAGCTTTATAATGGCTTCTTAACATTCACTGCATTGTAGGAAAATTGAAAATAAAAATCGAAAAACATTCTTCAAACCTTAAAAAATGATTCAGAAATTCAGTAATGTACATTTTTTTTAAAAGCAGAATGAATTAAATCGAATTTAGTCAGAAAAACATGACATAGAAGCATTTTCATGAGTTGAAACTGAGTTGATCATTGAAATCCACCATATCATGAAACATTTTCTCGCAGCTTCCATCACTGCTCACTCCCCTCCTCCCAGTCTCTCTTTTTCTTAATCCAGTGTGATGTGTGCGCATTACACTCACCTTGAGCGGTGCCGTTGGGACCCCATACCCAGCGTTTATTCCTGTTCTCCAGCTGCAAGCTGCGCTCCAGTGATCTCCTCATTAGAGCTTCCAGGCGCTCCTGTGTGTGCCGTTCCAGCACAGGAAACACCAGACACTTACTTCACCAGTAGACATTTACACCAACAACATCAGTACAACCACAATAGGAGCAGATATATATGCACTGATAGAAAAATGATCTACGCGACCTATAATTCCATACGATTGCCTATATACACCACTGTTAAAAAGTGCGGGATCAGTTTTATTTATTTATTTATTTATTTATTTATTTGAAAGAAAAATAATACTTACAGTTGAAGCCAAAATTTACATACACCATGCAGAATCTGCAAAATGTTAATTAGTTTACCAAAATAAGAGGGATCATACAAAACACATGACATTTTTTATTTAGTACTGACCTGAATAAGACATTTTACATAAAAGACATTTAGATATAGTCCACAAGAGAAAATAATAGCTGAATTTATAAATTACCCTGTTCAAAAGTTTACATACACTTGATTCTTAAAGGGATGGTTCGGAGTAGAATTGACTTCATTGCTATGCACTCCGAAGCCCATCTAAATACCCCATCCGAAGTTTTTTTTACCTTAGTCGAACATTTATGGAGATATTAGAGTTTTTCGAATTGCTTGTTACAGGAGTGAATGGTACATGTAATGTATCTCGTAAATTGCACCACTAAACGTGCAAGTAATCTTACCAAACTTGTACAGTAGTGTAAATAGGTTATGTACTCACAAAACGCTGCATCAGAACATTTGTAAGTCCACCATGAGTGTTTTAAAAACACGTTTTACCCGAGAACTACTAGTCACAGAAACTACAAGTCGACGTCACTTCCCTGGTTTGAAAAAAGCACGTAAAAGTCCTCCTACTACATCTGTGTGCATGTCAACTTGTAGGAGGACTTTTACGTGCTTTTTTCAAACCAGGGAAGTGACGTGATTTGTAGTTTTTGAGACTAGTAGGGATCGGCTAAAACGTGTTTTTAAAACACTCATGGTGGACTTACAAATGTTCCGATGCAGCATTTTGTGAGTACATAACCTATTTACACTACTGTACAAGTTTGGTATGATTACTTGCATGTTTAGTGGTGCAATTTACGAGATACATCACATGTACCATTCACTCCTGTAACAAGCAATTCGAAAAACTCTAATATCTCCATAAATGTTCGACTAAGGTAAAAAAAAACTTTGGATGGGGTATTTACATGGGCTTCGGAGTGCATAGCAATGAAGTCAATTCTACTCCGAACCATCCCTTTAATACTGTGTTGTTACCTGAATGATCCACAGCTGTGTGTTTTTTTTTTTTTTGTTTGTTTAGTGATAGTTGTTCATGAGTCCCTTGTTCGTCCTGAACAGTTAAACTGCCTGCTGCTCTTCAGAAAAATCCTTTAGGTGCATCAGATTTTTTGGTTTTTCATGATTTTCATGATTGTAAGATGCATCTTTTTACACTAAGGACAACTGATGGACTCATATGCAACTGTTACAGAAGGTACAAATGGTAACTGATATATCAGTATGAAACAGGATGCATTAGGAGGCAGGACTGAAAACATTTTTAATTTAACTTATTTGGTCTTCTGGGAAACATGCAAGTCTCTTCTATACATTCTGAAGGGCAGTCCTAAATAAAAAAATATGATATTTAGGCAAGCCCCTGGCTCTTAATGCATAGTTTTTCCTTCTGAAGTAAGCGTTTGAACCTTCTGTAATAGTTGCATATAAGCCCCTAAGTTGTCCTTAGTGTGAAAAGATGGATCTCAACATTATACAGTCATTGTTGGAAAGGGTTCAAATACACAAAAATGCTGAACACTTACAATTATGAAAATCATGAAAAACCAAAAGATCTGTGGCACCTAAAGGATTTTTTTGAAGAGCAGCAGGCAGTTTAACTGTTCAGGACAAACAAGGAATTCATGAACAACTATCAATAAACAAAACAAATAAAAAAAAAATGCTGTGGGTCATTCAGGTAACAACAGTGTTAAGAATCAACTGTATGTAAGGGCCATTTTGATAAAACAACTATTATTTTCTCTTGTGGACTATATGTAAACGTATATGTAAACGTCTTTTATGTGAAATATCTGATTCGGGCCAGTACTAAATAAAAAATTATATGCATTTTGTATGATCCCTCTAATTTCGGTAAAATAATTAACATTTTGCTGATTCTGCATGGTGTATGTAAACTTTTGACCAAATCTGTGCCAAATCACAGACTCAAGTTCTAACTAACACCTTCATTTCCCTCATTAAGTTCTAAGTCATTCCCTTCTAAATGTAGGGCACTAGTAGGCACCACATGATCAGCAAGTTGCATACTCAAAAATTGACGTGGCAATTCATAAAGCAAATTTCAGCTACTTCATTTATGTTTCCATTTGTATTTGCTTTGCTTTGCATCTGAAAATGATTCCAGCAACATTTGTTGAGTCCAGCATCACCTCCCCCGCATGCCACCTTGTTCCTCTTTCGTTCTTTGCCCACTCCTTTTCAGGATCAGCCTTTCCAAAAAGAACATAGTTGTGAAAGCCGACTGCGCGGCAGATGAAGGCTGTGTTTGAGAAGAATAATGAATCTGCAGCCCAGCGAGAGACGAGGATTAAAATAAAGTCTGATCTGATCTGGCCAAATCCCTCTTATTGGAGAAGTATCACAAGCCACGGCACCCAGTAAACACTCACAGGCTCATAACAGATAAATGAGTGTCTGCCCTGTGGGTGGGTGATATTACATGGTGAGGCAGGAATTCATTGCCATAGATACAGTGCAATTGCTGAAAATGTCATTTCACACAATATAAAAAGTCAAGATTATTTTCTTTTTAAATTCAGATGGTTTTGTATTAAACCATATGAATTTACTAACAAATCAGGCCGAAATGCCCTACATCTATCGGAGATGAATTACAAAGGATGTTTCAATTTATTGGCCGCACTGAATGATTATCTAATTGTGTCCTGACATCTGGCTATATCAGTGCTATATGAGATAATAGCATTTGAAAGGTCAAGGGAAGAATTGCATCTTAAATGAAAAGAAAAACTGTATCTGCTCTTTCATGACTCCTTGCTTGGACAGTGAGTCCTAAGACAGGTGCATCTGACTATAGATCTCTGACCTTCTCCTCTTCTAGCTGCTGTCTTCTCTTCTCCTCCACGGCTGCTCTGCGAAGCTCCTCCTTCTGTTTCTGCTCCTCCAGCCGCTTCCATCGCTCCTCTACCGTCTTCTCGTACTGCAGTTGTGCCCGCCTTTCTTTCTCCTTTATAGCTTGCTCCCGTGCAGCTAAGAGAGAGAGCGAGAGAAACTATTGAATTAATTTGGCTTGTTATGAAACAACACTAAACTCAAAGCTCATTATCATTGTTACTGACAGCTTCAGCAGTTTTGGGGCTGTTCTCTCAGGGAATGTCTATGTTAATATAAACTAGATGGGACAAAACGTTTTTTAGCACCTTTGACAATTAGCATTGTGTTAATATATGTGTGAATTAAAAAAAATGTTTTGTGACCCTGTGAAAATCATCAAATCACGTGCAATGCAATGCACCACCACTATTTATATACAGTGAGGGAAAACTTTTTTGATCCTCTGCTGATTTTGTACGTTAGCCCACTGACAAAGAAATGATCAGTCTATAGTTTTAATTGTAGGTTTATTTAAAAAAGCGAGAGACTGAATAATAACAAAAAAAATCATAAAAACACATTTCAAAAAAGTTATAAATTGATTTGCATTTTAATGAGTGAAATAAGCATTTGACCACTTCGCAAAACATGACTTAGTACTTGGAGGCAAAACCCAATCACAAAGGTCAGATGTTTCTTGTAGTTGGCCACCAGGTTTGCACAAATCTCAGGAGGGATTTTGTCCTACTCCTCTTTGCAGATCTTCTCTAAGTCATTAAGGTTTTGAAACTGAAGATCTTTGAAATTTGAGATCATTGACAAGATCCTACCGTTTAGTTCTGTGCTGATTGCAGGTGAGATCTTGCATGGAGCCCCAGACTGAGGGAGATTGAGCGTTATTTTGTGTTTCTTCCATTTGCGAATAATCGCACCAACTGTTGTCACCTTCTCACCAAGCTCCTTGTCGATGGTCTTGTAGCCCATTACAGCCTTGTGTAGGTCTACAATCTTGTCCCTGACATCCTTGGTCAGCTCTTTGGTCTCGGCCATGGTGGAGAGTTTGGAATCTGATTGATTGCTTCTGTGGACAGGTGTCTTTTATACAGGTAACAAACTGAGATTAGGAGCACTTTCTTTAAGGGAGTGCTCCTAATCTCAGCTCCTGACCTATATAAAAGACACCTGAGAGCCAGACATCTTGATGATTAATAGGGGATCAAATACTTATTTCACTCATTAAAATGCAAATAAATTTTTTTTTGTTGTTTGAAATTAAGGTTGAGGAAAACATTTCAGGATTTTCTCTATATAGTGGACTTCAATGGGGATCAGCGGGTTGAAGGTCCAAATAGCAGTCTCAATGCAGCTTCAAAGGGACACAATCCCAGCCGAAGAATAAAGATCTAATGTATTGAAACGATTGGTCATTTTCTAAAAAAAATATTCAAATGATGTACTTTTAAACCACAAATGCTTATATTGCACTAGCTCTGTGTCCACGACTTCACTCATTGTGTCGTCACGTTAGAAAGGTCGTGCAAACAAGTGTTTACAAATCGAACATGCAAAGAATGTCAAATGCAAAAAAAGAGGTAAAACAACAATGTTGGGTGACTTTGAATTTGAACGAGAAAATGAGATGCATTTTTTTATCCAAGCCTACCTTACTGAACTGAAGTACACAGACAAAGAACTAACCATGCATGACCTTTCCAACATGATTATGTAATACGTGAAGCCATAGACGCGCATAGCAGAGCTAGTGCAAAACGAGCTTTTGTGGTTATTAAGCATATACATTTTTATTTCTTTTAGAAAATAACTGATCATTTTGCTAGATAAGATCCTTATTCCTCAGCTGGGGTCATGTAGAGCCCTTTGAAGCAGGACTGAAACTGCAGTTTGCCACCATTGAAGTCCACTATATGGAGAAAAATCCTGGAATGTTTTCCTCAAAAACCCTAACTTCTTTTCAACTGAAGAAAGAAAGACATGAACATCTTGGATGACAAATGGGTGAGTAAATTATCAGGAAATTTTATTTTAAGAGTAAACTAATCCTTAAAATCCTAATCCTATCATCTATTTAGTCATTACTGTAGCTCAAACAGTAACTAGTAACACCAAAATCACAGGTTCAATTTCCATGAACTGATAAAACATAGACCTTTGTTGCAATGTAAGCTGATTTAAATAAAAGCAACTGACATGCATAGATTAAACCTTTATCTCATATTCCTCTGAAATCTTAGAATCACCCCTGTGAGTCACTTATTCGAATTCACTGCACCCACACATTCAGAAACACGAACAGGCATGCTTACCCAAACTCTTCTCTCTCTCCTCACGTCTCTCCTTGGCAAGTCTCATTCTATCATCTGTCTTCAAATAGCCCTCCAAATCTTTGAGAGAGAGACATGAAAACATAGGAAAAAAGACACGTTATCTCTTTAGACTTCTTTTTTACTGTTTGAGATTTTAGCTGTTTTTTTTTTTAGACACACAATCAGATGAGATGGAAGACGTCCACTCAACAACAACAGAAAAAGTTGGACTTACATTGTTTACCTGCATGTGTGTTGGTATTGGCTGGATGGCGTGAAGGTGAAGCGTGCCCATTGGTTTGAGTTTTCTTTTCGGTGACAGTGGGTGGGGTCAGAGCATCAGCTTTAGAAAGGATGGAGAAGAAAATTATGTCAGTGAAATTTAAAGTTCAGTCATTAGTATCCATTGTTATTTCTGCCATGAACTCATTTTCAACAATCTGACCCAAAATCAATATATGTATATATACATACAGTTAAAATAACATAAGTCAAAAGTTTACATTCATTGCAGAATCTGCAAAATGTTAATTATTTTACCAAAATAAGAGGGATCATACAAAATGCATGTTATTTTTTATTTAGTACTGACCTGAATAAGATATTTCACACAAAATACATTTACATATAGTCCACAAGAAAATAATAATTGAATTTATAAAGAAGCCCCCATTCAAACGTTTACATACACTTGATTCTTAAAACTGTGTTGTTACCTTAATGATCCACAGCTGTGTGTTT